>NW_006399872.1:4055610-4056575 GCF_000299155.1 Elephantulus edwardii
GGCAAGGATTCTGAGGCTCCGTCTAACATACTTTGGACATGCTGTGAGGAGAGACCGGTCCTTGGAGAGGGACATCATGCTTGGGAGGGTGGAGGAAAGGTGCAGGAGAGGAAGGCCCTCTATGAGGTCGACTGATTCAGTGACTGGGATAATTGGGATGGGAGTGTCGGAGACAGTACAATTGGCACAGGACAGAGCGGAGTTTAGGGCTGCTGTACATAGGGTCGCTATGAGTTGCAGGCGACTCGACGGCACATAACAACAACAACATGAATAGTCAACCACTCCAACATTTCTTGAAAAGGCTATTTCTTTTAATGCCTTGCTTTTGCACTTCTGTTAAAAACCAACTGAATAAATTTGCACTGGCATCGGTTCTTTATTCTATTCCACTTACCAACACATTTACTCCTCTCCCATTAATACCCAAACAATGTGATTACTGTAACTATATCAACCACTCAACTCATTGCCCTCAAATTGGGACTGACACATAGCTAACCCTCCAGTAAGCTTTTCAGAGGCTGTAAACTTAATGAAAAGAGAATTCCCACCTTATTACTTAACTTGGGAGGAACTGGATAGCATTATGCTAAATGAACTAAATCAGTCCATAAGGACAAATAATGTATAAGACCATTACTATATAACAAGTATGAAGATGAAAGGGAGGGGGGAGTAGAAGGCTGAGGATGGGTGGGGGAGTTTATCATAGGGTCCTAAAATTTGAGGAGGGAGGGGATAAAGGAAATGGGAAAGATTCAGTGTAAAAAACAATGTATATGAAGATTTTAAGTAAATAATGTTGTTCTTATGTGCCACTGAGTCACTTGTGACTCAGCGACTCTATGGATAGTAGCCCTAAATTCTGCTCTGTCCTGTGCGAATTGCACTGTCTCTGACACACCCAGCTCGATCACCCTAGTCACTGAATCTATCCACCTCATAGAGGGTCTTCCCCTCCT
>NW_006399872.1:4059050-4097542 GCF_000299155.1 Elephantulus edwardii
GAACAAACTCAATCTCTTCTCCATCCATCCTGATGCTGCCAATTGGTCCAGTGGTGAGAATCTTTGTCTTCTTGATATTGAGCCTCAATCCATACTGAAGGCTGCAGTCCTTGACCTTCCACAGCAAGCACTTCAGGTCTTCCTCAGTTTCAGCAAGCAGGGTTGCCTCATCTGCATAACACAGATTACTGATGAGTCTTCCTCCAATTATGATGCCACACTTCTCATAGAGCCCAGCCTCCCGCATAATCTGTTCTGCATATCGATTGAAAAGGTATGGAGATAGGACACATCCTTGGCGCACACTCTTCCCAATACTGAGCCATGCAGTGTTTCCTTGCTCTGTTCGGACAACTGCCTCCTGGTCCAAGTATAGGTTTCACATTAGCACAATCAAGTGTTCCGGGATAACCATTCTTCTCAGAGTCACAACAGTTTGTTGTGATTGACACAGTCAAATGCCTTTGCATAATCAAACAAACACAGACATTCCTCTGGTACTCCTTGCTTTCAGCCAAGATCCATTTAACATTAGCTACAATATCCCTAGTACCACGACTCCTTCTAAAGCCAACCTGCAGTTCTGCAGTTCTCTACTGATGTGCGGTTCCAGTTGTTTTTGGATAATCTTCAGCAGAAATCTTGCTTGCATGTGCTATCAATGATACTGTACTATTATTTCCACACTCTGTTGGGTCACCTTTCTTTGGAATGGGAACAAATATAGATCTCTTCCAGTCAGTTGGCCAAGTTGTTGGCCACCAGATTTCTTGAGACAACTTGGTGAGTATATCTTGGAAATCATCTGTTAGTTTAAATACATTACTTGGTATACCATCAATTCCTGGGGCCTGATTTTTTGCCAACTCCTTTAAAACAGTTCATCACTATAGGTTCTTGCTCATATGTTGTTTCTTGAAATTTCTCTGTGTCTGCAAATTCCTTTCAGTACCATAACTTTGTATACTCTTTCCATCTTCTTTTAATACTTCCTGGATCATTTAATATTCTGTCCAAAGCATCCTTAAGTATAGCAAGTTGAGGTTTGAATTTGTTCTTCAGTTCCTTGAGTTTAAGAAACGTACAGTGAGTTCAGCCCTTCAGATTTTTTTTTACTCCAGCTCCTTACACACTTCATTGTAGTATTTTATTTTTGTCTTCCCATGATGCCTTTTGAAATCTTCTGTTCAGCTCTTTAATATCTTGAATTCTTCCCTCTGCTTTGGTTTCTCAGCACTCTAGTGCAATATTCAGAATCTCTTCTGACATCCATTTTGGTCTTTTCTTCCTCCCCTGTCTTTGCAATGACCTTTTTGCTCTCTTCCTGGATGATACTCTTAATATCCTCCCCCACAACACATCTGGTCTTTGCTCACTTGTGTTCAAGGCCTCAACCTGTTTCTGAGATGGCTCTGAAATTCAGGTGGGATAGACTCAAGATCATATTTTGGTTCCTGTGGATTCAATTTAATTTTCCTGGCCTAGTTTTCAGAGCTGATATTGAGCTTCTCCAGCAGTTATTTCCACAGATGTAATCAATCTGACTCCTACGCATACCATCAGGTGAAATCCATGTGTATAACCTGCGTTTTTATCTCTTATAAAATGTATTTGCAATGAATAAGTAACTGTGCAAAATTAATTGTCTCTAGTTTCATTTCTGTTACCAAGTCCATGTTTTCCAAAAACTAATCCTTTTTCTCTGTTCCCAACTTTTGCATTCCAGTCACCCATTATTATTAATGCATCTTGATTGCATGTTCAATCAATCTCTAACTGTAAAAGTTGGTAGAAATCTTCTATTTCCTCTTCTTTTCTTAAAAAACAATTTTAATGCAAGTTTACAGTTTACAGAGACTTAGGGTTTCCATTAATTCATTACTGCACTTTCCTCCCTGCCCACCCCCTTCCCCCCAATTTGCTCTTTCTTTGAAAGCAAAGGAAAAATTCTTTCATTGTTATACAACCCCTCCCTCCCCACAAGTCCACTCCACTATGCAGCCTTCATTCTGGACTCCTGTCATGACAATAATACCTATTCATATATCCCTTTTAAACAGTTCTCTCTCTCATCTGTCTTAATACAGTATACATTATTTATCCACTCTTTCTCAGTCTTCCCTCAACTCTAATGCCAGTCCTGTTTTACAACAGTAGCAATATGCAATATTCGTACTTTTGTGACTGAGATTATTTCACTAAGCATAATGTCCTTCAGGGTTACCCGTTTTGAGTAGTATTTCATGAGTCCCTTGTTTTTTTCAATGCAGCAAAGACTCCATTATGTGAATATGCCAGAGCTGCTCTATCCATACATTTGTTGATGGGCACTTGGGTTGTTTCCAACTCCTTGCTATTGTGAACAAAGCCGCAATATACATGTGTGTGCATATATCTGCTTGGGTGGCAGTTATGGTTTCTTTAGGGTATATTCCCAGTAGTGGAACTGCTGGGTCAAATGTTATTTCTATTTGCAACTTTGTGAGAAAGTGCCATACAGCCTTCCATAGTGGTTGCATCATTTTACACTCCTACCAACAGTGAATAAAGGATCCAGTTTCTCCACAACCTCACCAGCATTTGTTGTTTGCTGCTTTGTTAAATTTTGTTATTCTTACTGAGGTGAGATGATATCACATAGTTGTTTTGATTTGCATCTCTCTTAGAGCTAGAGATTTTGAACATTTCTTCAAGTGTTTGTTTGCCATCTGAATGTCTTCTTTGGTGAACTCTGTTCATATCCTGTGCCAGTTTTTCAGTTGTGTTATTTACCTTTATCTTGTTGTGGTGCCCGAGTATTTTTAAATTCTAGGTATAAGTCCCTTTTCTGACATGTCATTACCAAATATTTTTTTCCCAATCTGTGACTTCCCTTTTTAGCCTGTTGGAGAAGTTTCTGGATGTGCATAGGATTTGATTATTAAAAGGTCCTATTCATCTATTTTTATCCTCTCCTGGTTGTCTATTTCTATTTCATCTTCTTTGGCTCTGATTGTTGGTGCAGATATCTTAATGACTGTGGCAGTCACTAGATTTCCTTGTATGTGTATGGAATCTTGTCGCTCACAATATTGTATTTCAAGATATATCCAGAAATGACTTTTTTAACTATGAAAGGAACCCCAATTTTCTTCACCTTTTCATCTTCAGAGTAGTAGATCATATGATCTTTTGACTCAAAATGCCCCATGCCAATCCATTTCATCTTGGCAATACCTAGTATGTCAATATTTATGCGATCCATTTCTTCCTTAATAGTACCTAATTTTTACACATTCATGGTTTTCATATTCCATGTTCCAATCATTAGTGTCTGCTTACAACTGCTCCACTTCCTTTGTATTTCCATACTTCAGAATGCCACCTCATTTGCCTGTTAAGTCTACATTTGTTCTAGTGTACATAGGGTTGTCAGAAGCCCGGGTTAAACCTGGCTGCTTCTTGGAGGCAAGGATTCTGAAGCTTCATGTGACATACTCTGGACATATTGCAAGGAAGGACCAGTCCTTGGATAGGGATGTCATGCTTGGGAAGGTGGAAAGACAGCACAGGAGAGGAAGACCCTCTATGAGGTGGATTGATTCACTGACCAGGGTACTAGGGGCAGGTGTGTTGGAGACAGTGAGACTGGCACAAAATAGAGCAGGGTTTAAGACTGTGTACATAGGGTCACTATGAGTTGCAGGTGACTCGACGGCACATAACAACAAGAACAAGCCTTTGTTATGCCCTCTCTTCTCAAATCATACAAATAGTATTTTTCCTCTGGTAGCAATGCTACTTTATCCTGATTTTTTATCATATATATTTATTGTATACTTTATACGTAATCATATTCAATCTTCTGGGAGAGGCAGTGTAAATTAAATTAGTCTTTTTGAGCCTCTACTCGGTCATTGATATAAGTAGTCTACTGACTATTTCACAAGGTTTTTAAGCAAACAAACAAACTTGAAAAACCCTACAAACCAAAATGAAAACATTTATTAAATGTCAAACATTACCACGGCTGCACTTTCTTCCACAATCTACCTCTCCTTTATGAATTATAAATTTTTTGAGGAGGGGGGTAATGCATATATTAGGGGTTTTTTGGTTTGTTTTTTATTAGTTTTCTTTAATTCTACTTCAAAAAGTGGAAATATTTCTGATAGGCCCTGCAGGGCTGACTCACTCCTGGGCGACAACCTAGCTTGGTAACAACTGTCACAGCCAATCAGCATGCTCCACAATTGCTTCCTCTGCCAAGAGACTTGGCGCCTAGCAAAGTCATCAGCTGCTGCCTAACCGTACCAACAGCTGCAGCCAACCAGCATGCTCCATGACTACTTCTGCAAGGAGACTGCCTGTTTAACAGCATCACCACTAGTGCTGGCAGCTGTGGCCAACCTACATGCTATACTACTACTTCCTCTGCCAGAAGACAGCCCCTTCCTTCCCAGTCTTTTAAAAGGTCACTTCTTCACGCCATGTGCGAGCTTCTCTTTCAGCCTGTCTTTTTGTCTGCCACCCCCCCCCACCCCGTTCCCACCCATCCTGGGGCAGAGAACCTCACCCAAGAGGCTCAATAAAAGCTTCTTTGCTTACTTTTGGTTTCTGCGCCTGTTTTACCTAACAATTTTTCTTTAAAACTACTTCCAAAAGTGGAAACAGTATCTTTGTTTTCCCCTGGTATAGACAATTTAAGCACTTAGTTGCTAATGAAAGGTTGGTTCAATACACTCAGTGACTCCCTAGGAGAAGACTTAATTATCTGTATACTTAATGGATACGCCCTGCAAAACTCTGTGAAGCAGTTCTTCTTTGTCATATGAGGTTGCAAAGAGCAAAAAGTCAACTGGGCAACACCTAACATACATACAATATGACCTACGTACATTTAAAATTAGGGAAAGTGTGCATCAAGATTGTATTCTCTCTCCATACCTATTTAATCTGTATGCTGAGCAAATTACTTGAGAAATTGGACTCTATGAAGAAGAATGTAGCATTAGGATTGGAGGAAGACTAATCAAAAACCCACACTTTGCAGATGAACAATCTTGCTTGCTGAAAGTGAGGAGGACTTGGAGTATTTGTTGCAGAAGGTTAAATACATCAACTTTCAATATGAATTGCATCTCAACAACAAGAATACAAAAATCCTCAACACTGGATGGTCAAGCAACATCATGATAGATGGCGAAGACTGAGACTGTCAATAACATCCTTGTACATGGATCCACAGTCAATACACTTGATAGCAGCAGCCAGGAGATCAGCAGATGTATTGCACTGGGAAAGTCTGTAGTAGGGACCTCTTCAAATTGCTGAGAACCAACGTTTTAAGTTTAAGGACTAACGTGTGCCTGATTCAGGCCACAGTCTTTTAAATCACTTGATATGCTCCTAAGAGCTGAACAATTAAGAAGAATCAATGCCTCTGAACTGTAGTGGTGGAGAAGAGAATATCCAATGGACTTTCAAAGGAACAAATAATTGTGTTTTGGAGAAGGTGTAACCAGAGTGCTCGTTGGAGGCATAGTGACGAAGCTATGTCTCACATAGTTTAGACATGTTATTCTTTGGAAAGGGACATCATATTTGCAAAGGTAGAGAGATGGCAGCTGATAGGAAGACCATCAACTAGGTGAACTGACACAATGACTACTGTAAGGGGTTGGATGTGTCAGAGATTGTGAGGCTGGCATAAGACAAAACAAGGTTTAGATACATCACTATGAATCATACATAACTCAACATCATCTAACAATAACAAACATACATAACCTACATATAGCGATCTGTCTTATAAAGACTTAATTCCATAAACTGTTAAAAATACAATCAAGTCTGCCTTGGAAGAAGTGCAACCTGGATACTCTTTAGAGACAAGGAAGGTGAAACTTCATCTCACATACTCAGGTTATGTTGCCAGGAGTAGCCAGTCCTTAGAAATGCTGGAAAAGGTAAAGGGTCAGAGAAAACAGAGGAAGACTCTCAACAAAATGTACTGATCGAGTGGTGATATTAATGGGGTCAAGCATATGGGAAATCAAAAGGGAGGTACAAAATAAGAGCAAGGTTGAGATCTATTGTTCCTATGGTCGTTATGAGTCCTAGTTGACTCAATGGCACTTAACAACATCTATCTCACTAATTCTATTTATCCACAGAGCTCCAAAACACATACAAATAAAAACACCTCTTCTATTTAACTTTCTAAATAAATTTTCTTTTTCTACTCCTGGAGAAAATAAAAAGCAAATGATTACCATCCTCCATAAAAATGTTTTATTAATTATGGATTAACTAATATACACTTCAGCTTTTATTTATAGATAAGACTACATAAATAGAATAGCAATAAATTACATATAAATTACATATTTTACTAGAAATTATAAATCAATTATTATGAATAAATTATCTGCAGCAAGACTTAAAATTACAAAATCAATTCTCTGATGTTTATTTATTAAAGTGGAAAAAATGGAAAGAATAATGAAGGAGGGGAAAAGAAGGAAAAAATTAATAGTAAGCAAGAGAAAAGTAATTTTTACAAGGAAAGGGGAAAAAATCACATTGGAACTACATATAATTAATAAAAAAACTGTGTGAGTTAATAAAAATACAAAGACCATTAAAAAAAGACAATCTTTAATAACCCCACAAAATTTTTCTTTTGCTTTTAGTGCACTTAGAACAGATGGAAATTGGCTAGAAGCTCATGCATAATCATTATACTACTTCTGTTTGGTAAATTATAAAGTGTGCACAGGCAACATTTAGAAAGTTACTTAGGAATTTATTAAAATTAACATGCTATTTTAGTGAAGCCAAACTACTTACTTGGGTCTTGTCTACAAGAAGCTAATGCTGAAGTGCTAAAAGACTTTGCAAAGTCTTGCTTATGCTGGTTTCTAAATGCACCTGTCTAAAAGCAGTATTTAATATTCGGAAATACTACAAAATAGATTCCTAAAAAGAGCTTAGTAAAATTGCTTTAAAAGGTTTACTTTACTTTTAAAAGCATCTGTTGCTCCAGGTGCATGGTTTTTGTCTGGATGAAACTTCAAAGCAAGCTTTCTATAAGCTTTTTTCAAATCTTCATCACCAGCATCTTTTGTAACGCCAAGTACTTCATAGTAATTTTTACATTTGTTTATGCTGTGAACAAGAAAGTGTGGTATAATGTAAATGTTAAGGAAGAACTTCATGTAATATTATCTCTAAGTTTTAATTTATTATAATAGCATAAAGAACTATCTCTGGTGGTCTGTTTTAGCATCATCAATTTAGAGCTTATCCCTTTAAGGGTTAAGTGCTGCTCTACTTTCTCAGCCACAGACCAACCCTCCATATTCTTCCCAGTGTAAGGACAACTGGCTATGAGAATAAAATGCCTTTGCTGAAATGTATCACATACAAAGAAGCAAAGCCAAGCCCACAAAAACTGTACATGAAGGACAAAACATACACTGTAACTAACATCAGAGAAAGAAAACTGTTTATTTGTACTCTTTAATAAATGCATAAAAAAATTCCAAATTCTTTACAAATATGTCACACTCAAGATTTAATATATATATATATTACACTCCGAGAACTTTTCTCTCAAAGTGTAAACAAGTATCAAGCAACAGGTTAGTGCATATAATTGCAGTATCTTATGGCTTAAATATCAGGTTAAATTAATTCAGTCTATACTTAAGAGAATCTGCGTCACTCTGAAAAAAATAAAAATCTCACAATAAAATATATTGTACAACACAAAAATACTTGTTATTCCTGGTTTTCATTATGGTAAGCACATTCTTAAAGATTACTTACAGAGTCTATAACTGTAGCAGATTTAAGCTGGGGCTGTTTAAAACAGAAAAGAAATACACTGAACGGAAGTCAAATATTACATATTTTTGGATGTTAATGTTCTGTTCTCTCATAGCCTAATAATTTCCATTCACTAAGTTTCATAGTACTTTTTGTTTTTTTGGTGGCACAGTTTGTGATTTTAGATTTGTTCCATGCAGGGATAAGTTGAGGACAAAGGTAGTAACAGGTGGAAGGGCCTGAAGCATAACTATTCCCTGGCAACAAAAGAATTACAAAGACTGACTCAAAGTTTAAAGAACAAAGTCTAATTTTTTTAAAAATATTGAACCTATTAGACATAACAATGCCTGGCACATGATCAGTTCTCAGTAAATTATTTTGGGAGATAGATGAGACTTTTACAATGCAAGCCATTAGTTATTTGCTATATGAATAGGGGTGGGAAAGAAGACATTATTTAAGAGTATCCACATTATAAAAAATCTGTTATATAGCACTTATATAAAAATAATAGTAATCATTAAAATTGTATTTATCGGGGAGCTCTGGTGGCCTAGTGGCAAGGAGCTGCAACTACAATCCCAGAGACACACGGTTCGAATCCACCAGATGCTCTGCCGGGGAAGGAGGGGCAATCTCCTCCTGTGCCAGTCAGATCTGATTTGACGGTACACGCACACAAAAATAATAAAATAAAAATTTAAAAAAAAAGATATAAAAAAATTGTATTTATCTACTTTAGATACATAACATTAACATAATGCCATTTTATTTGAAAAACATGCTAACTTCTTATAATGGGTATAAAATACTTACTGACCAACTACATCACTAGAATGCCAACTATGTCCCAGAGTTCTGGATACTTGTGTTGCATCAATGAACAAAGCAGAGAACAATGCCTGTCTTTTTTTTTCTTCCTGTGTTTTTTTTAGAGAGACTAACTCTCCTAGATATGTTTAGAGACAATGTGACAGAAAAAAAGGTGGGAGGCATTTATACAACACCTACTGTGTGTCAGGTACAGGTCCACAATCCCATATCCATGTTCCAAAATCCATAAAGCTCTGAAAAATGAAAGTTATTCTATAACTATTTGACTGAAAAACCTGACTTGAACTCTTTTAGAGGCAAAATCTAACCTAAAGAGATGTGAAGTTTCCTATCTTTATTTATCCTATTAAAGTGTGAAAATTTGTATATTTTGCTGTAGAAATGTTACTATCTGATATAGGCTGCCGCCCTAGACTGTGCTAAGATGTTATGTAATGTATAATATGATCTTAATTACCTTTCCAATGTATGAAAAAAAAAATCTAAATTCCAACATAGATAAAAACATTTCATAGAAAGAATTATAGAATTTGATATGCTGATTATTTTATAGTAACTGTGTCATTGGATAGCAATTTAATGCACAGGGAAACAGAGGTTCTGAGTGGTTAAGTAAACTGCTAAATATAAAAAACTAATAATAGATGACCAGAAAGATATAATTATTCAATATAATTTTACTGAGCAATACTTCTCTGCTAAGCATTGTTTCAGATGCTATAGCTATATAAAAAAGCGGACAAAATTCCATGTTCACTTTAAATTTACAACTGGGGGACAGCCAGTAAGCAAACATGTAAGTAAAATATAAAGTACATTCTATGGTGTTAAGTATTTGAAGAAATTAAAAGTGTTAAATGGGGAACTAAAAAGGAGGCCTGCTATCATAAATAGTGTGATCATGAAAGGTCTCATAAGGAAGGATTTCAACATCAATTTACCTGACATTGAAACCCTGCTGTTTCAGAACTAGAATGAAGGAAAACAGTTCAGACTCCTTAGGGATCATTCTCTCTCTTACTATCTGTACCTTATCATGGCTAAAGTGACTCTTTTTAATCCTATATATTTATTTGCAAACATTGTTTCTGAGGCCAAGAACATCCCTTTTCTGTCTTCCTTTTTGCTTAAACATTTTCTACAAATTATTCAGAAATTACCTTAACTCTTGACAACAACCCAAATTTCTCAAGACTAGGTTTAATGTATCATATGTGCCTAAAACCCTCTGAATTGAAATCATATGTTTTGGATGGACAGATGGATGGATGGATGACTAGCTTAATTAATACTGTCATGAAATGTAGTTGAGGTCAACTTAGGTTAGAGAAGAACTAAATAGAAATGAAAAAGACTGTGGAACAAGAATCACAAAGCTAAAAATACAGCAGACACTACCTGAAGGGAGAAAATGGAAAAAAGGTAATGATAAAGTTATCTTTGGTTTGAATGCAAATGTTTAATGTTTCTGTTGTTGTTGCTGATTGCCGTCGAGTCGCGCAAAACTCATAGTGACTCTAGGAACAAAAGACCTGAAGTCTTTCTATAACTATCACCATTTCTCAAAGTTCATAGAGTTTCCAGAGGCATGCTGTTTAGGAAGTGGATGCCACTCCTGCTTCCAAATGTTTAGTCAGGTACCAGATTAATCCTCTAAAATCATGTTATGTCTATACTTCCAAAACATAAGAGGCCAGGAGAAGAGGTGCTTGATAGTAAGCCGGAATGCACAGTCCTATAGCAATAAAGATGATATATGCCACCAACAGAAAAAAGAATAGATTGAAAAGCACTTATTTCAGTAATCTTTACTAATATGTAGCACTACTATATTTTTCTGTACTAAATTTTTGGTCATACACTCACAGACGAAATTCTTTGAGAAGCTGTTATCATTAGTGAACATCCTAATGACTATATCAAGTAACTGCTTCAAATATAACCTAAATTTCATACTTGATTGATAAACTACCATTAATTTTAACGATGTCACAGATGGTTTTTTGGTTTTGTTTTGTTTTTATGTTATTTTATTTTTTTTGGTCACATCTGTTTATTTTTTTTAAAAAAAAGTCAACTTTCGGAAAGATCAAACCTTCTTCTCTAAATAAAAAATATTGAATCCACTCACTCTCGCTGATGGAAATACTGTGCAAGAAGGTACAAAATATGTCTGAAGAAGGTCAACAATAGAGTATACCTTTTATTTCTTCCTTTATGTGCATAAAAACATAATAGCTGAATAGGAGAGTTATCTTCCATAACTGTCTTTCAAGTATAAAATATTTTAATAGATTCATAGTTTAGTTACTTGTTTATTTCTGATCCAATTAGTTACTTGTTTATTTCTGATCCAAAAGATTATTTGAATAACAAGTATGCCAAATGATTCACTTTCTTTTTAATTAAGAAATTGGTGCTTAAATAAAAATCTAATTTCAAATCAACCTAACTCAAATGACTTTGCAGTTGTACAGAAGTATACCTAATTAATAAATAAGATGATGGCACAGGAAATTATTTCATACTGATCTTAGATGCTTTAAACAAAAAACAGTCCTTTTCCAAATGAGATATTAAAAACTTCCTTAAATTAGGTTCATGATACATTTTCTCAATTATTTTTCCAATGTATTTAAACTACAGGAAAATAAATAGTGCTCTGCTTCTCAGAATGTCAGTTTTATAAAGTTATATACTTTTTTCCCAGCCTTTACTGTACAGCTAGATCTTACTTATGCAATGGATGTAGTATTATTGCAAGGCTTCTCCCATTGAGCCAACGTGTTACCGAGCAACTTGTTTGCATAATAGTGCTAACCAACAAGATAACATGGCTTTCTTCACAAAAATCCCTTGTGTATAGATAAAACAAAAACACACAGTACATGTTAGTTATTGCTCCACTACCACATTAAAGCAATACTTACAGAGAATTAAAATGAATAATGATTCTGCTAAGGAACTCTTCTGTAAGGTACTGACTAAAGCACAAAAGTTTATATTACTCAGAGATTCTACTGGAATAAGTACTGCCAGAATGTTCCTTATAAACAAGGATGGGGAGACTTCCACTCTTACATTTGGACATGGTGCCAGGACAGATCAGATCCCTGGAGAAAGACCTCATGCTTTGTAAAGCAGAGGGTCAGAAAAAAAAAGAGAAGACTTTCTATAAAATGGACTGACACAGTGGCTGAAACATGTTATAACAGCAGTAATTGCAAGGATAGCACAGGATTGGGCAGTGTTTTGTTCTGTTGTACAAAAGTTCATCTACTTGACAGCATCTCACAACAAAGATTCTAATAAACAGTGTTCTAACTGTACTTAATTGCCAAAGGGGAAAAAAAGCTTTTGGTTTTTTTAAAGGTATAATCAAATTACTGACCAGTAATCAATCTCTAATAACTGATTAAGTTGTGTGTTTGTTGGTTTTTTTTTTTACCCACATGGAACATATGGCCTCAGAGTTGGCTGGGCTCTAAAAGCTAATCAGCAATCCTTTCATTCCATCTGCCTTTTCTCTCTGCAACAATTTTAAACTTTACCACTTTAAAACTTTCAACCTCACTTCTTTTCTCCTAACTCTCAATAACTTCATCTCCTATTTTACAGAAAATACAGATACCGAAAGACAGACACTCTTTCAATGTTTTATTTTGTATCTGCTCCACTCTGGCAACAGACAGAGTGTACCTGCACCCACCATTATCCTTATTCTTCCACCCTCAAGATGTTACTAGTGCAAAGCTAGGTCTTGTGAAATACATGTATTACATATATACTATCAATAGTAAAACAAAAACACCACTGCTTCTCCCTCTAATTCCTATCACATTTTTGGACTGCTGCTTTTTCCCTTTCAAAGCAAGCCTTTAAGACAGAAATTACAAAGAAAAAAAATATTAAGCACTTATTATATATGCATACATTCTTTATCAGATTCTAGAAATTCTTATTCTCCAAAACTATTAACAACAGTCTTTTTCATAATGTCCAAAATATATATGATTCTTCAGCCTTTCTAAAGCGATAATCATTAAATGATTCTAATTAAAAACAATATATAATCTTCTGTAATATTAGTTTAGTTCTTTCATTGAGAAACTGTTCTCACAATATACAGTAAGACTTTTAAGAAAATACAATATTAGAATGTGGTTTCTAGGAATATCTTTTAGTACACTGCTTATTTATAGATTCTTCTGAAAAACATTTAGAAGATTCTCCTTTATTCAGACACCTCTCACAAAGTACTACAATTATGAAAACGGTTAGCTGTATAATTTATGATTTCAAAGTGCTACCATTCATAGTAGTCAAATATTCTTTACAACAACTTTACTAATACTTATTGTGTTACCTGGAAATGGAGGGTCTACCAACTATAACTGAAAAAACAAATCTTGGAGAAATAAAGTGAGGTGGGAAAAGTAGAAGTTTTATTATACCCCAGTACATGGAAGAAGACTTAAGAACTTCTAAACCTGTCTCCTCTTGTAGACAGCATAGCCTTATTAAGTAAAAGGACAGAGAAGGAGCATTAGAAAATTTGTCACAGTATCTTCTCTTCTCCAGGTGTTCAGACTAATTGGTCCAATTTTGTTGAGGCTCTAGAGATAGCTGATGCCATGCACAGCTTATGGCTTACTTAAGGAGAAGTTATTAGCTACAGACAGCAGGAATAGACTGGAAATGACAGGGCTGAAGCGGCTATAGATTATATACAAGAGTAGATAGACAATGTCAACAAAAGAGTTTTACTTAATTTTATAAGGAAATTTTAATTACTCTGCTAGACAAAGAGAAAGACTTTTCCTTTTAAGACTTTATAAAAAGAATGTTATTCTTAAATTAGGTAAAGTACTTTGAGAGGCCAGTATCCATTAGTTGAGAAGTTGGTCTCCTCTCATTATTTCCATAAGCTGGAAAGTCCTTTTGTTTGAAGTATTATATGATAGTAGTTTTCTAATACCTTATTGTCAATTTCAGTCATTGAGGATTTTTTTTTCTTGTGAGTCACATTCAAATAAAGTGGAATAATTAACCTTTACTCCAACTCCACTGCCATCAAGTCAATTCTGACTCAAAGTTGTTGTTGCTGCTGCTGCTGTTGTGTGCCATCAAACTGGAACCAACTTACAGCTGACACTCCAGTGGGTTTTCAGAAGCAATAATCACACAATAGGAGACTGCCCATCTTACCCTGCAGAGAAGCTGGTGGATGTGAACCACCTATCTTTGTGTTGCCGGCGCATTCCTAACAATAAAATAGAGTAGAAGTGTCGGACAGGGTTTCCAAGGCAGTAAACCTGCAGAAACAGACTGCTACGGCATAGCAGCTAGGGAGTCCAAACTGCCAACCTTTTCATGGTTAGCAGATGTGCTTCTGAGCATTTGGTTTTTATTTAATTTTATTATATTTTGGCGTGTATCATCAAATCAGATCTGACTGGTACAGGAGGAGATTGTTCCTCCTTCTCCAGCAGAGCATCTGGTGGATTCGAACCATACACCTCTGGGAATGCAATGCAGCTTCTTGCCACAAGGCCACCAGAGCTCCCTAGCAGACATGCTTTTAAACGATTGCACAACCAGGATTACGTCAATCAAATTTTATCATTTCAATATACAGAAAATGAAAAATTATAAATGCATTAGTAGTTTACTTAAAAATTAAGATTCGAAAAAATTTAAAAAAATTAAGATTCGGTGATCTATCACTTCCCTTAATAAGTAAAATCATTATTTTAAAATATACCTTAATACAAATTAAAAGGAAAAAGGAATGTACTAAGAAATTAGGATGAGAAAAATAACTCTGCTTCAGTGTTTTAGTTTTACTTCTGAGCAAGGTTAATAAAAAGGAAGGAGAAAATAAAACTAAAAGAGAAATAGTCAAAAAAGAAAGAGGCTTAGATTATGACCACGTTAACCTACACTTCACCTCAGCTAGTGCTCTTCCAAAGTTTCAACTAATTCTTGTTCAGAGTCCTTCATCCTTAACTCCATTTTTTCTATGAAAATATATAAAAGGCCCCATTTCCCTTAAACTATAGTGGGAAACAAAACAGTTTTAGTTTTGTTTATTTCACTAGCGTTTCACAGTCACATTCACTTAACATATAGAAAGAGTTGTTTTGGTTTGGTTTATAAATTTATAAAATTAGTAATGCCAGATCCCTAAAACCCAGTTATAATTATTTAATTCTACCTAATTCTTCTGCTTTAAGAAGTTGACAATGAGGTAGGACAAAGCCAGGGAGGCAAAACAAATAGAATAAAAAAGGTATTACAAGTAAAGACATAATTATTGCTTTTGCATATATAATAAAAGATAGCATTGAAGACAATAAACAGAAAACAGTAAACAACTATTAATATGAATGAAGACTTAAAAATACTCTTCCTTTTACGCTCAATTTTTCTATTTTTTACACTTGCATCATCATTCTTCACTTTCTCTCAATATTACTGTCTAAGTACTGTACTGTGCTAATACTTTAAGTTTTCTTTTTTAAAAAAAATTGGAAGTATCTTTGTGCTTTACAGTTGTTTCCAAACCTGAGTTGGCAAATTATAAATTTAAAGAATATGGTGTATAAATAAGATTTTAATTCCTCAATCCCTTTTTGTACCTAGTGAATTAGGATGCAAACACATTTTTCTTTTTTCTTTTTTTTTTATGTGTGTACCATCAAATTGGATCTGACTGGTACAGGAGGCGATTGTTCCTCCTTCTTCAGCAGAGCATCTGGTGGATTTGAACCGTGCACCTCTGGGATTACAGTGCAGTTTCCTGCCACTAGGCCACCAGAGCACGCCACATTTTTCAAGTTGTACATAATAAAATTTATATGAATACTAGTTATAGTTGAAATATAAATCGTATTTATCCCTACCTGAGAACTCCATCTATTTGATCTTTGGTGTAGCCTTTTCCACTTTCACCACTACCCGATGTGCTGTCCTTTGTGCAGTTAGTCTTGTTCTGAACACCACCACTTGATGATTTTCGGCAATGAGGGCTATTTCCAGCTGTGCTTCCATTTTTCATAATTATTTCCAATAGTGCTGTAAAAAGATCCAGAAAATACATTGTGCTTGCTTATATCAATGTACCTTAGTACTTTGAAAAGATGGTTATAGAGCAACTAAAATTTAAAACTATGTTCTCAAAAAAAAAAATTACAATAGGTTCTTTCTAAATAGCAAGCATTCTTTTATGTATTTAATTATTTACAGATCACTAACCACCATTTAGAAGTAGATATTAAGAGAGTTAAAACTAATTATTTGAAATTAGTATCACGGAATTATTTGACTCATCATATTACATTGAAACTATAAAATATCAAAGAAAAAATGGTCAACTTAAAATTACTCAATGAGAGGAGTGATAGGGAATGGCAAAGGACACTGACAAAGGAGATTAATCAGAACTGGCTTTGACAAGCACTGTGGCAACTGGACCATTAAAACAGACATTGTGGGGGAGAAGAACGAACTGGGGGGGAGAGTGACAAGCACTGTGGCAACTGGACCATTAAAACAGACATTGTGGGGGAGAAGAACGAACTGGGGGGGAGAGAGAGAATAGTGCAACAATGAATGAATGAAAACCCAAAATCTCTGTAAATGTTCATTAAAACTAATAAAATTTAATAATAATAAAAAAATTACTCAATGAGATCATCAATTAACAAAACAAGACTTTATTTCTGAACAATAAAAGCAGCAGAGACAATGGAATATTTTTCAAAACATTCAAAGATAATAGCCATCAACTTGAATTTTAACTACTTTTCTGGAAAGAGTAAATTAAAATAATTTTAAGAAAAACAGATGCTAAAATACTTTTACTAGAAGATACTATAATCTTTATATTTCAGGATAAAGAAAAATGCTGAAAAATGCTGTAATTTAAGAAAGAAAGGTAAGCAAAGACTGCGATTAATGTGTAAGCAAATCTAAACTAATGCTGAATGCAAGAAACAATAACAATTATTCTGGATTTGCTCTAAAATAGTTTGAATACATGGAGTAAAGAGATGCATAAAGTAAGATTTGGTTCATGGTTAAAAATAGAGGAAAAAGTTTAAACTAATTACTCAAACTCATTTTGTGTGTGCTTGAAAATTTTCCATAATAAAATATAAATCTAAACATAAAAAAGTTTAACAGAACTAAAGGGAAAAATCGAAGTAGAAACTGAGATGATTAAAGCTAATAATTTGAAATTATCATCACAAAATTATTTTTACTTATCATATTGCATGAAGTTACAGATTAGCAAAGAAAAAGGACGACTTATGTAAGATATGTAAAGAAGTAACTAACATCAAAATCCCAAAAAATTAAACACATCGCTATGAAGGGAGTTTCAACTCATTTAGACTCTATAGGACAGAGTAGAATTGCACCATAGTGTATCTAAGGCTGTACATCTTGACTGAACCAAAGCGACACATCTTCCACTCATGGGACAACTGGTGAATTCAAAGCACAGATATTCTGGTTAGCAAGTTGAGCTCTTTAACTATTGCATCTCCAGGGCTCCAAAAAAACTCAGACATACACAAAAGCACTAAGGATATGGATAACATAAATACCTAATCTAGTAAATTTAATCTAGGAGATTCTTTTTTTTTTAACAATGTTCAGACAGATCTTGAAATGTTCTTTGTGATATCTGGTATCATTTCTCTTTATTATGTCATTCCTCTCACAGTAGATCATACAAAGAATGTGATACCAAAAAAGAAAAGGAAAAAAATAAAGAAAAAGAATGTGAAACCAGGATTGGAGGGAGTCTAGCAACAACCTGCAATATGCAGAAGACATGCACTTGATTACTTGAAGCACTTACTGAAGAAGATCAAAGACTACAGAGTTATTCTTATGGATTGCACCTCAACAAAAAGAAAATAAAAATCTTGATAACTGGACCAATAAGCAATACCAAGATAAACAAAGAAACGGTCATCAGCGCTGTGCAGGAGAAAAATGGGCAATCTCCTCTCAGGCAATAAACTGCCTCTGACAATCCTCTGGAGAATCAGGTGTGGTGCCAACTCGATAGTACAAAACAACAAGTCAGTCAGACACAGAAATATATTCCACGGAGAGGGGCACGATGCTGGGAAGAGTAGAGGGTTGGCAAATGAGAGAAGATCCTTAACTAGATGAAATGACACTGTGACTGCTGCAATGGGTTCTTGTGTGTCAGGAAGTATGGGGATGGCACAGGAAACAGGGTTCAGATCTTTTGTTCATAAGGTCACTCAATGGCTCCTAACAATAGCAAGTCAAGTACAACCCACAGCAATCCCATGAACAACAGATCTGAATGCTGTCCTATGCAGTGCCATTCTAAAACTTCCTGACACATCAGAGCCCATTGTGGCAGTCACACCGTGTCAATGAATCTGATCAAGGGTCTTCCTCTCTTTGGCGACCCTCTACCTTCCCATCATGTCCCTCTCCAAGGACCAACCCCTCCTAACAGCATGGCTCATCATTTTTGCCTCCAAGTAGCACTCCAGCTGCACCCCAAGACATATCTGTTTGTTCTTTTGGCCGACCATGGAATGTTCAACGCTCTTCCCCAATATCACAGCTCAAAGGTATCAATTCTTCCTCTGTCATACTTATTCAGTGTCCAGCTCTCAGATAAGAAAGACAATGGCCTGAATAACACACACCTAAGTCCTCAAACAGACATTATTACTCCTCAATAACTTGGAGAGATCCATAAATGTAGACAATCCCTGTGCAATACATTTCCTGATTTGTTCTTTTTAAAAATGTTTTATTATTATTAATTTTAATGAATATTTACAGAGATTTTGGATTTCCATTCATTCATTGTTGCACTTTTCTCCCTGCCCACCCCTCCCCTCCAGTTCCCTCTTCTCTTTGAAAAGTAAAACAAAAATTCTTTCATTGTCATACAATCCCTTCCCCAAGTCCACTCCACTGTGCAACCTATATTCTGCACTCCTGTCATGACAATATACTTAATCATATATCCCTTTTAAACAGTTCTCTCTCATCTATTTCTGATTTGTTCTTTTGGTGATGATGTAATTCAATGTTCTTGATCACCACCACAATTTGAATGCATCATTCAACTTCATGCAAAAAAATTACCACACTGAAAAAAATACTGTACACTTTGATCTTCAAAGTGGCTTTCTCGCTCTTTATCACTTTAAAGAGATCACTGGTAGCAGATTTGCCAATGCATTATATGTTGTTAATTGTTTCTATAATGCAGCCTTTTATTCAGTACTGCAAATACCATAAACCGTATTACAGGCTTTAGTAGGATTACCTGTCAACATAAAGAAAACTAAAACCTCACCATTGGACCAATAATCAGAGAAAAGGCAAAGGTGCAAAATATTTAATTTTCTTTTGATCCACAATCAATATCTGAATATCAGTAATGGCGGTTTTTGCTAATATGGCAATGTTGTGTACTGTTGTTGTGAGATGGAACCAACCCTTGGCTGACCCTCCAGTAGGTGTTCAAGAGCAGCAAATCACACAGGAAATTGCCCATCCTTCTACAGCAAAGCAGCTGGTAGATTCAAACTGTATATGAAATTGAATGTGAATTTGCATTGGCAGTGCGATTCCTTACCACTGTGGTGGCCTAGTGGTAAGGTGCTGTGCAGGAATCTCAAAGGCACACAGTATGAATCCACCAGCTGCTCCATGGAAAATGGATGAGTATCTCCTTCTGTGTGATTTACTGTCACTGAAAATCCACCGGAAGGTCAGCTATGGGTCAGTTCTGACTTGAAGGCACACATCAAGCCACCAGAGTTCCCTTTTTGCTAAATTTAGCAAGCTGGATGAGTATAAATTAATGAAACCAAAGCAAACAAACAACTACCACTGAGTTGATTTTGGCTCACAGTGAGCCCACACTGTATTTTCAAGGTTATAAATTTTATATAAGAAGACTTTCTTCCATGGAGCATCTAGTAGATTTAAACTGTTAACTTTTTAGTTAGCATCTCAATATATTATCCATTAGGCCATCAGAGTTCCTTTTACTTTCTTGAAAAGGGGATAAAATAAAAATACAGAATGAAGACTGGTTTGTAATTTCAGAAAGAAAGACTTATGCAGGATTATAAACAAATAAAAATTCATTTAATAGAGGACAAGACATTAACAAGAAATGTCTCCAAAAGAAAGACTTTATTATTTAATAAACAAAGTCTGAAGTTCTTAACCTAGAATCTCCACATGATCTACACACTGACATGAAGAATTCCCTGAATTGCAAACAAAACATCAAGTATATAAGTTTATGTTTATTTTTCTATTATAAAATAAGAATCCAAAACATTTACTACAGTTTCAAATGAGTCTTTGTTAAAACTACTGCTCTAGAATGATGGTGCTTTACAAACATGGAATAAAAGGAAACTTGTTATAAACTAAATCTATCTTTTCTTGGAACGGCAGATTCTAAGCTTCCAGTGAAATTATATTATAATAAATATAACAAGAATCAAGAAATAAGTGTTACACAATAGTGAGATTCCTACAGGTAGTTTCATTGGAGTAAAGTTTAATTAAAAATAAGTGTTATACTTATAAATGAAAAGTGTTACACTTATGAAAAAGAAGTGTTACACAATAGTGGTAGTCCTACACGTAGTTTCATTGAGTAAAGTTTAATTCTAAAATCTGTATGAAGGGTGGAGAAAAGATTCCAAATGAAAGAAAAGGAGACAATGAAGTACACTATTTTAAACAACTCAAGAGACTAACAAACCCTCGGCAACTGATCTCATTGTCATTCATGAAGATTTAATATTGCTTTTCAAAGAATTTGCTTTTCCATTCTCTTCAAAATTAAAAGTCCATAACAATGTTAACTCCAACAGTCACCACAAGGACAGTGAAAGTTTATCTCACATACTTTGTGAATATTGTCAGGAGGGTTGAGTGCCTGGAAAAAGGCATTATATGCTGGGAAAGAAAGAAGGTCAGTGAAAATGAGTCCATTTTGTTCAACATGGACTGATAAAGTGACTGTAATAATAGAGGGGAGTATATTAGATATGGTAAGAACAATGGATGACAGGGCAAAGTTCAGATCTGTTGTTCGTAAGGTTGCTAAAAGTTGTAGTCCACTTGAGGCACCTAACAACAAAAACATTCAAAAAAGTTTTGGAAAGCTTTTACAAAGATAAAATTCCATTAAAGGAAAAAAAAAATACAATAGCAATATAAAAACAAGGAGTTTTTAAAAAGCCTTAAAATGAAAAACTTAACTTCAAACTTAATATAAACACCTTCAACTCAGGATAAAAAATTACTAGCAATTCTTCTCAGCCTTGCAAGAAAATAGGTATCCACAAAAGAAAGAAAGAGCAAGACAGTTTCAAGCAGATCAGTCTAGAGGCTGAGATGCACCTTGGTCTTTGCAATTACTGGCTATGCATCAGAGAGCAAGACAATCACTAAGTATGACAGAAGAACTGATGCCTTTGAGTTGTGGTGCTGGAGAAGATTCTTGAACATAGCATGAACCGGCAAGAAAACAAAAAGGTCCGTCTTGGAGAGGGTGAAACCAAGTTTCTCCTTGGAGACTAGAATTTTGAAGCTCCATCTCACATACTTTGGGCACGTGGTCAGGAAGGATGAGTCCTTGGAAAAGGACATCAAGCTTGGAAGGGTGGAGGGACGGTGCAGGAGAGGAAGACCTCGGATGAAATGGATTGATACAGTAACCAGGGAAATGGAGGAAGGTTTTCTCAGAGTCACTGAGAATGGCTCAGGATAGGGCAGGCTTCAAAGCTGTTGTATATAAGGGTTGCTAGGAGCTGCAGGCAACCTGACAACACTTAACAACAACAATCTGGTTATTTATCTTGGAAAGAAAAAAAAAAGTAGAAACAAAGCAATTCTGAGTTTTTTGAAAAGGGGGGATGTTAACTGATTAAAAACATCTTCTTGAGCAAAGAAAAATGCTAATCCATATAGCATTTCTCCCACACCCTTGCACCTCTGACTGCTGTAAATGCAAGGATTCCTAAGCCTTCCATCATGAAAATAAGGATAAATGTAAAAATGTTTAACTTCTAGATTGGCCTACAACATGGCATATGGAAAAATATTTTTCCTTTCTTTCTTTTTAGAAGTCTGGTTTCATAATTTGTCCAGCTAAGATTAATAGCTTTGGTGGCCTAGTGGCACAAAGCTGTGCTGCAATCCTGAAGGCACATGGTTTGAATCGACAAGCTGCTCCAGAAGAGAAAGATGGACAATCTCCTCCCATGCAATTAACTGCCTCTGAAAAGACACTGGAGGGTCAGCTATGGGTAAGTTCTGACTTAATGGTACACGACAACAACAATAACAAGATCAATAGACTATGAGATGCCTCAGGTCAATGCGGTCTCAACCAACCAGCTGTATGTGTCCATACTGGAAGCAGGAATGGCATCTACTTCCTAAACAACATGCCTCTGGGAACTCTATGAACTTTGAGAAACAATAATTATAGAAAGGCTTCAGGTCTTCTATTCATGGGGTCACTATGAGTCGTGCTCGACTCAACGGCAATCAACAACAACAACATGTGTCCAGAATTTCTAACATGAACCATTCCATCAGGGTTCAGATTTGCTAGAGGGTCTGCCAGAGACTCAGACATCAGGGGAATGACTCACATGTCTGAAGATACACAGGCTGGTTTTGGAGAAATTGGTGAGTGGTGGGCCAGGATCCTGTAGACTGTCACTTGTGGCACACTAGATGGTGACTGTGGTTGATGTAGGCTGGTGCTGTAGAGAATGGTGATCAGCAGGAAGCTAGGTCCCAAGAGAACTATCTTTTCCAAAGGAGATAGGTACCAGGTGCTAAGGTTCCATGAGTTTATAGTAGGGTGCGACTTAAATCTCAACCTAATCCTCTCTCCTTAATACAATAATTACTGTATCACAAACTAAACAGTTAATCATTGGCTAAAGAAGACATCTGAATGATAAACTGTAGAGTTCCCAGAAGACATAATGACTATTCCTGGTAGCTTCATGGGTAAAGAGTTGTGTTGTCAAGCCAAAAGCAGGTGATTCAAATCCACCAGCTGCTCTAAAATGGTCAATCTCTTCTCATGCTATTTATAGACTCTGAAAACCCACTTGGGGGTCAGCTATAAGTTAGTTCCAACTCAACAGCAATGAATTGTTTAGGCCATCATAACATACTACTTGCTCTCTTGGACAGAAAAACTAATGGGATTTGTTTGTTTTTACTTACAAAGTTTGTATACATTGATTTTCACACCAGATCTTGCCCATTTTCTTTATTCACCCCTTCCTCCACCCATCAAATTGTGTGACTCTATGATTTAGCCTCCTATACCCATCCTTATCTGCTGCTTCCCCCTTAAAATTCTCATACACATTTTACTAGCTAGCTATTTCTACAGGTTTTTGTTGTTTATTATTGTTTGCTTGCTTCTTAAAGAGAAACAATATTTAATTCCACATATTAACAAACGCAGACAGATTCAATATGTAGGCACTCAAATAACAATTCCAGGTAAATTTCAGCAACCAAATAAATGTCTGAGTAAATGCTCATAAAAAGGCATTCAAAAGGGAGCTCTGGTGGCCTAGTGGTAAGAAGCTGACTGCAATCCCAGAGGCACAAAGTTCAAATCCACCAGATGCTCTGCTGGAGAAGGAGGGGCAATCTTCTCCTGTACCAGTCAGTGACAGTACACACACAAAATATATTATTTTTTTTAATTAAAAAAAAAAGGCATTCAAGCCTCTGTAAGAAAAAGACTGATTACCCAATTACAAAATAGGCAAGAGACATGGAAAGATTTTTCACAGAGGAAGACATTCGGATGGCCAACAGACACATGAAAAAATGCTCAAAATCACCGGTAGTAAGAGAGATGCAAATCAAAATCACAATGAGTTACCATGTCACCCAAGTGACAATGGCGAAGTTTAACAGGATGTGGAGAGACAAGAACTCTCATGTACTCTTAGTAGGACTGTAAAATGGTGCAACCACCCTGAAAGGCAGTTTGGTGTTTTCTTAAAAAAGCTGAACATAGAAATTCCATATGATCCAGCTAGTCTACTCCTAGGAATATATACCAAGGAAATTAGAACTGAGACACAAATGGAGGTTTGTACACCAATGTTCATAGAAGCGTTATTCGCAATCACAAAAACATAGAAAAAACCCAAATGACCCACCACAACTGAATGGACTGACACATTGTGGTACATTCATACAATGGAATACTACACAGCATGCAAGAGGAACATAACCTGGGAGAGACTGGATGGCATTAAGCTGAGTGAATTAACTCAATCTCATAAAGATAAATACTGCATAGGACCTTTACTGTAAAAACTGAAGGATAACTAGTAAAATGTGTGTATGGGGATCAGAGGAGGAAAAGAGAGGTACGTGGTAGGGGAAGGAGGGAAAGGAATCAGTTTCACAATTTGATAGCTGGAAGAGGGATGGTAAGAGAATAGCGAAAGATCCAGCAAGGATCTAGAAAGACAGGGTAATCATGGGCATGGTTTAATAGTGAATGATTTTATAACACATAATGAATAAGAATCATTGTATGAAACACAAAGTGAATGAAAGATCTGAAGCTTGCCCTGTCCTGAGCCAGTATCACTGACTCCAACACACCTACCCAATTATCCCAGTTACTGTATCAATCCATCTCATCTAAGGTCTTCCTTTCCTGTCCTGTCTCCCTCCACCCTTTCCGAGCATTATGTCCTTCTCCAAGGATCAGTCCCTCTAGGCGACATGCCCAAAATATTTGAGAAAGAGCTTCAAAATTCTAGACTTCAAGAAAAAATTCAGTTTTACCCTCTCCAAGACTCTTCTCTAGCACCACAACTCAAATCAATTCTTCTACTGTCATCCTTAGTCACTGTCCTGCTCTCTGCTGTATACCAAGTTATCACAAAGACTTGGTATACAGCAGAGAGCAGGTGCACCTTGGTCACAAAAGACTGGAACCCTGTCCTACCTTGTGTTAGCCTCACATTCTCCGCCATGTTTGAGAGCATCGTTCATCACTGTGTCAGTTCATGTTCTTGTTTGTTTTTTAACTTTTTCTTTTTCTTGTATACCATCAAATCTGATTCAACTGACACAGGAGGAGATTGCCCCTCCTTCTCCAGCAGAGCATCTGGTGGATTCTAAATCAGTCTATGTTTTTGACAGTTGTCCTCTTTTGCAGACCCTTGACCTTTCCCATCAGAATGTCTTTTTCTAAACTAACCCTTCTGGCAACATTCCCAAGGTATGTGTGACAAAGTTTCACCATTCTTGTCTCCAGCTATCACTATGGTTGCACTTCCCCCAAAACAAATTGCTTGTGCTTTTGGCAATCCATGGTATATTCAATACTCTGCCAACACCCAATTCAAAGGCATCAATTCTTCAGTCTTCCTTAGTTCAACTTCCAGATGTATAGGAAGCAATAGAAAAACACTATGGATCAGGGCACCTTAGTTTTTAAAATGTCACCTGTGCTTTTTAGAACCTTGGAGAGGTTGTTGACAGATTTTCTCAATACAACAATCTTTTGATTTCCTCACCGCTAGTTTATTGTGGATCCAAGTAAAATGGAACAGTTGACTATTTTGATTTTTTTCTCTATCAAGATGTTGTCTACTGGTTCCCTTGTGAGGATGTTTTCTTGATGTTAAGGTATAATTCATATTGAAGGCTGTTATCTTCGGTATTCTTCAGTAACTGCTTCAAATGTGACAGAACTCAGGAAAAAGTTGTTGTTGTGTGCTATCGAATCACTTGTGACTCATAGTGATCCTACGCACAACAGCCCTGAACCCTGCTCTAGCCTGAGCCTCACTGACTCTGACACACCTACCCTCATTATTCCAGTTATTTTGTCAATCCGCCTGTCATTTGGGATCTTCCTCTCCTGTGCTGTCCCTATACCCTTCCAAGCATGATTTCCTCTCCAAAGACTGACCCCTCCTGGCTATATGCTCAAAGTATGTTAGAAGGAATCTCAAAATCACTGCCTCCTAGCAGTAGCTTGGTTTCACCCTCTCCGAGATAAAACTGTTTGTTCTCTTGGGAAGCCCATGGTTATGTTCAAAACTGTTCTCCAGCACTACAACTCAAAGGCATCAATTCTTATTCTGTCATTCTTGGTCACTGTCCAGCTCTCCGATGCACAGCAAGTAACTGCGAAGACCACAGCCTTAAGGTGGGTCAGGTCTACCTTAGTCTCTAGACTGATATCCTTGCTCTCCAGCACTCTGGAGAGGTCCCTGTGAGCAGGTTACCTTAATGGAATTTGTCTTCTGATTTCTTGGCTGCTGGTGCCAAGAATGTTGACTATGGAACTAACCAAGCTGAAATTATTAACCACCTCAATTTCTTCTCCATCTATCACGATGTGGCCAATTGGCCCAGTGGTGAGAATTTTTGATTTCATTATGTTGAGCTTCAATCCATATTTCAAACTACAGTCCTTGACCTTTTGCAGCAGATGCTTCAGGTCCTCCTCAGTTTCAGCAAGTAAGGTTAAGGCATCTGCACAACACAGGTTTTGATGAGTCTTCCTCCAATCCTGATATTACATTCTTTCTCAGTCCAGTCTCAAATGATCTGCTCTGCATACAGATTTAAAAGGTATGAAGACAGAACACATCCCTAAAAGACTCCTTTTCTGATTTTGAATCATGAAGTATTTCCTTGCTTTTTTCTGATGACTGCCTACAGGTCCAAGTACAGGTTTCGCATAAGCACAATCAGAGGTTCTGGGATTCCCATTCTTCTGAAGGTAGCCACAACTTGTTGTGATTCACAAAGTAAAATGCCTTTGAATAGTCAAGGAAACACAGCCAGGAAAGAGTAAAGACTTCATTTTATAATATAAAAAGAATTTGAGAAAAAGTAACAAATATTGAACAGAGAAGTCAAATATTTGTACATCAAGAGTCTTCGAAAAGAAACTGGAAAAATGTTTTTCTCAAAATTTTTTTTTTAAATTTTATTACTTTTGTGTGTGTGTGTACCGTCAAATCAGATCTGACTGGTACAGGAGTAGATTGTCCCTCCTTCCCCGGCAGAGCATCTGGTGGATTCGAACCGTTTGCCTCTGGGATTGTAGTTGCAGCTCCTTGCCACTAGGCCACCAGAGCTCCCCTAGAAATGTTTTTCTGACAAATGCATTTGAAAGCACATATGGAATGGGCAAATCTCATATTTAAGAATACTGATGTAGAACAACCAAGTCCAAGGCACATTATAGTAGAATTCGGTAATAAATTTATAAAGAAAATAAAATTAGATTGTTGTCAGATTTCATATCACTAGTATATGATAAACAAACAAACAAAAAACCAACAACAGAGTAACATATTTAGATATTCAAAGAAAGAAAATGTGAATCAAAGTCTTTGTTATCAACAACCAAAACTGGAAGTGTAACTAAACATCATTTAAGTGTAAGGTCACAGATAAATAATACTCAAAATTCTATAACTTAAAAAGGGCAACTGTTCTGAACAGAACAAGAGAACACTGCATGGTTTATAATTAAGAAAGGTCTGTGTCAGGATTAAATCCAATCTCCATACCTATTCAATCTGTATGAGTAAGTCATTCAAGAATCATCATTAACCTGCAGGTGAAACTACCTTATTTGCTGAAAGAAAGACTTGTTTGCTGCAGAAGATCAAATATTACAGCCTTCAATATGGATTGCACCTCAACAAGAAGAAAATAAAAATTCTCACCACTAGACTGATGGGCAATATCATGACAGAAATAGAAAAAAAAATGAAATGGTCAATGATTTAATCATACTTGAATCCACAATCCTTGGTACTAGTAGTCAGAAGATCAGAATACTTACTGCATTGGGAAAGTCTGCAGTGAGGGATTTCTCTAAATAACTGAGGAGCAATGATGTCAGTTTGAAGACTAAGGTGTGTCTGATTCAGGCCTTGGTCTTTCCAATCATTTGCTATACATCTGAATGCTGGACCATGAATAAGGATGACAGGAGAACTAATGCCTTTGACTGTGATGTTGGAGAAGATATTGAATAGGCTATGGAGTGCTTTCTAAAAGAACAAATGGGTATGTCTTAGAGAAGGTGTAGCCAGAGTACTCCTTGGAAGCAAGGATGACAAAGCTTTGTTTCACATTTTGGGCATATAGTTAGGAGAGCTATTCCTTGGAAAGGGACATCAAGCTTGGAAATGTGAAGGGTAGGGTAAAAGACAGGAAGACCTTTAACAAGATGGATTTACCGTGACTACAACAATGGGCTCAAGTATGTGAGAAATTTTGATGGCACACTATAGAAAGTTCAAATATTATGTTCAAAGAGTTGCTATGAGTTGTACTCAACTTGATGGCACGTAATAACTCAGAGAATAATCATGCCAAATGCAGCATAGGTCCTTCTTATGATAACAGACACAACTGGAAAAATTCTGAGTGGATTCTGTACATTAATTTTCCAGATGTTATACTGGGATGTCTCTGACTTAGAAAAAAATACACTAAATTAATACAAGGATAACGTACGATGTTTTAAAGTGACCATTAATTGGTTTGGAAAAATTATTGTTGTTAGGTGTGACTAACTCTGACTCTTAGTTATCTTCTGAACAATGGATCTAACCTTGTCCTATCTTGTGACATCTTCATCATGTCTGGCACATTATCGTTATAGTCGCCACGTTAATCTATCTTGCTAATGGTCTTCCTCTCTTCCAATGACCTTCCACCTTTCCAAGTATTATGTTGTTCTCCATGGACCAGCCTTTTCTAATAACATGCCTAAAAATATGTGAGAGAATGTTTTACCATCCTTGCTTCCAAGGATCATTCTGGCTTCATGTTCTCCAAGACAAACCTATTTGTCCTCTAGGCAGCACATTTACTCTTCTCCAATACCACAACTCTAAGGCATCAAAGCTTTGTCCTCTTTAGTCAGCATCCAACTTTCAGCTGCACAGCTAACTGAGAAGACAATGGGTTGGATCAGGTGCATCTTAGTCTTTAAACTGACATTACTGCTCTAGTACTTTGATTTCTTGACTGCTGGTACCAAGGGTGTTATTTGTAAATCCAAGTAAGATGAAATTGTTGACAACTTCAGTCTTTTTTCTCTCTCTCATGATGTTACCCTATTGGCCTGGTGGTAAGGACTTTTGTTTTCTTCATGTTGAGATGTAGTCCATATTGAAAGTTGTAGTCTTTGATTCTCTGTAGCAAGCAGTTCAAGTAATTCTCAATTCTGGCAGGCACAGTTGACTTATCTGCATAACAAAGGTTTTGAGAATGATTTGTTTTACATATAGACTAAATGGGTAAGGAGAAAGGATACACACCTGATATACACCTTTCTTGATTTTAAACCATGCAGTATACTCTATTTGGACAACAGCCTCTTTGTCTACGTATAAGTTTCGCATGAGCACAATCAAGTGTTCTGGGATTCCCATTCTTCTCAATGTTAGTCATCATTTGTCATGATCCACATAGCCAAATGCCTTTGCACAGTCACTAAAATACAGACATCCTTCTCCTATACTCTGCTCTCTGCCAAGATGTATATTAGAAAAAGAAAATACATTTTAAAAACTGTGTATATATATACAGACAGCAAGATAAGTAGTGGAAAGACAGGCAAGAAAGACATGAAGAAATAATAAAACAAATATAACAAAATGTTAACAAATGGGAGCCTGGGTGAAATATGTATTAAAAGTCTGAACTATTCTTGGGTATCTTCTATTAAATCTTTTCAAAACATAAATAATACTTTAAAATTTAAAAATAGTTGAGAAGGGTGAAAAGATCAAAAAAATACTGAACTGCTTTTAATAATCATATTGGTAGAATAAAAGTAGAGGTAATAATACTCTGAAACTATTATATGTCTAATATGACATGAAGAAAATAATCATGACATAATTATCAGTCTTCATACTCTTGAGAACCAGAATTATTAATGTGGAAGGAGACACAGATACGTCTGGAAATTTTAAAATAACTTCTGAGAATTTAAATAAAATTAGACATTACTATAAAAACTTACAAGCTCTATCCAACTTTTAAAAACATCATGTATTTGTTAGTGCTGTGCCTGAAAGGGCCTAGAACCAATGAACTAGTGTACAGAGCATTCCAAGTACCCAGATTATGATTCTAATAAATTACTCTCCACTTAATCAGGAAAAGTAGCCACAGAGATATTCTAGAAAACAAGAATGTATCTTCAATAAAAATTGTAGATTCAGATATAAAAGTGATTATTCTTATTTAGTACTGATAAATGGTAACAAAGTCTTATGAATGCTTGTTACAAGTTATTTCTATGTACCTCTACTAACAGAAATACCATTTTTCCCAATGTTCTCAGTATGATTCATGATAGCTTAGTCTTTCTTAAGAGTAAAATCATAGAGTTGGTTTAGATTCTCAAGTTGTTACTAAATGATATTGTTTTTCTCCTTCACAATTACCTCTATTGGGACGGGAATTCTGCCTATAGGAGCTGTTGTATGTACATGAACTCACATCAAACAGACTGGTGCTGCAGTGTGAAAGTCTGGATAAATCTTACTTTTGTCGTTTTCAATCAGCAAGGTTTTCTGTATTATCAATTACTAAAATCAATGTCTGTGAAGGTACCATGATTCTGTTTATGAGCTGCTAGAATTTGGAACAGAGAAATCCTGGGACCTACTAGTAAGGATCTGCCAACCCAAAGTACTGTGGTTTGAATCTACCAGCTACTCCATGGGAGAAAATGGGCAATCTCCACCTCTGAAAATCTGCTAGAGGGTCAGCTTTAAGTTGGTTCCCACTGAGCAGTACATTTCAAAAGCAAGAGAATTTGGAACACACCGGATTTTTTCTGTTTTAAAGGATAAATGTGCTAACCCAAAGGCTGTGCCTTTCTGTTGGTTTCAACTCAATAGTAGTTAGTTTTGAGGAAGATGGGCCATCTCTTCCTGTGCAATTTAAGAGCTGATGGAGGGCAAAATATGAGTTGGTTCTGATTCCATGCCAATGACAGTGAGTGAGTGAGTGAGTGAGTGAGTGAGTGAGTGAGTGAATGAGTGAGTGAGTAGGCAGGATTTTAAAGCATTCAAAAGGTCAGTGTTTGGAGGTCTGTTTCAAGCCAAAAATATTAAGTAAATTTCTTCTGTAAAAATTTTTAGTAGAAATCCCCTAGAGTAGTACTACTTTATCCTATAGGGTTACTATGAATCAAAATAAGTTGAATGACTGTGGATTTAGTTTGTATGCAGATTAAACACACATAAATACACACATACAGTGTGCACTGTTTAGAGTTTTGTGCCAAAAAGGTACTTGGAATTTGTATATAACATTGTTGCCTTTGAATTTATACACACTTATAGCAACTGTCCATCATGTTGTCAATTCTGTAAATCTTTACAAGACATTGCTTATCTTTTTCCAGAGGAAATATGAACATTAGTTTCCCTGAAATTTACCTATTACATACTAGTACTGTGTGTTATTGCTGTTGTTAACTACTTTCGAGCCACAATCAACCCATAGCTTACCCTTCTCTGGCTTTTCAGAGGCAGTAAATTAATTGCATGAGAGACTACAGATGCAATCAAACTGTCAATCTTTCAGTTAGCAGGAAACTGTACTATGAACAATGCTACAACAACTCCTTATGGAGATATATGTTGTTGTCGTTAGGTGCCATGGAATCACATGGTCTTTATAGCTTTTCCCTATCCTGTGCAATCTTCAGCAGCTCTGACATACTTACGTTCATCGTTAAAGTCACTGTGTCAGTCCACCTCCCTGACAGTCTTCCTCTCTCGCTGACCCTCTAGTTTTTCAAACATGATGTGCTTTTCCAAAGACTGGATGCAAATTATATGAGTTCAGAAAAGTAGATGTAAAAATTTTAAGTTGTTGGTCACCATTTGATTAAAAATACTGAACATTCTTGAAAACAGTAAAAGTAGATTTCTATACATAAAACTGCTAGTCTTCCCAATTATTCCAAATACTAAAACTTAAAACAGCAATTAAGTTAAAACAGTAAGACTGTATTCTGTAAAAATCTAAAACACAGCAATAATCCAGTGACTGATAGTGTGAAAAACTAAAATGTAATTTATTTCCTCATGACTGGCATTATTTTCCCAGAGCATTTATATTTCCTATGTGGTAGCTAATCAAATTAGAAATATTTACAAATTTAAACTCACAAGCTGAAATACCCAAAAGCTGAAAATTACAAATCTACTACAGTATATAAATTTTAAAACTACTAACTAAAATCACAGAAAGCAACAATGTCCTATATTCATTTAGACATTAAATCTTTTTGTTGAAAGAAAACTTGCCAATTTTAAAAAATGTTTATCAATGAAATTTCCTACCTCAATAGAAAAAAAAAACAAAACCTAGGAGTATAAAATCCTAAATTAAATTAGACTTTTGTTTCTAGTTTTTCCATTGCGGTGTCAGAAGAGAGTGCTGGTTCTAATGATATATATAGTCTGTAGCAAGCTACACTGCTAATATAAAGGTAATGCCTTTCCAGTAGATCAAATGAGCCAGAGACTCTGAGGGAGAAAGATGAGCACTCTCCTCCAGTGTAATTTACAGCCTCTAAAAACCTGCTAAAGCTGTGAATTGGTTCTGACTCAATGACCATGAGCGAATGAGTATAAGAATAATGAAAATAAAAATGTAATGTTTTCTTTTACCAATCTTCTTTCTCCTTGTTAAGTGTCGTCGAGACATAGGCGACTCATAGAAACCCTATGAACGAAAGTCCTCAACATCTGTGTGACTTTCATCCTTTTTCCAGAGGCAAGCAATTATGGAAGTGGACGCCACTTCTGCTTCTGTAAATCTTTACAGAATAACTGCTACGTCTTTTTCCTACAGAGAGACTGAAGCATTTAAAACACTGACCTTTTGGTAAGCAGATGGGAACATTAACCACTGTGCCACCAGGGATTGCTATATTACAATCAGAAGACCCTTATCAATCCAAAGCCTGTGAAGCTGATTACCTATCTTAATATAAAAATATAGCCATAAGCACATTCAATCAAATTTTAGATTGATAAACATGATGTCCCCCTCCAAGGACTTGTCCCTCCTTGCAAAATGTCCAAAATATGTCACACAGAGCCTCAGAATCCTTGCCTCCAAGGAGCAGCCCAGTTTAACCCTCTCCAGGATGAACCTGTTTGTTTTCTTAGCAGTCCATGGTACATTTAATACTCTTCTCCAACACCACATCTCAAAGGCATCAATTCTCCTTCTAGCTTCCCTAGTCATTGCCCAACTCTCTGAAGAACAACAACTGATTGCAAAGATCATGGCCTGTATCATGTGCACCCTAGTCTCCAGAATGACACCACTGCTCTTCAGCACTTTGAAGAGGTCCCTAATAGCAAACTTTCCCATTTCAGTACGTCTTTTAATTTCCTGGTGGCTGGTGCCAAGAGTATTGACTGTGGAGTCAAGCAAACTAAAGTTGTGAACAATCTCACTCTCTTCACCATCCATCCTGATGTTGTCAATTTATCCAGTGGTGAGAATCTTTGTCTTCTTGATATTTTTAAAACTTTCATTGTAGCCAATATTTTCTATTTCCTCATACATCAAACCTTTTATTGATTAGGATCTTCTACAAATGCTAGAGCATTTGCAGTTCTTTTCTCCCCTCACTTCTTAAATTATTTTAGGAAGCATCCTCCCAGAATGTTCTAGGCAAAATACACAGTGCTAAGCATTTACACATAATTTTATTTCAGCTAAGTCTCACTTTCAGTTAAATTAGGACAGAAATCTTCATTTTTCATACAACTAAAGGGCAATAAAAGTTAAATTAAGTGGTCCCTGCTGAAAAGCTATTAAGAAGCAAAATCTGCATCTAAACAGAAGTGTTCAGACTATACCACAACTGAACTAAATTACCTGATTTGGCAATCACATACATGTACTACTGACTTTTACTCATATATTTAAAAATATTTCCTCTATATGAACAGTTCTACACATGTTATTTAAGTATAATTATTTATTTCACAGTAAAATTTGTGAAAGCTAGAACCTGTATAAAGCATGACGCCATCAATGAAAACACAAAATTTTCCAGGGAGGGAGTTTTTCTTTTACTTTTCAAAGAGAGGAGTGAACTGGGGGTGGGGGGTAGGGGTGGAGGGCTGGGCAAGGAGAGAAGTGCAGCAATTAATGAATGAAAATCCAAAATCTCTGCAAATGTTCATTAAAATTATTAAAATTAAAAAAATTATTCTAGTGGGAAAAAAACCCAACCACAAACTTTTTCCATTCATTGAGAATAAAAAACGGTATCACTGCACTCAGTGTCAGAGGTCAAAACCTTGCAGTATCTGAGAAAACAGGGCAGTCCCAACAAATTAAGACTTTCATAGATTTCAGTCTATTAATTCACTTAGTCCCACAATAATAGTGCTGTAAGTTTGTTACGTTACCGTACCCACATTATTAGATGAAAGGGGATAGAGACTAACTTACACAAGATTATAAAGATTGTTGTTGTTGTTAATGTCCCATCGAGTTACCCATGACTCATAGTGACCCTATGGACAACAGCTCTGAATTCTGCCCTATCCTGAACCAGTCTCACTGTCTCCAACACACCTGCTCCCATTGCCCCTGTTATCTTACCAATCTGTCTCATCCAGGGTCCCCTCCTCCCTTTCAAGTTTAACATCCTCCTCCAAGGACTGGTCCCTTCTAGCCATGTGCCCAAAGTATGTAAGCTAGAGCTTCAAAAATCCTTGCCTCCAAGGAAAAAGCTGGTTTTACTCTCTCCAAGACAGACCTATTTGTTCTCCTGGCGGTCCATGGTATGGTCAATACTCTTCTCCAGCACCACAACTCAAAGGAATCAATTCTTCTGTCAACCTTAGTCCCTGTCCAGCTCTCTGATGCATAGCAAGTGAGACCACGGCCTGGATCATGCTCACCTTAGTCTCTAGACTGACAACATTATATTCAAAAGTAAATGGATAAGATTTTGGTAACCTCGAGGGTAAGAAGTTGTGCTGCCAACCAAAACACAATTGGTTCAAATCCACTAGCTGCTCTATGGAAGAAAGATGAGCAATCTGTTCCCTTGAGATATACAGTCTCTGAAAACCCACTGGAGAGTGCTTTAAATCAGTTCCAATTCTAACAGTACATAACAACAACCAAAAATAGGGGAGCCAGGCTTTTAAGGCCCAAGACATTCTATCTTAAGGGCCTACCCTCTTCAGTGCCATCATCATCCTTCTAGGACTGAATATGGACTATTAAGAATGCATTCATACAGTAAAAAAAACCAACAAAACAGTTGTTGCCAAGATAATTCCCATCCATGGAAACCTCATGTTATTTCAGAGTACAATTGTGCTCCATGGGGCCCATTTGTTTCAGCGTAGAATTGTGCACACGTAGGGTTTTCAATGGTCGTTGATCTTCGGGAAACAGGTAACTTTCTTCCCAGAGTTGCTTCGGAGTGGATCAGAACTGCCTTTTGGTTAGTAGCACAGCTCAACTGTGCTACCCTGGGGGCTCTGATCATGCAGTCGTTGTTGTTGTTAAGTGCCGTGGAGTCCTCAATGCTTGGGTGTCATTCGTCCTCTCTCCAGGTTCATAGGGTTTCCGGAGGCAAGCTATTATGGAAGTGGATGCCACTCCTGCTTCCAAGCTTGTTTTAATCGGGGAGCTCCACCCTACTCTCTGTCCGCATTGGGTGACCAACCATTAACGCATATGACACATCAGTGTCACAGTGTTTAGCCTCAAAGCAACCACAAGTTACCGCAGTACGGCAACTTCAACTTATACACCAGGGCTATACGACCTAGAGGAATTCACCACCACTATCACCCATTAAATTGTACAACGCTCTGATTACTCTCCCTGTTCATGCAGTAGGAAAGATTAAAAATGTGTTACTTCTTTTTCTTCACTTCTCTTTCCTGTTCTCCCTAGTAATTAATGGCAATAATAAGAAATAGAAAAGCAGAGCACAAACGCTACAACAATAGAGAAAAATTTAATAATAAAACAGGTAACCTCACATAATTAATATAGCAATAACGTCTTAACCTGTTAACAGTTGGAAACTCACGTAAAACATCCATTGTCAAGGTAGAAAAGCGTAATGGCTAAGAACCATCTGAAGTCTAATTCTGACTTTCTCGCTATATATTTGTGACCTTGCATATTTTCATTCATTCACTCATCGGCCTGTTTCTAGATGGGTACCCGGTCAAATGGCTCCTGTATGAAAAACTGTTGAGAAGGACTAAAATAATTCATATTCATTTGTCACAACTCTCAGCACTTTGTAAGTGCTCAATAAATGTTAGTTACTACTATTTTGAAAACTAGCGATTAGTGCAATGAATGACATTCAACCCAAAAAATGCCAGTCTTTTATTCCCTGGAGATGTGCTTTGTCTGCTAATAATCATGGTGTTAACAAATAGGATAATATTCAGTAAATTACTGACTCGTGATGATTCCTGTCCTATTCCTTTTCTTCAAGAGAAAGTCTATCTCTCCCAAGAAAAAACAATGTCATCTCAGGCATTGAAAATGTTTGCTTTGGGAACTATTTTCTACCTACCCCAAGGCCGGTGGAACCCGAGATCTGTAAATTAACCAGCAGTTTCCCGTTTCTCTCACTTCGTTAGGAGCCTGGGCCTAATTTGGGGGTGAAGAGCGGGGAAGGAGGCCACACAACCAAACATGTAGCTAGAAAGCTCCAGGAAGGTAGAAGGGGACCGAGCATCCCAAAGGGTGAGAGCTGCACTTAACCAGATGCGGGAACCCGCAGCCTCCGCCTGTCAGCGGCCCGCAGGCAGGCAGGCAGGTGCACATTAAGAACCTGGCCCGGGGCGCCCCCAGCTGGGTCGGGGTGGGGGGTGTGTCGGGATGCTCCTTCCTGGGCCCCGCGGCGGGGTCGGGGGACCCCGGGGTTCCGCCGGCTCCCTGGAGGGGCGATGATGGGGGCTGGGGGCGGGCTACGCGGCGGCCAAGGCCGCTGAGGTCCTCACCGCGGGCCGAAGGCAGCGGGTAGAGCTTCTCAGCCTTCTGCAGGAAACGCTGGGCCTTCTCACGGTTGCCGGCGTTCAGGGCCTCCCGGGCGATCTCGACACATTTCTCCGCCTCATCCCGGTTCCCCTCCATTGCTTGCGCCTTCTTCCGTTTCCTCTGGTAGCGCAGTTAAGGAGGGGCGGAAACCGCCGCCGCGGAGAAGGCGAGACCAAGCCCGGGTGGGGGCGTGCGGCGGAGAGCAGGGAGGAGCGCAGGGGACCGCGGCGGCAGCGGCCCGGGTGGCGGACGGGAGGGCCTCGCAGCTCCGCCTCCTCACGGCGGCCTCCCCGCCCCCAGCAGGCCGCTGGGGCGCGAGCCGCATCCCTCCCGGCCCGGGGACCGAGCTCCCAGGCCTGGGCGTCCGAGCTGACTCGGCGGCCGATGAGCGGAACCACTGAGCTCAGGGCCCGCGCAAGCCGACGGCCCCGAAGGCGGAGTGCAGAGGGAAGCAGCCAGTAAATCCAGCCTGGCTGCCCAGCACGGTTTCCGCCTCGGCGGCGACCATACCGGGGCATTGGGAGCGCGGGTTTTCAAACCTGGACGCAGATTAATAGATCCTGCCTTCAGGGCGACCAGATGGGAGGGGGCTTTTGTTTTCAGGAAAATCCCCTGACTTGAAGACCACGCCTCTAGGCCCTCAGCCTGGGGAGGTTTGGTCAGGTGAGGACGTCAGTCCCTACGCGGCGCTTCCGGAACAGGTGTTCATTAACATGTTTGACCCTAACCTGTGTACTTCGTCGTTACACATCTTTCTGACCCAAATTACCATTAGATTGACAGGTCAGAAAAACAGTGGCTTAATTTGTATTTTGCCAGTGTTCTGATAAAAAGTTAACTGTAACCTTATCCTGTCTTGAGATCGGAACTGGTCCTTTCAAAATAATCACTTCAGTGCTTCTGCTTTACTCCTTTTCCCACTCCGCCCCCCCCCCAAAATATCTATTATATAAAATACTCATTTGCCTCATGGACAGTCCATCTATATTTTTAATTTTCGGTGATGATTAACTTGGCAGGTGTCAAAATGATCCTTCAGTCAACCCAAGATCCAGTTGTATACAAGGTTATCTATCAGACATGGTAATTATCAGTGGTTGTAGTCCGACTCCTAGCTATCCCCTACATCATCCTGGTTAAAGAAATGTGTATTCTTTTCTATTAAATGCAGAGAATAAACTTAAAGGGATATACTGAATATGCAACATTTTCAGATACATTTAAAGTGCTTTGGTGCATCAGAGTCTACTACTTAGCTATCTCAAAAATTAAACTGTAAATTCATTCTGTGAAAGTAGAATGTATCTATACCCTACCTAATCTTTAGTACTGTAGAAAATGCACAGCCATTGTACAAAAAACTCCTGCCCAAAACCTTAAAATTTCATTATATAACAAATCATTCTAAGATCATCTAATTTTAATCAATGAAACGAAAGTTTAATTCCAAGGTATGAACCATGCTTATTAATTGTTCAGTTGCATAAAAATTCCTATTACATCAAAGAAACATAAAACACAAGTAGTTTGGGATATGACCTTTATTGAGCTTATCCACCAGAGTGGAAATAATGTCTGTACAAAACCAAATGTTTGTTACTATAACTTCTGCATCACAATTAAAATCCAAACAGTTTTTTAAAAACAGTTAACTCAATCAAAACCCACTA
>NW_006399872.1:4099266-4105418 GCF_000299155.1 Elephantulus edwardii
GCTGTACACAGCGGCAGTCGCGCCCACACGCCCATGGCTAGTCGTCCTAGATTTCAGGTGTCGATGAATACGGCCCACTGGGAACTGCAAGCCGGCTCTCTGCGAGCGGGAAACCGCCTTTGTCTTGGCCTTTCCGGAGTCTTTCCCAGCCTTACCGCCAGCCATTTCGAATTCTGCTGAAGCTCACACAAGCAGGCAGAGAAAGGGCTAGTCAAATACCCAACAATCTCCCACAAGCTACTCCGTCGCACCGCGATTCAAACTGCGCTGTCTCCCGCCTTCCCCGCTCCCTTTATACTGCAGAATGTTCCCTCATCCGGGAACTCGGATTGCTCATCGCACCAATGGCTGCCACCCGCCCTCGGGCCTCGTCCTTGAGCCCTCAGCCAATGAGCAGGCCAAGAAAAGGGCAAGGAGGCGGGCGCTTTGGAACTCGAGCTGTGATTGGAACTCGTGTAAAGGAGGGGGAGGAGGAGCGAACGGGAACTGGGGAGAAGAAGGGCACGGCAGCTGAAGGGAAGAAACAGAGCGGGCGACGCTGCATGAGCGGAGAGAACGGCCGTTCGTCATCACGTGTCTGGGAGGAGGAGCTGAGTCGCTCTGGGGAGGAGCACACAGTAGCACCCCCGTTGCCCCCTTTGCTCAGCAGCGCTTTGAGGACCACGTGTCTACATCCAGCGCGCCCTCCCGGCACCCCACTGTATCCCGCAGGCAGAGACCTCCGCGCCTCGCAGCTTTCTTCCGGGGGCTTCAGGCTCTGCACTCCACCGTCCCTCCTTGTCCCAGGAGTCTTTTCTTTTCTGACAGCGCGGACCGGTCTAAGAGAAAGAAGCCGCGCTGTTATGCTCCGCTTCTCCTCTTGGAACCTCAGACTTGATAGAATTACGCGTTTCCTTCCTAAAGGAGTCCCCAGCTTGGTCACAACCCGCTGCTCTCCACATTTTAAGCTGCATTTTCCACCCCCTCCTTCACTCGCCACTTTGAAAACACCCACGGAGTAGTTCCACAAGGAACAAACAGTGGAGCAAAGTCACCTCATTGGTCACAAAAGACTTTTGTCTACTTCACTGGGGCTTGTCTTGGGGTGAGGCCGTATTCTTTAATAAAATTAATACTCGAGACACTACAGTTTGGTAGATTGGGCCCACAGCATGAGGTGTGAATTTAGTGAATGAAACCTTGAAACTATTGTATCAACTTTGAGACATTAAAAATTTTGCTACATGACAAGTGTTCAGTAAATGCCAGTAGGGTAACTCAAACATGATTCACAGTTACAGATGGTCCATGTAATCAATTGCAAATGGTAAGCTTAAAATACAGTACTGTACACACAGTATTAACGTAATACCAGCTTCTTAGTCTTCCAATTAATAAATAAATAACACCTGTGCATATCGTCAGCTACTTGGGATAGTAGTAACACAAATCTTAGGTATTTTCTGTGTCTTAATAGCATATTGCTGTTTTAAATATAATTCAATATTTCCAATGTAAATAAAGATTTGCATTATATACTCCAGGGCACTTCAGGGACGCCTGGTGCTGTAATGCCTTATTTCACTGCTTTTCCAGTTCACCAGCCACTCTTCGTGGCAAGATTACCAGTCATCAAATCCACTCAAGGGCAGTCAGCAGTAAAGTAACTTAGATTGAGTTTTAATTGGAAAGATTTTATCAAATTAGAGGGCTTGTCTATTTCTGGGAAATAAGGTGTTTCCAACAATTTTGACAACAAATCCCTTTTTTCTGCTCCTTGGAAATGGTTGTATACTGTTTGAGTGGAAACTGAGCCACAGCAGACCCTCTAGTGAGTTTTCCGATGCAATAACACTCAGGGTAAGAGATTGTCCATCTTTCTCCCTCAGAGCAGCTACATCTTTGCCTTGGCCCACATTTGCATTGGCAGTGCAATTCCTTACCTCTAACTGAAGAATACCATGGACTGCCAAGAAAACAAATAGGTCTGTCTTGGAGAACGTAAAACCATGTTTTGCCAAGAAAACAAATAGGTCTGTCTTGGAGAACGTAAAACCATGTTTCTCCTTGGAGACTAGGATTTTGAAGCTCCATCTCACATACTTTGGGCACATAGCCAGGAAGGACCAGAGCTTGGAGAAGGACATTATGCTTGGAGGGACAGCACAGGAGGGGAACACCCTGGATGAGATGGATTAACAGTAACTGGGGCAATTCAGGTAGGTGTGCTGGAGTCAGGCTGGCTCAGGACAGAATAGGCTTCAGAGCTGCTGTACATATGGTCCCTATGAGTTGCACGTGACTCGATTGTATATAACAACAACAACAAAGGAATTCTTATTTCATCAAAATAAAGCCACTATAAAATCTATGCCACCTCATAGTGGTTCCGTATGGCAGAGTAGAACTGCTTATTGGATTTCCAAGTTGTAATTCTTGAAAAAACAGTCTCATCTTTCTCCTTCAGAATGGTTTCAAACTCCCAGTTTTTTAATCCCCAAGCCATCAGGACTGCTTGCTGAAAATCAAGTCCACTACCATTAGAGTTGTTTCATGGTAACCCTCTGGGATTCTGATGCTCTAAATCTTAATTAATGATGGTGCATGACAGAGCAAGGTTCAGTTCAGTTGTCCTTAGGGTTGCTCTGAATCATAATGGACTGGATGACACCTAACAGCAACAACAAATCTTAGAGAAGGAGCTCTGGTGGCCTAGTGGGTAAGAAGTTATGCTGCCTGCCAGCTGCTCTTTGGGAGAAAGAAGAGCACTCCCTCCCATACAAACCTGAGAAAACCTGCTGGAAAGTCAGCTACGAATCATTTCCAACTCAATGGCACATAATAATAACAACAACAAATCTAAAGGGACAAGACTGCCCTATCTTTCTCCTATAGTGAAGCTGGTAAGTTCAAGCTGCCCACTTTTTGCTCAGCAGCACAAGAAAATCTACCAAAAGACTTCCTTGATTTTCTTATTAAGTAGAAGTTAACCACTTTCCCCAATGACTTGATGTTGTTGTTGTTTAATGCTGTCGAGTCGTAGATGACTCATAGCGACCCTATGAACAAACAGCCTGAGCACTGTTTGTACATAAGAGTTTCCGGAGGCAAGCCATTTTGGAAGTGGATGCCACTCCTGCTTCCAGGCTTGATTTAGTCGGGAAACTCCAGCTAACACTGTCCACCATGGGTGCCCATTACCACAATGACTTGATACAATAGGAATAAAAAACTAAGCAACCTATTGTACTAATCATTGTTCCACTGACACTTTGACGAATATAGCTCACAACCAATGTTAAAACCTTCTTTCTCCAGGTTACAGACTATTCTGTGATCTTTGTTATACAAGTAACTAAAGAGAGTTTTACTATTGCCTGACCAAATAGCTGAGGGACAGCTAATCTGAACTCTGCTCTGCTTCCTCTTCACAGTTTGATGGGCTTTATTACTAACCTGTTGCGGCCTTGACTTCCTCTACTGTAAAGAGAGTTGTTCTTTGTTGTTAGGTGCCCTCGAGTCAAGGACAACTTCTAGAGACCCAATGAGGAAGACCTGAATCCTGTCTTATCCTGTGGCATCCTCATCATCCCTGATACCAGTTGAGCCTTTTACTGTAATCACCTTGTCACTCCAAGTTGTGCAGTGTCTTCCTCTCTCTCAATGATCCTCCACCTTTCCAAGCATGATATATCCCTTTCCAGGGAATAGCCTCTACTAGCAGCAAGTCCAAAGTATGAGAAACTTTGTGAAGATGGTGTGTAACATCTATTTTCAGGTAGGTGTTCATTGAAAATTTAATGGAGAAGGTGTGCTGCAGCATGTAGTTGACACACAACAACTGGAATGAAGTACTTAATAAAGAATTATCATTTTCTTTTACATTGATGCAGAGGAGAAATGAAATCAGTCTTTTAAGTGGTTTTTTGTTTCTAAATCTCACCACACCCACTCCCCTTCATATATTTTCTTCCTTGCAGGCAGAAGCCACAAGTTTGAAACACATCCAAAGTATACACAACTAACTCATCCATCAACCAATCTAAAATCTGAAATTATTTTTACTTTTAGCTATCCAGAGCTGCTGTAGCAGAAATACCAAAATTGAGATGCTTTAACAAATAGAAATTGATTCTGTCATAATTTGGAGGCTTTTTGACTATGCAAAGCCATTTTCCTGTGTGCATTATAACAAGTTGTGGCTGACATTGAGAAGAATAGGAATCCCAGAGCACTTGATTGTGCTCATGCAGAACCTATACCTGAACTAGGAGGCAGATGTGAGAACAAAGCAGGGGAACACTGCACGGTTTAAAATTGAGAAGGGACTGTGTCAGGGTTGTATTCTCTCTCCATACCTATTCAATCTGTATGCTGAGCAAACTATCTGAGAAGCTGGACTTTATGAAGAAGAGTGTGGCATCATGATTGAAAGGAAGACTCATCAATGACCTGTGTTATGCAAATGACACAACCTTCTTTGCTGCAAGTGAGGAGGAATTGAAGCACTTGATGCAGAAGATGAAGGAATGTAGTGCTCAGTATAGATTGCATCTCAATGTCAGGAAAACAAAGATTCTTATCACAGGACTGATAGGCAACATCATGATGGATGGAGAGGATATTGAAACTATCACAGCTTCATCTTGCTTGCATCCACAATTAACACCCCTGGTACAAGCAGTCTGGAAATAAGGAGACTCATTGCACTGGAAAAATCTGCAGTTAGAGACCTCTCCAAATTATTGAGGATAGTCTTTCTGATCATTTGCTAGGCATCTGAGAGCAGAACAATAAATAAAGATGATAGAAAAAGAATTGACACCTTTGAGCTGTGGTGTTGAAGAAGAGCACTGAACATCCCATGGATGGCCAAGAGAACAAACAGATATGTCTTGGAAAGGATACAGCCAAAGTGCTCTTTGGAGGCAAGAATGATGAGGCTTCACCTCACATACTTTGGGCATGTTGCTTGGAAGGGGACATGATACTTTGAAGGGCAGAGAGTCAACGAAGAAGAGGAAGACCCTCAACCAGGTGTATTGACACAGTGACTGCTGCAATGAGCTCTTGTGTGTCAGGAAGTGTGAGGATGGCAGAGGATAGAACAGGGTCCAGATCTTTTGTTCATAGGGTCACTATGAGTCGTATTTGACTTGATGCTCCTAACAACAACAACAATAACAATTTGGAGGCTAGAAGTTTTAATTCATGATCTTAACTGTAGGGGAAGGTTTTCTCTGTGTCTCCTGGTTCTACGAGATGCCTAGTACGAGGACTCTGGGTCCAAAGAATGAAATCTACTCCTGGCTCTTCTTTCTTGATGGTAGTCAGTCCTTTCTCTTTCTGATTACTTCTCTATCTTCTTTCTTGTAAGATAAAAGTTGTAGGCCATATGCTGGGGAAACTAAAAGGCTGTGGCATCTCACTAAAATTTTCTTTCAATGGATTGAATGAGGATGATTACATCCTTGCATAACTGCCAGATTACATTTTTATCTACTAATAATAATCACAGTCCAAACAAATTGATACATATTTTGGAGAACAAAATTCAATCCTTAACATTACACTCTGCCTTTCATCCTGTTCATGCTATCATCTCAAACATCTTAAATTAATTCCAAATGCATAGTCCATCCATCCTGGGGCAAAAATTCCTCTTCATCTGTGAATCTAGAATACAAATTACCTACTTCCAAAGGACAGTGGTGGAACAAGCAGACACAAGATAGAGATTTTCATTATGAATGGGAGAGACTGGGGGGCAACAAGGGATAATAGAGATCTACCAAATAAAATAACATACCAGAACAATTCATATTAGTTCTCAAGGCTAGAAAATAGTCCTCTTTTCTCTGAGACCATCGGTGCAAACATGCAGATTTTGGGTACTGGCTACGTTCTTGGGATTCTAGGTGGAGGCTCCTTGGCCCTGGATTACAGCTCTGCTTTCCATGCCCACTTTGCTTGCTTAGCTTTGAGTGGCCCTGTTTTCCTAATCTAGATGAGTGATGAACTTGTCTTCTCCCAACTGCTTCTAACCCTGGTCCTGTTTTCCAATTGAAGTATTTCAGATGACAGATGTTGCCCTGGATGTGCTCACCAAGTTGTGCCAAGAAATCTGGAGAACAACCACTTGGCCAACTGACTGGAAGAGATCTATATTTGTT
>NW_006399872.1:4105518-4106034 GCF_000299155.1 Elephantulus edwardii
TTCTTCATCTCCTCGAATAGCAAGTTGCAAGTGACGAGGTGTTATACGTTTCACCTTTAAGTCTTTTGATGCATTTCCTGCCAATTCAAGTACCTAGAAGACAGAATGGAATTGCTCAGATTTCCGTCAGCCAAGATCTGAAACATATTTAAAACCTTCCCAAATGTAAATCTACCTATTGTCGTAGCCCCAGGCTACCTTAAGGCAAGATATGAAAACACTCTAAAGGGGCACGCAATTATTTACAAGAGCAGCAAATTCAAACTCAGTAGGATGACTTATTGAACGCCAGCTCCCTCTAGCGTTCTCAGGGGCTCCTTGCCGCGTTCACGACCAGGGAGTTTTCTTGCATCACTTTCCTCCTTCCCTCTCACTGCCCCCCCCCCCCAAGTCTTTTCCAGATTATAGGCGTACACCCATTTACCTCTGCGGTGAGGTACTCCAGGATGGCTGCGCTGTACACAGCGGCAGTCGCGCCCACACGCCCATGGCTAGTCGTCCTAGATTTCAGGTGTC
>NW_006399872.1:4109594-4131455 GCF_000299155.1 Elephantulus edwardii
ACTGGGGTAATCGGGATGGGTGTGTCAGAGGCGGTGCGGTTGGCGCAGGATAGAGCAGGGTTTAGAGCTGTTGTGCATAGGGTCGCTATGAGTCGGAAATGACTCGATCACACATAACAACAACAACAACAACCCTTTCCAATGCTTCACCTAGGCAGATTGGGGCAGTAGATTTGGTACCATCTCTCCAGCATCCATGAATGAATAGCAGTCTTGTATTCAGGAACAAAGTTAGTGAAGATCTGACTCTTTGAAACCCAGTTGTTGTTGTTTACTGTCAAATAAGAACTGACCCATAGCTGACTCTCCTCCAGTGGGTTTTCACAGAGAGTAAATAACAGAGAAGGAGACTGTCTAACCTTCACTCACTAAACAGTTGGTGGTGAATTTGAACCACTTGCCTTTGGGATTGCAGCACAATTTCTTACTACTAGGCCACCACCAGAGCTCCCTTTGAAACCCAGTAAACCATGATGATTCCATCTCTCTTTTTTTTTATTTAGTTTGTTTATTTTTCATTTCAATGAGATTCCATCTCTTTAAAGGCTCAGAGGCAATAACCCTACCTTTGCAGAAGGAGGCAGTCCTGCTTCCTGGTTCCTTGTCTCTTCAGCTTTTGCTTCCTGCTTCCTTGACCTCTTGGCCTCTTGGCCTCTTGGGCCAGCATGTTAGCCCTATTCAGGCAAGTGTTATAAAACTCTTCAGCTCTATTGACCAAGGCCTGATGATGCCCCATTCTGACAGTAATCCTCTGCCAATCACTCAACCATCGTGGATTCTCAAGCCTAGTGCACCTTATTTTTCTAGAATGCTGACTGTCCAAACAACCTGACTTCTCTTGTTTCATAAGTCAGCTGCCATGTCATTTTGTGCCCCTGTTAGATTTTCCTGCTTTTCCGAAGGGGTTGTTGTTGTTGTTAAGTGCCGTCGAGTCTTAGGCGACTCATAGTGACCCTAATACTATAATGGCAAAATTTGTCTCACCAGGAAATTTACAGTGAAATCTTAGCTGTATCTCGGCAATTCTGGAAAGAATATGACTTAAAGTCAGTTGTCAATAACTGAGTTATAATTATTATTATAAAAATGAAATTCTTTTTAAAATACTAAACTTTAACAATTATATAATTAAATTATTTTAAAATAATTTTAAGTATTCAAAATTGCTTAAGTTTTAAAAATGTATTTTGGTGAAAATTTACAAATAATTTTTATAGTCATTTTGTTATAATTCTATTAATAAACACCACTGATAAATTAATTTTAATGTGTGTTGTTTTTGTTAGCTATCATCAGGTAAATTACAACTCATCGCATTCCTGTGACAACAGATCTGAACCTTGCCTTATCCCTCGTGATAAGTGCCTTACCACTTCATGATCTCTGTAATGCTCAAGCCCATTGTGGGTCACGGTGTCAATCCATCTAACTGAGGATCTTCCCCTCTTTTGCTAACTCTACCTTTCACAACATGGTATCTCGTTTAAAGAATTGCTTCCTCCTTAAAATATTACCATAGTAAATGAGGAAAACTTTCACCATCCTTGCCTCAAAGACCACTCATATTGTACTTCCTTCAAGATAAATTTATTCTTTTAGCAGTCCATGGGATATTCAATACTTTTCTCCTACATCACAATTGAAAGGCATTGATTATTCCTCTGTCAGCTTTATTCATTGTTCAACTTTCAGATAAAAGTTGGAATTATAATGTATAATCCATCTCTTATTTTTATTGCATATTAAAATAATGTAATATGTATTAAAAATGAATTTTTCCAATACCTAGAAACCCTCAGAACTTTTAGAAATTTGTTCCTTGTTTTTAACATTAGTTAACAAAAGAGTCTTTTCACTATGTATTGATGCTGTTTTCTCAAATAAAATTTCATATATAGCTATGAGTCATGCTTGACTTGAAGGCAATCAACAACAACATTTGTTGTTGTTGTTATTTGCCATCAAGTTGCCCGCGACTCATAGTGAGCGACCCTATGTACAACAGCCCTAAACTCTGCCCTATCCTGTGCCAATCTCACTGCCTCTGACACACCTACCCCCATTACCCCAGTCACTGTATCAATCCATCTCATTGAGGGTCTTCTTTCTTGTGCTGTCCCTCCACCCTCCCAAGCATGACATCCCTCTCCAAGGACTGGTCCCTCCTTACAACATGTCCACAGTATGTCAGATGAAGCTTCAGAATCCTTGCCTCCAAGGAGCAGCCTGGCTTCCCCCTCTCCCGGACAAATCTGTTCTTTTTCTTAGCAGACCATGGTATATTTAATACTCTTCTCCAACACCACAGCTCAAAGGCATCAATTCGCCTTCTATCATTCCTAGTCATCGTCCAGCTGTCTGGTGCATAGCAAGTGATTGCAAAGACCATGGCATGTCATAAACACAAACATATGTATAAGTATCTACATATGTGTGTGTTGTTAAGTACCTCCAGCAGATTTCAGAGGCAGTAAATCACAGAAGAGGAGGATGTTTATTGTTCTTCTGCAGAGCAGCTGGTGGATGCAAACCACATGCCTTTGGGTTAGCAGCACAACTCCTTACCACTAATGCACAAGAACTATATATATATATATATCCTTAACAGTGCTTCATAATTATTTTCTCAGCTAAATTTTAAGTCTGTAATAACAACAAATTCCACAATTAAATTCTAAGTCTACAACTGTACCAAGGCAGCTGAACCACATTTAGAGGGAAAATGTCTCTATTATCACGTGTTTCTGAAACAATGGTAAGATTATCACAGACATTTCTGCTGATAGTTCCCACCAAATCATTTCCAACTTTCGGTGACCACATGTTTATTGTTGCTGTTATGTGCCCTCAAGTCACCTGTGACTCACAGCAACCCTGTTCAACAGATCTGAAGACTGCCCTATCCTGAACAAGTCTCACTATCTCTGACACACTAATGCCCATTACTCCAATTACTGTATCAATCCATCTCATCTGAGGTCTTCCTCTCCTGCACGATGTTCTTCTCCAAGGGCCTGTCCTTCTTGTCCATGTGCTGAAAGTATATGAGACTGGAGATTAAAAATCCTAGCCTCCAAGGAGAAACTTGTTTCATCCTCTCAAAGACGGACTTAATTGTTTTCTTGGCAGTCCATGGTATGTTTAAGATGCTTTTTCAGCACCACAACTCAAAGGCATCGATTCTTCTTCTACTATCCTTAGTCATTGTCCAGCTCTCTGATGCATAGCAAATAATTGTGTACATCATGGCTGGATTAGGTATACTTTAGTCTCTAGACTGACATTGCTGCTTTTCTGTACTCTGGAGCGGTCCATAAAAGCAGACTTTCCCAATAAAATTAGTCTTTTGATTTCCTGACTGCTGGTGCTAAGATTGTTGACTGTGGCATTGACAAGGGTTTTATAATTTAAAAGGCAGCTAGAACTGCAGGGTACAGTGTTGAAGAGTTTATATTTTATTTTAACTTTTTGGAAGCTAAAGAAGCTTTGTTAAGGAGTCTTCTGGGTGAGATTTCTTGGTCTGCAGAGAGAAATAGGCAGAGGGACAGACCAGGGAAATACCACCAAACAGTTTATATTTTAAGTGAACAAGAGAGTAGCACTTAGAGAATAGTCATGGCAAAGAATTCTAGTCAAAGCTTTTATGCATTTTCTCCTCTAGTTTAGCAAAAGAATCTCCAAATTTTATCCGAGTACAGGGACATAAGAATATAAATATATTTGGCCACAAAAAGCAGTTCAAATCAAAAGGTGAAACCTCTTTTGGTCTGAGCAGTAGTTGTGGTACGTGAAATATCTAGGTAGTGTCCTTAAAGGAAAACTAAGGTCTTCTTCTTTTCTTGCTCACCAGAATGGAGACCGAGTTAGAGAACCACCTTGTATCATTTGAATCATTATATTAACTTAAGAATTAGCCCACAAATGAAGGAAAAATAAGAAAATTAAAAATAAGGAGTCTTTCTATAGAGAAGTAAACTTATCCTGGGTGTCTCTAGATTCCTAAGTCTATTTTGTTTGACTACTGTTATTTGCAGTAGCCAGGAAATTAAAAGGTGCATTGCCATGGGAAACTCTGCTGTTAGGGACCTCTCCAAATTACTGAAGAGCAATGGTGTCTCTTTGAAGATTAAGGTGCATTTGATACAGGCCATGGTCTTCGCAGTCACTTGTTATACATCAGAGAGATGGACAATGACCAAGGAGGATAGAAAGAGAATTGATGCCTTTGAGCTGTGGTGCTGGAGAAGAGTATTGAGAATACCATGGACTGCTAGGAAAACAAACAGATTTGTCCTGGAAAGGGTTAAACCGGGTGGCTCCTTGGAGGCAAGGATTCTGAGGCTCCATCTAACATACTTTGGACATGTTGTGAGGAGAGATTGGTCCTTGGAGAGAGACATTATGCTTGGGAGGGTGGAGGGACAGCGCAGGAGGGGAAGGCCCTCTCTGAGGTGGATTGATTCAGTGACTGGGATAATCGGGATGGGAGTGTCGGAGACAGTGTGATTGGCACAGGACATAGCAGAATTTAGGGCTGTTGTACATAGGGTCACTATGAGTCACAAGCGACTCGACTGCACATAACAACAACAACAACAACTTTATTTGAAATTGTACCAGAGCTCTCAGGTGCATAGCAGGTGATTGGAAAAACCATGGCTTAAATCAGGCACACTTGAGCCTTTAAACTGATATCATTGCTTCTCAGGACTTTGGGGAGGTTTCTGATAATAAACTTTTCCCATGCTGTATGTCTCCTGATCTCCTGATTACTGGTATCAAGGAGGTTGATTGTGAATTCAAGTAAGATGGGATCATTGGCAATTTCAATCTTTTCTCCATCTATCATATTTCCTGTTGACCCAGTGATGAGAGGGTTTTGTTTGTTTGTTTGTTTGATGTTGAGATGTAATTCATATTGAAGGCTGTAGTCCTGCATCTGTAGCAAACACCTCAACTCTTCCTTGCTTTTAGCAACCAAGGTTCTGTCAACTGTGCAATGCAGGTTATTAATTCTGATGCCACATTCTTCCATATAAAGTCTAAATTATTTCTCAGCACACAAATTGAATAGATACAGAGAAAGGACATAGGCCTGACAAAGACTTTACTTAATTTTAAACACCGAGCATTCCTTTACTTTAGGTATAAATTTCCTAAAACCATAATGAAGTTTTCTGGGATTTCCATTATTCTAATGTTAGACATAGTTTGTTATGATTCACACGGTCAAAAGAATTTGTACAGTCAGTATAACACAGATAGACTTTCTTCTGGTGTTCTCTACTTTCAGCCAGTATCAGTCTAATATTAGCAAGAAGATCACTGGTGCCTCTTTTAAACCTCCTTGAACTTCTGGCAGTTTTTTGTTAATGAACTCTTCTAGCAGTTTGTGGATGAAATATTTTGCTTGTTGTTGTTGTTGTGTACCATAGAATTGGACTGACCCATAGCTGATCCTCCACCAGGTTTTCAGAGTCAGTTAATTGTTTGGGAGGAGATTGCTCATCCTTTTTTCATTGAGCAGCAGGTGACTTCGAACCACATGCCTTCAGGATTACAGCATAGCTTCTTGCCATTAGACCACAAGAGCTCCCTAATATTTTGCTTACATGTGATGTTAATGATGTTATTCAATAATTTTCACATTCTCTTGCATCAGAATTCTGTTACATCATCTTTTTTGGCAATGGAATAAATATGGATTTCTTCCAGTAAGTTGGCCATGCAGCTTGTCTTCCAAATTTCCTGGCATAGACTGGTGAAAGTGTCCAGAGCTATGTCTATTAGCTGAAACATGTTAATTGACATGTCATCAATTTGTGGGGACTTATTTTTTGCCATGGAGAGGAGACTGAAACTGTCAATAACATCATCTTCCTTGAAGCTACAATTAACACCGTTGGTACCAGCAGTCAGAAAATAAGGAGATGCATTGAGCTGAGAAAGTCTACAGAACTGGAATGTGAAAGTTGAAAATAAGGAAGGTCTGGTGTTTGGAAATACTACTGTAGTGACAGAATGGGGCTGGAAATCAAATGACATTGTGTACAATCAGTGATTAATTTATTGCCAACAATTGTTTTTAAAAAGCATAAGTGGCAACTACACACATGGATCTCACCTAAGGAACCACACAGAAATCAGACTGATGGAGAAGTTAAAAATCAGCAGTCAAAACAAGGCTGGGGGATGGAGCAGACCATCAGTTACTCATGTGCAAGTATAAATAGAAGATACAGAAAAGCAAAACAAGTAAACATCTGAACTTGAGTCTATCCCACTTGAATTTTGAAATCATCTCAAGAACAGATCTGATTAACTGAACACTAATGACTGAAGAACAGAAGAGTTGTGGGATGACATCAAGGATAACATTCATGAAAAAGACAAGATCATTACAAATACAGAGGAGAATGAAAAGAGTGAAATGAGAATCAGGAGATTCTGAAACTTATACTAGAACATATTGCTGTTGTTGTGTACTATAGAGTCAGAACCGACCCACAGCTGACCCTCTGATGGGTTTTCAGAGGCAATAAATCATATGGAAGGAGATTTCCCATCATTCTCTTGTGGAACAGCTGGTGGATTTGAACTGTGTATCTTTTTGTTGCCACAAGAACACCAGTAAGAACATGGTGGGGTGGAGGGGGAGGAATGAAATGTTAAAGTAAGATGAACAGATTTCAAAGGGCAACTTGAGAAGTATTATAACAAAATATGCAGAGTTGGAGTAAGGAAACAAAAAAAGAGTCTTTTTCAAGCTGAAAGAACTGAAGAAAAAAATTAAGCCTCAAATTTCAATGCTGAAGAATTTTAGGGCAAAATACTGATTCCTGAAAGAATTATTAAAGGAAAATTGAAGGTTTTCTTTTCACCCTGTTAGAAAAAGTTTTTGATGCACACATGGATTTAATCTTTAGAAAGTCCCATTCATCAATTTTATCCTCTTTAGGTTGTACTTTTCTTGCTGTATTTGGCAGTCTCTTTATACCTTGGACTAGCACTTCTAAGCTTGGTCCTAGTTTGTCTCTTATGAACTTTATGGTTTGGGCCTTTAATCCCAGGTCTTTAGCCTACCTTGAATTGATTTTTGTGTATGGTGTGAGATGTGAAAATTGTTTCAGCTTCCTGAAGGTGAAAGTCCAGTTTTACTAGCACCATTTGTTGATGAGGTTGTCATTTCCTCATTTGATAGCTTTGATTTCCTTGTCCAGTATCAGCTGACCATAGATAGCTGGCTCTTATAATTAATGTTTACAGAATACTCCTGGGCCTCCACAAGAAAAAGACTAATAACCCAATTACAAAATGGGGAAAAGACATGGAAAGAATTTTCACAGAGGAAGATATTTGAATGGCTAACAGACACATGATGAAATGCTCAAAATCACTGGCAATAAGACAGATGCAAATCAAAACCACAGTGAGGTACCATATCACTCCAGTAACAGTGGCAAAGTTTAACAAGACAGCAAGTAATAAATGTTGGAGAGGATGTGGTGAGAAAGGAACTCTTATACATTGTTGGTGGGATTGTAAAATGCTACAACCATTCTGGAATAAAGTTTAGTGCTTCCTCAAAAAGCTGAATGTAGAAATTCCATATAACTCACTCCATTCTAAATTCCACTACTTGGAATATGTTGTTGTTGTTGTTCAGTGACGTCGAGTCGCAGGTGACTCATAGCGACCCTATGAACGAAAGTCCTCAACACTTGTGTGCGTGACTTTTCATCCTTTCTCCAGGTTCATAGGGTTTCCAGAGGCAAGCTATTTACAGAAATGGATGCCACTCCTGCATCCAAGCTTGTTTCAACCAGGGAGCACCATCAAACACTGTCCACCATAGGTAACCATTATCACATTTGACACATCAGTGTCACAGTGTTCAGCTTCACAGCGACCACAAGTTGCTCCTGTATAGCAAATGGACACACCAGAACTGAGGCAAAAATGGATATTTGTACACCAATGTACATAGCAGCATTATTCACCATCACAAGAACATGGAAACAGCCCACGTGTCCAACCACAATCAAATGGGTTGAGAAATTACGTTATTTTACACAATGGAATACTACGCAGTACACCAGAGCAATGATTTTGTACATTATTACCTAACTTGGGATGGACTGGAGAGCATTATGCTGAGTTAACGAACTCAGTCCTATAAGGACAAATATTGTACAAAATCATTATTGTAGAATGAGTATAAGGATCCAAGGGAGGGGAGGGGTAGAAGCAGAGGGATGAGGATGGGGGGGGAGATTAATCAAGGATTTGTACAATTTGATGGGTGAGAGAGTGAAGAAAATTGGAAGAATCTGTTCTTGAAAACAATGTATTAGAATTTTATAAATATACTATTATAATTAAAAAAATGGAAGGAATGTACAGTCACTGTACTAAAAAGAGTTGGGTGATAGCTAAACCATTTCAGAAAGTAATATATGACTAAGAATCAATGGTAGTGAAAGAAAAAGTCCAAGCTCACTGAAGCCAATATAAAGTCCCAAGAATTGATGGAATACCAACTGAGGCATTTCAACAAACAGATGCAGCCTTTGATATGCTCATTAGCCAATGACAAAAAAGTTGGACGACAGCTATTTGGCCAACTGGGCTGGAAGAGATCCATATTTATTCCCTTTTTTTGGTTAAAGTTATCCAACAAAGCTTAGAAATTATTGCAAAATATCATTAATGAAGTAAAATATTGTTGAAGATTATTTTAAAAAACCAGCTAGAACAGTATGCTGACAAAGCTGGATTTTCAGAAATAAAAACTTGTAATCAGAAAAGACCACGGAATGAGGGATGTCATTGCTGATGTAAGGTAGAGCTTGGCTGAAAGCAGAGAATAGCAGAAAGATGTTTACTTGTGTTTTGACTATACAAAGACATTTGACTCTGTGGACCATAACAAATTATGACATGAATAGCATTGAGAAGAATGCGAATCCCAGAACATTTAATTATTGTCATACAAAATGTGACTGTTAAACATAGATCAAGAAACTGTTGTCCAAACAGAACAAAGGAATACTTCATTATTTAAAATCAGGAAAGGTGTGCATCAGAGTTGTATCCTTTCTCAATACATTTTCAATCTTTATACTGAGCAAATCATTAGGGAAACTGGACTATGTGAAGAAGAATATGGCATCACAATTAGAGAAATAGTCCTCAACAATCTGTGTTATGCAGATGACATAACTTGCAGACAGTGAAGAAGGCTTAACTGCAGAAGATCAAAGACTACACAGCCTTCAATATGGACTACATCTCAACATCAAGAAAAAAAATTCTCATCTCTGAATCAATAGGGAACATCATGATAGATGGAGATAAGATTGAAGTTGTCAAGGATTCAATTTATATTCACAATTAGCACCCATTGTTGCAGCAGTTAAGAAATCTAAAGATTTTTGGGAAAATCTGTTCTCAAAGACCTCTATAAAGCAAAGATTCTAGTTAAAGACTAAGTTGTGCCTAATTCAAGCCACTGTATTTTCTCCTCCTATGCAGAGGAAATTTGGACAATAAATAAGGAAGACAGAAGAATAATTGATGCCTTCACATTGTGGTTGGAGAAGAGTAATGAGTATTCTGTGAACTGCCAAAAGTACAAACATCTGTCTAGGAGAAAGTGCAACCAGGTTGCTCCTTAGAGGCAAAGATGGTGAAATTTCATCTCACTTTTTTTGGCATGTTATGGAGAGAAGGAAGAAGAGGATGAGGAGGAGAGGTAAAAGGAGGAAGGGGATGAGCAGGAGGAGGAAGAGGAAAGACCAGTCTTAAGAAAAAGACCTCATGCTGGGAAAGGTGGTGGGTCAGTGAATGAGAGGAAGACCCTCAACAAGATTGAATGCCCTAGTGACTGTAACAATGGGCTGGAACAATGGGCTGGATTGTGAGGATAAAGCAGATTACGGCACAGTTGCTATGAATGCCTGGAAGGCATACAATAAGCAACAACAACAACAAAAATACCAGAACTCTTGTGGTGTACTCTGGAGTGAGTTTTACTGCTAACTCAAAAGTCATACCTTTCTGGCAGTACAAATCCATCAGTAGATCTTCATGAAAAAGATGGCAATCACCTCTTGTAAGATTTATAGACTTGGCAATCTGACTTATTGGCAATTGGTGTTTGAGTTTAGTCATAAGGCATCTAAGAACAATAATCACTTGCTGCTGAACCTGATCCAACTATTCCTTAGGTCAACCTCTATAATTGGTGACATATGTTGTTTACTGCAGAGTCAGAACCCATAGCTGACCCTCCATCAGGTTTTCAGAGTCAGTTAATTGCAAGCGAGGAGATTGCCCATCCTTCTCCCACAAAGCAGCTAACGACCTCGAACCACATGCCTTTGTGATTACAGAACAGGTCCTTGGCACTTGGCTGCCAGAGCTCCCTTGGTGATAGTGACATTTTTCCTGAACAACTAATTTCTACTCTGAATAAAAGCAGAATATAACTTTCCTCAATTTTAGGATACTAACCTAGCTGTCTATAGAGGTAAATTATAAAAGTTTTTGGCAGTTGTTAGTATAGATAATATTTAAACATAAGGCTTAACAACAGTGTAACACAAAGAGAAGATTTTGGAATTTCTTAAAGGATCAATAAGTAATATTAGGACTGGGTTCAGAGCTGCTGTACATAGGGTCACTATGGGTCACAGGTGACTCAATGGCACATAACAACAACAATGATAGTTATGAAGACTAAGATGTTGAGACCTATGGAAATAGAAGACGGCATTGTAGAAAAGGCTCAAGGTTTACAGATTGAACTGTATATCCTTCTTCCTCAGAGCAGCTGGTGCATATGTACATTCTATCTGTGCCTGTGATTAAGAAGTTCTGATCATTCGAAGTACTTTTTTGAATGACACTAACTCAAGTGTTAATGGTTCAAATCCATCAGTGGTTCTGTGGAAGAGAGAGGAGCAGTCTCCTCTAGCAAGGATTCATATTTTGGGAATATCCACAGAGGGCAGTTCTGAGTAGCAATAGATTGGAAGCCAATGAGTGTGCCTGTGGCTGTAACACCATTTAGAAATGGTGTTAAGCAAGAACGGTGTAGGTGTGTCTTTTTTTTGGTTTGTTTGTTTGGTTGATTTTTATCTTGGTTTTTTTTGGTTTTGATTGTTTGAGATTTTATTACAGCATATTCTTCCCATTTAATTTTTTTCTCTCATTCATTCATTGTACATTTTCCTCCCTGCCCAACCCTCCCCACCAGTTCGCTTTACTCTGAAAAGAAAAAAATATTTTTTTTCATTGTTATGCAATTCCCCCCCTCCCCCCAAGTCCACAGTCCACTTTACTATGCATTTCTTCTTCTGGAATCTTGTCATGAAAATAATACCTAATCATATATTCCTTTTAAACAGCTCTCTTCCTCACCTGCACATGTATACATGCAGTATACATTATTTATCCTTTCATTTCTTAGGTTCCCCCCAACTCTGATGTCAGTCCCTTTTTACAACAATGGCACTATGCAGTATTTATCCATTTGTGACTGAGATATTTTACTTAGCATAATGTCCTCCAGGGTCATACATTTTGTATATTTCATGAGTTTCTTATTTTTTAATGCAGCATAGTATTCCATTGTTTGAATATACCACAGCTTCTCTACCCATTTGTTTGTTAATGGACACTTGGGTTGTTTCCATCTCTTTGCTATTGTGAAAAAAGCTGCAATAAACATGGGTATGCATATATCTGTTTGTGTGGCAGTTCTGGTTTCTTTAGGGTATATTCCCACTAGTGGAACTGCTGGGTCAAATGGTCTTTCTATTTCCAACTTTTTGAGAAAGCACCATACTGTTTTCTATAGTGGTTGCACCATTTTAAACTCCAACCAACAGTGAATAAGGGTTCCAGTTTCACCACAACCTCACCAGCATTTGTTGTTTGCTGCTCTGTTGACTCTTGCTATTCTTACTGAGGTAAGATGATATCTCATAGTTGTTTTGATTTACATCTCTTTTAGAGTTAGGGATTTTGAACATTGCTTCATGTGTTTGTTTGTCATCTGAATGTCTTCTTTGGTGAAGTATCTGTTCATATTCTGTGCCCATGTGGGTTGTTTTCCTTTATCTTGTTTTGGTGCTCAATATTCTATAAATTCTATATATAAGTCCGTTATCAGACATGTCATTGCTGAATATTTTTTTTCCCCAGTCTGTGGTTTCCCTTTGGATGTCCATAGTGATTTATTCTTAAAAGGTCTCACTCATCTATTTTATTTTCTCTGGTTTTAGGTTTTTCAGGATGCTTGGAAGATTGGTCATATTGTGGATTAGGACTTCTAGAGTTCTTCCATGCTTTTCTTGAATGAAGTTTATAGTCCTTGATTTTAATCCTAGGTCCTTGATCCACTTTGAATTGATTTTTGTGTACAGAGTGAGTGTTGTGCCATAATCGCGAGTCCCCCAAAAGACACCAGGGAGCTGAAATTGATGCAAGAACATGAGGGATTTTATTACAAGTTCTTGAGCAGGGACTCTACACACACCCTGACACAAAGGCCATGTGGCAGAGCCCCCAGCACTTTGAGACAAGAATTTTTATTGGTGCTGGGAGTGGCAAAGACTGAGAAAGGGGCAGGAAGATACAAGGGGATTGGGGAACTTGTGAGGTAAGATGGATGTGGCCCATAGCAGTTGGCTAATTTGAAAATAAGCTGGCTCATTAGCAAGGTTGCAAATATTTGTCATACTCTGATTGGAGTAAGGTTCACACAGGAGGAGTTAGAGTCACTTCTTTGTTGCTGAGGTCCTTTCAGGAAGTGAACAAAGGACTTACGATGGCAGCCAGACCAGAGATATATGTGACAAATCTTGACTCTTACATGAGCTGTGGATCTTGCTTGAGTTTTCTGCAGATAGTTTTCCAATTGTGCCAACACCATTTGTTAAAAAGACTGACATCTCCCCACTTTATTGATTTCATCTCCTTATAAAAAATAAGTTGACTATAGGTAGATAAGTTCATTTCTGGGTTCTCAATTCTACTCCATTGATCTATGTGTCTGTTATCTGTTATTGTACCAGTACCATGATGTCTTGATCAGCAGGGTAGTAGGATTTGAAATCAGGGATTGAGATACCTCCTACTTTGTTTCTCTTTTTAAAGAGTGCTTTGCTTATTCAGGGCCTCTTTCCATTCCAAATGAGATTTTCATTTGGTGCATAGATGCTTATTATTGTTATTTCCTCTTTCTCTATGACCCTTTAACCGTTATGTAGTGACTTTCCTTGTCCTTTGTGGTGGTTTTGCATTGGAATTTATTTTATCAGAGATTAATTTTGCTATTCTTGCTTTTTTCTGGTTGCCAATTGCTTGGTATATTTTCCCCTCACTCTTTTATTTTTAATCTTTCTTTAACTTCATTTTTTTTATGTGTATCTCTTATAGAGAGGATATTGATGGATATTTGTTTGTTTGTGTGAGTTGTTGGGTTTTTTTTTAATCCAATCTGCTACCCTTTTTCTCTTCAGTGGTGCATTTAAACCATTCACATTCAGTGTGATTATTGAGAGGCAAGGTTTTATTGTTATCATTTTGTTGAGTTCTCTTTGGTCCACTCTGCTTTTCGTGGTACCTTTGTAAGAAGGACATCTCTCATTGTTTCTTGAAACTCTGGTACTGTCTTTACAAGCTCCCTTATGTTCTGTTTTTCTGAGAATATCTTGATCTCTTCTTCATATTTGATGGATAATTTTGCTGAGTACATTATTCTTGGTTGACAGTTGTGTTCCTTGAGTGTTTGATATATGTCCTTCCACTCTCTTCTTGCTCTTATGGTTTCTACTGAGAAATTGTTCCTTAATCTTATCTGTCCTCCCTTATAGGTTACTCTTTGTTTTTCTCTTACTGCTTTCAAAACTCTCTCCTTTGCTTCTGGCAAATTTGACTATGATACATCTTGGTGTTTTTCCTTTGGGGTCTATTTTACATGGTGTTCACTCAGCTTCCTGAATATATAGTCTCTCATTCTTCATTTTGCCTGGGGAGTTTTCCTCTAGTAATTCTTCCACAACTTTTTTGGTTCCTTTACTTGCTTCTTCCTGTTCTGGCATTCCCATGGTGTGCATGTTATTTCTCTTGATGATGTCCCACATTATTCTTAGGTTTTCTTCCTTTTTGATTTTGCTTTTTTTGCTCTAGAAGATCAGTGGTGACATTTCTATCTTCTATTTCACTTGCTCTGTGTTCCATCTCTTCAACTCTGCTCATGTGTCCCTCCATCATGTTGACAGCATATGAGTCATTGGACCTTATATTTTGGATTGTGGTTTCTTGATTTTCCAATGCTTCTAATGCCTTGTTTGTCTTATCTGCATTGGTTTGGATATTTTTTTTAAGCTCCTCCTGGTTTTTGCTTGCAGTGTCCTGTAATTCTTCAAGTTTGTCTTTCATCCATAGAAAATATTCAATCATTATTCTTTTTAATTCTGTGTCAGAAAGTTCCATCAGACTTTCTGGCTTCAGGAAATCCATTGATACTGTGTCACTTTTTTGGGGTGACATCTTACTTTGGGTTTGTGAAGGGTGTAGCCTGCTTCTTTCATGACATTGTGGTGGTAGAGTTTTACATGCATGAGGCAATGATAGTTCTTGATTTAAAGTGGCTGCTCCAGACAATGCAGGGAAGTTTCAGTTCAGGCCCTGTGAAAGCAGCCTCTTTTGCTTATAACTGTTGCAGACCAAGACTTTTCAGACTAATGGCAGTTAGCTTACTGGATGTGAGGAGATGTGAAGCAGAGCATAGAGATGCGGGCTGTGGGACATAGGTGTGGGGGTGCAGGGCGCAGGCATGGGCATGGGACATGTGCACAGACTCACACTGGGCACAGAGCACACGCACAGATGCTCGCCAGGCAGCCTTGTGCACAGACTCTCACCTATTATTGGGCATGCAATGAGACTTTACTCAAATTCCAGCTGTCAAGCCCACTTTTGGCTTCCTTCTGCCCTAGCTCTGGTCTGTCCTCACTTTATTTTTCTTTTTTAAAAAAATTGGTTTGAATACAAAGTTCATATACATTGCGTTTCACACTATTCTTCATTCACATTGTGTTTCATACAGTCATTCTCACACATTATATTTTATAAAATTAATCACCATTGTACCTTGCCCATTATTATCCTGCCTTTTCACCCAGATCTTTCCCATTTCCTTCCCCTCTTTCCTCCACCCTCCAAACTGTGCAACCCCTACCCATCCTCACTTCTCTACTCCCTCCCCTCCTTTCCTCCTTTGGGTTCCCGTACTTGTTTTACTAGTTATCCTTCTATTTTTTACAATAATGGTCTTATGCAGTATTTGTCCTTATGAGACTGAGTTGGCTCTCTCAGCATAATGCTCTCCAGGTGTAGTTGTGTCTTGAGCCAATCTTTTCTGGGATATGAAAGATATCAAAGATTAAACTGCTAAGGAAACAAGGACAAATGTGGAATACAGATCATAAATCCTCATAAAATAGTTCAAGAACAGAAGTTTAGAGACAGAACTTCCCTCTGAGCTGGCTTCTCTGAAAGAAAAAGCTTCTCTGAATTCAGACATATGTTCTCCTAAAATATGAGAGAATAAATTTTTGTTTGTTAAAGTTAACCACTTGGGGTACTCATGTTTTAAAAGTCCTCAATAACTAAGATACCAAGTTTTTGGTTTTGTTTCTTAGTTTGGTTCCAGTGATGGACTGCTAACCACAGGTTAAGTATTCCTTCTGCTCCTCAGTATCAAGAAGAGACAATCTCCTAAAACAAAGAGGTATAACTTCAGAAACCTGATGGAAAGTAATTTTGAGTTGAAACTGACTCTCTGGAAGTGTGTTAGGCTTTCCCCCCCCCTTTTTTTAATAAAGACAGAAAGCTGCAAAATCATCTGTAGAAAGAAGAAAACTGTATAAGAGAACAAACATACATGTGCTCTTTGGAGGTAAGAATGATGAGGCTTTGGTTCACATATTTTGGACATGTTGCTAGGAGGGTCTATTCCTTAGAGAAGGCCATGATGATGGGAAGGGTGGAGGGTTGGCAAAGGAGAGGAAGACCCTCAACCAGGTGGATTGACATAGTAACTGCTGCAATGGATTCTTATGTGTCAGGAAGTGTGAGGATGGCACAGGATGAAATGGGGTTCAAATCTTTTTTTTTTTTAATAGAGTTGTTATGAGTCATACTCACCTTGACAGCACTTGACAACAACATTTACCAAAGGTAAAGAAGGTATTGTCAGAGATTTAGTGTCTAGGAGTACCAAATTCTTGGTTACTAGGAAAATCTGTTTACCCACTTCTACCAGAGGATGATTAATAGAGAAAAGCTCACTGGTAAATTCTACAAGTTGGAAATTTCACACAACATTGTTATCAATAGTTGTTGCTACAATTATATGATTTTGAGTCCCTAGGATCCATGCAAGGAAGATTCTGCTGAAGATTATCCAAAACTGACTAAACATCAGCAGAGAACTGTCAGATGTGCAGGCTGGCTTTAGAAGAGGCCATGGTACTAGAGATATTATAGCTAATGTTAAATGGGTCTTGGCTGAAAGCAGAGAGTACCAGAGGAATGTCTATCTGTGTTTCATTGACTATACAAAGGCTTTTAACTGGAGCTTAACAAACTGTGGCTAACTTTGAGAAGAATGCAGAACCCAGAAGACATAATTTCGCTCCTGTGAAACTTACAGTTGGACCAGGAAGCAATAGTCAGAATAAAGCTGGGAAACACTATAATGTTCAGGATCAGGAAAGATGTGCATCAGGGATATGTCCTGTCATCATATCTTTTCAATCTATATACAAAACAGATAATTATGGAAGCTAGACTTTATGAGGAGAAATGTAGCATCAGGATTGGAGGAAGACTCAACAAATGTGTTATGCAAATGACATAACCTTGTTTGCTGAAACTGAAAAGGACACGAAGGCATTTGCTGCAGAAGATCAAGGACTTAGTCTTCAACATGGATTGAAGCTCAACATCAAGAAAGCAAAGATTCTCATCACTGGGCCAATTGGCAGCATCATGATAGAAGAGTTTGAAGTTGTTGATAAAATCAGCTTGCTTAGTTCCACAATCAACACCCTTGGTACCAGCAGTCAGGAAATCAAAAGGGGAATTTCATTGGTAAAGTTGGTGGTCAGTGACCACTTTAGAGTACTGAAGAGCAATGATGTCAGTTGGGAGACTATGGTGCACCTGATCCAGGCCATAGTCTTCACAATTACTTGCTCTGGATCTGAGAGGTGAGCAATAACGAAGGATGATAGAGGAAGAATCAATGCTTTTGAGTTGTGGACTTGAAGAAGAGTGTTGAACATACTGTGGACTGTCAGAAGAACAAACAGGTCTGTCCTGGAGAGGGTGAAACCAGGCTACTCCCTCAGGCAAGGATTTTGAGGCTCCATTTTGTATACTTTGGGCATGTGACCAGGAGGGACCAGTTGGTGCAGAAGGACAATGCTCAGAAGGATGGAGGGACAGTGCAGGAGAGTAAAACCCAAGAGGAGACAGATTGATTCAGTGACTGGAGAAATGGGATTAGGTATGTTGGAGATGATGAGATTAGTTTAGGATGGGGTAGGGTTCAGAAATAATATTGTCCACCGGGGCGCTATGAGTTGCAGGCAACTCGATGGCACATAGCAGCAACAACAACAGCAACAGGACTCAGCAACCTTTTGGACAATAGATCAAAATCTTGCCCTGCCTTTTCTTGCACCACCCTCACAATCTCCTCGAAGTTCTAGCCCATTGTTAAAAACATTGTGTCAATCTATCTTGTTGAGGGTCTTCTTCTCATTCTGTGACTCTCAACCTTTTTCAGCTCGTTCCCCTCCCCCACCAAGGACTGGCTCCTCCTATAATATATTCAAAGTATGTAAGATGAAATTTCACTATCTGTGCCTCTAAAGCAGTACCTTGGTTATATTTCCTCCAGGACAGATCTGTTTGTTCTTAGTATTAGAAAGAATTCACATGCCACTTTACTCTCAGTAAGGAAAGAAAGAAATCATGGGAAAAAAAGGACAAGATTCATGCTTTACCATAGATTTATTCCCTGGGCAAAAGCCATATAAAAGTTATAGCCACCCTCCCCCTTCTCATAACCCACATACTGATTGATGAATATGATTTCCAGTACTTTTAGTTGGAAGAAATTACTTCAAGAAGTCTTTGCCATACGATGAGACTTTTGCAACTGCTTTTATTGTCGTAGATATTTTGGAGTTGTTTCTTAGCACAGCACAACCTAGTGAAAGTGAATTAACAACTATCAATATACACATGGGATGTTTTGAGAATCTGCTTGTTAGATACTGTAACTGCTTTATGTATTGTCAAGTCCCAACCAACCTATAGCTGACCCTCCACTGCGTTTTCAGAGACAGTAAACCACATGAGAGGAGATTGTCCGTCCTTTTCCCGTGGAGGAGCTGGTGGAATCGAACTGCATATCTTTGGGATTACCGTGCGGTTTCTTACCATTATTTTAAATAAGTTTGTATGTTTTTTTTTTACTTTTTAGTTTGTTTTAGATCTACTTATTGGAATGAAATATTGCTAGGACCTAGGTGTTGTTGTTATGTGCCGTTGAGTTGCTTGCGACTCATAATGACTCTATGTGCAACAGCCCTAAACTCTGCTCTGTCTTGTGCCAATCACACTGTCTCTGACACTCCCACCCTGATTACTCCAGTCACCGAATCAATCCACCTCATAGAGGGCCATCCCCTCCTGCGCTGTCTCTCCACCCTCCCAAGCATGATGTCCTCCAAGGACCGGTCTCTTCTTACAACATGTCCAAAGTATGTTAGACGGAGCCTCAGAATTCTTGCCTCCAAAGAGCCACCTGGTTTAACCCTTTCCAGGATAAATCTGTTTGTTTTCCTAGCAGTCCATGGTACTCTCAATACTCTTCTCCAGCACCACAGCTCAAAGGCATCAATTCTCCTTCTATCCTCCTTAGTTATTGTCCAACTGTCTGATGCATAACAAGTGATTGCAAAGACCATGGCCTGTATCAGACACACCTTAGTCTCCAGAGAGACACCATTGCTCTTCAGTACTTTGGAGAGGTCCCTAACAGCAGACTTTCCCATGGCAATATATCTTCTCATTTCCTGGCTACTGGTGCCAAGAGTGTTGACTGTGGAGCAAGCAAACTAAAGCTGTGAAAAATCTCAATCTCTTCACCATCCATGCTGATGCTTTCAATTGGCCCAATGGTGAGAATCTTTGTCTTCTTGACATTGAGCCTCAATCCATATTGGAAGCTGCAGTCCTTGACCCTCTGCAGCAGGTGCTTCAGGTCTTCCTCAATTTCAGCAAGCAGGGTTGTATCATCTGCATATCACAGATTGTTGATAGATCTTCCACCAATCTTGACCCCACATTTCTCCTCATAGAGCCCAGCCTTCTGAATGATCTGTTCTGCATACAGGTTGAAAAGATATGGAGATAGGACGCATCCCTGCTGTACGCCCTTCCCAATTTTGAACCATGCAGTGTTAACCTGCTCTGTTCTGATGACTGCCTCTTGGTCCAAGTATAGGTTTCGCATTAGAACGATCAAGTGTTCTGGGGTTCCCTTTCTTCTCAGAGTCAGCCACAGTTTTTTATGATCCACACAGTCAAATATGTGGGGCCTTTGTTTATAGGAAATATATGATTATCAGGTTATGATCAGTGGGTCAATAGGCAAGAGATAATGTTGTTCTAGCAATACTGTAGAATGATTCTTTGGACTCTTAAAGTGCAAAAATAATTAAGAAATCAGGCTAGTAGGTGCCTCATAAGAAAGGCCTGGTCATCAACTGGCAAAAGGTCATAACTATCAAAAAGCCCCCTTGGACATAATGCAACTCTGAAACAAAAGGAGTTGTGATAAATCAGAATCAATTTAAGTACAGAAACTCTGGTGATTCTATGTTAAGCTTTCAGTTATTAACCAGATGATTGACAATTAGAACCTACCAGCCACTCTGTGGGGTGGGGTGGGGGGAGCTGTTTTCTGTAAAGATTTAACAGCATTGGGAAATCTGTAAGGCATTCTTTGTCCATGAGGGTCTATATGTATTAGAATAAACTTGACAGCAGTGGATTTGAGGTATACAGTTGTACAGCATTCTATAGATTTTTAAAGGACTTCACAGAATCCCATTTCAATCTATATACTTATGAGGCAGATGTGAACACAACTTTTCTTCATTTTAAAAGATGATGAACTACATCACAACAATATAAAGGTAAAGAACCCAATCACAAAATGGGCACAGGCTATGAACAGACACTTCACCAAAGAAGACAATCAGATGGTGAACAAACACATGAAGAAATGTTCAAAATCCCTAGTTCTAAGAGCGATGCAAATCAAAACAACCATGAGATATCATCTCAGCCCCATAAGAATAGGAAAATTCAACAGGGCAGCAAACAAATTCTGGCGAGGTTGTGGAGAAACTGGGACCCTTAGCCACTGTTAGTGGGAGTGTAAAATGGTGCAACCACTGAGGAAGGTGGTGTAGTGCTTTCTCAAAAAGTTGAAAATAGAAATACCATTTGACCCAGCAATTCCCTACTGGAATATACCTTAAAGAAATAAGAACTGCCACCCAAGCAGATATATGCACAGCCATGTTTATTGTTTCATTTTTCACAATAGCAGAGAGTTGGAAAAACCCATGTGCTCATCAACAAACAAATGGGTAGAGAAGCTGTGGTATAGTCACACAATGGACTACTATGCAGCATTGAAAAACAAGGGACTCACAAAATATTATAGAAAATGGGTGACCCTGGAGGACATTATTCTGAGTGAAATATCTCAGTCACAAAAAGATAAATCCTGACTAATGCCACTGTTATAAAACAGGACTGACATGGGGGTTGGGAAGAAACTAAGAAAAGAGGGATAAATAATGTACACTGCATTGAAACAGATAAGAGAGAGAACTGCTTGAATGGAATATATGATTAAGTATAATTTCTATGACAACAGTCCAGAATAAGAGCTGCATAGTAAAGTGGACTTGGGGCAGGATGAATTGTATAACAATGAAACAATTTTTGGTTTTTTTTTCAAAGAGAAAAGCAAACTAAGGGGGAGAGGAAGGCAGGGAGGAAAATTGTGCAACAATGAATGAATGGAAATCCATGTTCTCTATAAATTTCATTAAAATTGCAATTAAAAAAACAGAAAAAATAATGATGAACTAGATTAAAGGGACGCTGTGGTATACAAGCACTAAATGCAGGCTATTTATCCTCTTCCTACAGCGTTATACGTCTAAATAAAAAAAAAAATCATTCAGAAGAAGTTTTTATGACCATACTTGCAATTTTCTCTGTGTTAAAATATGTAAATGTTACAACTGAACAACACAAATGACATCAACATTATTCCTTCTAGGTGAAAAATGTTTTCTAGTATTATGGTTTTACATGAAACTGACATTATTTTCTTCAATAAGAGTTCTCTACTGATCAAAATTTTAATAGGAAGCAGTCTGAAAATTCTCTCCTTTCATTAAAAGTTAAGTTCAAGTCTAGACAAGAGCTGTCTGAGTCACTTATCATATTTCACCACAGGATATGGAAATTTACATGTAATATCTTAGTTTAGTTTATTTCCTGTTTCAAAATTAAGACATACTTATTTTAATCTCAAAAAGGAAACAAATAACTTTCTCCAAACTAATCTGAAAATTCTAAAAATTTACATCATTTGAAAGGTGAGAGAAAAGTTTGGAAAAATCATTGCTGTTGTTGTTGTTGTGCCATCAAGTTGTTTGTGACTCATAGCCATCCTATGTACAA
>NW_006399872.1:4132137-4138420 GCF_000299155.1 Elephantulus edwardii
CAGTCCTTGACCTTCTGCAGCAAGCGCTTCAGGTCCTCCTCAGTTTCAGGAAGCGGGGTTGTGTCATCTGCATAACACAGGTTGTTGATGACTCTTCCACCAATCCTGATGCCACATTCCTCTTTGTACAGCCCAGCATCTTGGATGATCTGTTCTGCATACAGATTGAAAAGGTATAATATAATCTGGAAGTACATCTTTAGATATATCATCAATTTTTTTATATTTTCCCTACAGTAACACTTTATTAATTCAAGAATTAATCCTTGGAGAAAGACACCATTTTGGGACAGATGAAAGGCCAGCGAAAGAGAGCATCCTCAACAAGATGGATTGACACAACGACTGTAACATTAGGCTCAAGCATATCAGAGTTTATGAGAATGACACAGTATCGAACAAGGTTCAGACTTGTTTGTAGACTTATGTGTCAAAGTTGACTTGATGGCACCTAACAACAACAATTCATAGAAAGTTTTTTTACAAATCATAAAAATAAGGAATTAAAAAGTATCCTTTTAATGCACTCTTTACATACAAAAAAATGATGCACAAATATAAGTCTGTGACAAGGTTTTTATAATCTTACATACACATACAGAATTCTAACTGACTGCTAACAAGTCTAATGGCTAAGTGCAAAGAAGGTGTGCTGCTAACCTAAAGGTATGCAGTTCCTCCTGTTCAATTTATTACCCCTGGAGACCAAGGAGAGGATCAGTTATGAGTCAGTTCAGTCTCAGTGGTACACAACACACAGAGCACTAACAAATGTTGCCAAAACAAATAGATTTAGATAGAAATAAGGGATTTGCTAATATCACTTGTTTTTCTAAGCAGGAGTGACATCTACTTCCTAAACAGCATGCCTTTGTAAACTCTATGAACTTTGAAAAATGACGATAGTTACAGAAAGGCTGGCAATCAACAACAACACAACTTGGTTTTCTTGTTGTGTGATGTCAAGTTGAAAATGAACCATAGCTGACCTTCCAGTGGGTTTTCAGAGACAGTAAATTTACATGGGAGGAGATTGTTCATTCTTCTACTAGTAAATATACCAAAGTTTAATACATTTAAAAAATGTTTATATTTGTGGTAGTGTAGTGGGTAACTTTGCTTGGATCCACAATGAACTAGTAGTCAGGATATCAGGAGACGTATTGCACTGGGAAAGTCTGCAGTTAGGGACCTATCCAAATTATTGAGGAGTAATAATGTCAGTTTGAGGACGAAAGTGTATCTGATTCAGGCCATGGTTTTTCTGACCACTTTTTACGCATCTGAGAGCTGGACAATGAATGCTATGTATCTGAGAGTTGGAGGGATGATAGAAGAAGAAGTGATCCCTTTGAGTTGTTGGTATTGGAGAAGAGCACTGAACATCCTATGAACTGCCAAAAGAACAAATATATATATATATCTTGGAGAGGGTATAGCCAGAGTGCTATTCAGAGGCATGGATGATGAAGCTTTGCATAGGATTTTTGAAGGCCTGTTGTTTCTGAAGTGGATGGCCAATCCTTATCCTCAGTCTACCTTAATTTAGATGTTTAATTTAGAGCAATATGGGTCTTTGCAATCACTTATTATGCATTAGAGAGTTGGACAATGACCAAGGAGGATAGAAGGAGAATTGATGCCTTTGAGCTGTGGTGCTGGAGCAGAGTATTGAGAGTACCATGGACTGCTAGGAAAACAAACAGATTCATCCTGGAAAGGGTTAAACTGGGTGGTTCTTTGGAGGCAAGAATTCTGAGGCTCCGTCTAACATACTTTGGACATGTTGTGAGGAGAGACAGGTCCTTGGAGAAGGACATCATGCTTGAGAGGGTGGAAGGACAGCGCAGGAGAGGAAGGCCCTCTATGAGGTGGATTGATTCAGTGACCGGGATAATCAGGACGGGAGCATCAGAGTGTGACTGGCACAGGACAGAGCAGAGTTTAGGGCTGTTGTACATAGGGTCGCTATGAGTCTCAAGCAACTAGACCGCACATAACAACAACAATCTGGTAAGCAAGCATTATTTTACCCAGAAGTGTTAGCTTCCCAGCCCCACGCCTTTGTTGTCTCTGATTTGGTTCCACGCCTGTCTTGCTCTGCAACATCCACTTCCTCCTGTATCCACTTCTGCCCCTCTTGTCCCTTCCATTCTGCACTCCTGCCCCTCTCACCCCTCCCCTTCTAACTCTTGCCCTGCCTGGTCAGCACCTCTGTAGCCCCTATGCCTTTCCCCAGCCAATCAGAGATATGGTCGCTCAGGCCTCCAATCACTTTTGTGATGCAGATCTGTCCTCTTGCTGCTGCTCCACTCTGTCTTGAAGTGCTGACCACCACTGCTCCACACCCTTGTGCATTGCTGCCCACTCAGGTCTCGTCTCTTGAGTGGACTCTGTCTGCCACCATTCACGTAGCTGCAGCCTGTCTGCTGGACTCCTCTCTCAAGGCTCTGTTGATCAGCAGCTGCACTAGTATATCCTTCCTATCACTGCAGGTGCATGCCTACATGGTTTAAAATTAAGAAGGGACTGTGTCTGCATTGTATTCTCTCCCCATAACTTTTCAAGCTGTATGTGAGCAAATTATTTGAGAATCTGAGCTCTATGAAGAAGAATATAGCATTAAGATCAGAGGAAGGCTCATCAATAACTTGCGTTATGCAAATGACACAACTGTGCTTACTGAAAGTGAGGAGGACGTGAGGCACTTGTTTCAGAAAATTAAATAATACAACCTTCAATATAGATTGCATCTCAATGTCAAGAAAACAAAAATTTTGACCACTGAACTGATAGACAACATCATGATAGATGGAGAAAAGATTGAAACTATCAACACCTTTATGTTACTTGGATCCACAATCAGCAACATCCTTGATACCAGCAATCAGAAAATAAGGAGATGAATTGAACTAGGAAAGTCTGCAGTTATGGACCTTTAAAAATTATTGAGAAGTTATGATGTCAGTTTGAGGAATAAGGTGTGTCTGACTCAGACCATACTCTTTCTGATCACTTGCTATGCATTTGAGAACTGAGCAATGAATAAAGATGACAGAAGAAGAATTGATTCCTTTGCGCTGTGGTTTTGGGAATGAGTGCTGCACATTCCATTGATTGCCTAAGAATGAATAAATACGTCTTGGAGAGGGTGAGCCAGAGTGCTCTTTGGAGGCAAAGATAATAAGGCTTCACATCTCATACTTCAGGTATGTTGCTGTTGTCATTATGTGCTATTGAGTTAACTACAACTCACAGACACCTTAAGCACAATAGCTCTGAACCTTGCTCTACTGTTATCCAATCTCACAGTTTCTGACACACCTACCCTCATTACCCCAGTTATTGTGTCACTACATCTTATCTAGAGTCTTCCTCTTCTGTGCTGTTCCTCAATCACTCTAAGCATGATATCCTTTTTCAAAGACTTGTCCCTCCTGGCTACATGCCCAAAGTATGGGAGACAGTTGGTCTTGAAGGACCAAGTTTCTTCCGCCCCCTCTCCTAGACTTAAACCAGTAGTTCTCTTGGCAGTCCTCTGTATGCTCAATATTCTCATTCCACACCACAACTCAAAGACATCAATTTTTTTTTTCTGTCATCATTGGTACTGTTCAGCTCTCTGATGCATAGCATGTAATTGTGAAGACCATGCCTTGGATAGGGCACACCTTAGTTTCTAGATGAATATCCTTGCTCTTTACACACTGGAGAGGTCCCCGACAACAGACTTTGCTAATGCAATTTGTATTTTGATTTCCTGACTCCTGGTGCCAAGAGTGTTTGAGTAATTGAGCAAGTTGAAATTGTTAACAATCTCATACTTTTCTTTATCTGTTATGATACTGCCAATTGGAGGGGCTATTACTTGGAGAGGGACTTAATACTTGGACAGGTAAAAGATCAGCAAAGAAGAGAAATACCCTGGACCTAGTGGATTGCCAAAATGAGCTCTAGTGTGTCAGGAAGTGTGAAGATGGCACTGAATAGGACAGGATTCAGATCCATTATTCATATATGTCATACTTGACACGACAGCGCCCAACAACAACAGCAGCAACAACAAGTAACAGGTTGGTCTGCTAACCAAAAGGTGAGCTGCTTGAACTCACCAGCTGCTCCTTGAGAGAAAGATGAACAATCTTTTCCTGCCTTGGAAACCTGATGAAGGATCACTCAGTGAGGACTGTCTTGATGGCAGTAGTTTGGTTTTGGATATATTAAATTATTTGATAAAGTTTCTTTATATAGTATTCAAACTATAGTTTCACTTCCAGTGACATTAAGCATTCCAGATGGGTAGATTCTGAAATACTGAGATTCTGCTCTTATTTGGCTATGATAATCTAATTGGCTTCAGAATGGTTTTGGTGGTGAGGTGGTTTGTAACGGCATTTACAAAGCAAGCACTACAGTTTTGGACTGCATATTTTGGAGGGGGGGTTTGAAGTTTTCCAAAACTCCACTAGATGCTAAAACTTTGCCGTACAACAATAACATTAACAAAAGTAAAAATAGAAAGATTTAAGAGTATACTGTCATAAACTCTTCACTCCATTTCCTTCACATACTTCGAAAGGTTCTTTTGGAAGAAAGGCAAAGACCCTCTTTGCTTACAGAATTTCCACATGGAGAATAAATATACCTGAAGAATATAAAATAGGTAATCAGTGCTCTGAATAGCCAAGACTCGCTTACTGTTCATGAAAAGAATTTTTCTTCAAGAGCATTCCACCACAATTACTGCTCCCTTGCAGTGAAGAGTGGCCATTTAAAGAGTTCTTATATACCAAAGCTTTTGAAATGTAGATGTGCCTTTTCCTCTCTGTTTCTATATTTGAGAATTGTATACATACAACTTCAATGAAATAGAAGAAATTAGAATCATGAGATTGGTCATCTAGAAGGTCACCTGCCATGAGCAAGGACACCTATGGTATTTTGTTAAGTTACTACATTTTTAGTGTTTGCTTTTTATAGTAATTAGCTTTCCTTAACCAGAACACTTTTATTTATAGCTACAGAACAATCAATATAAAGGTGTTTTTTTAAACACCTCTTTCTATGTAATCAATTCTTATTATTAGAATATTAACCACATTTGTTAATACAAGTGAAAGAGAAATTTTGGTAAACATTCTTTACCAAAGATCCTATATTCCCATTATTTCCTACTTTTAAAAAGACTATATTTGGCAAAAATAAAAAAATAAAGTATTTACTGTACAATTAATTTATTGTGGCCTTATCTGCAGTGACAAAAGATTGAGGAGAAAATCTACAAGAAACTTGTTGCATAAACTATGAGCAGCCAACACAATAAAGTAATATGGATTGGTGAAAAGGTATAAGAAAAACCTCTACATATTAGTATACAGTGATCTCTAGAATATACATATCATTAAGTGAAAGAAATAAAATGGAGAATAGAGTATACAGCATGCTATGCTTTTGTAAGAAGTTGGGTATTTGCTTACATTTGTAAAACAAATGATTACAGATATCCTAGCTCAATCCAAGGAAGAGATCTGGAAATAATGACAAGGCAACAGATGTAAAAATCCACAGTAGCAAAAGTTGGTCTCTACCATTTTCTCATAAAATAAATTTTTGGAGAAATAGCTGACTCCAGGGCTAGGACGGAAAATGCACATGATAAGATTGTGAAAACATACTGTTCTAGAAAGTGAGAACATTATATCAAAGGCTGTGGAATTTTGTCAAAAGTACACAGGAACAAGTTTAAGGGTTCTGCCACTGGTAAAATAAGCAATGTGAACATGAGAGGAGTCATGATTGTGAATTTGATTAATACACAGCAAATTTAGACAAAACAGTGAGTTCAAAATAATGGAGAAAGAGAGAAAGAACAGAGGGAGACGAAAGAAAGAAAATGTAGAGGAAGAATGGGAAAGAGAGTGGAAAGAAGAAAATTCACTGGATGCTGTAGAGATGGTCCATGACTCTAAACTTAGATAACTAAAAGGGAAAGAACTAAGACAGTCTTTTCCTTCCCACAATTAATTGCATTTAAATTTATACTGAACTAATTCATGAAGGAAAAATGAATCTAAACAGAAGATTTTTTTATTATTAAATTTTATTAGTTTCAATGAACATTTACAGAGATTTTGGGTTTTCATTAATTCATTGTTGCACTGTTTTCTCCACCCTCCTCCCCAGTTCGTTCTTCTTTCCCCCCCGCCCCCGAATGTCTGTTTTAATTGTCCAATTGCCACAGTGCTTGTCAAAGCCAGTTCTGATTAATCTCCTTTGTCAGTGT
>NW_006399872.1:4139379-4141969 GCF_000299155.1 Elephantulus edwardii
TTTCCTGACACAGGCCCTAAACTGGCAGCAATAGCTGCCCCAATAATTTTGGCCATTCTCTGGTCTTTTCTCTTCCCTCTAGATCCCAGTTGTTAAAAGAGGAAAAAAATTAAGCAAATGTATAACAAATAATTTTGAACATTATAATCTTTTAAGCTTAAGGCTGAAAACAAACAAACAAACAAACAAACAAAAACAGAGAAGATTTTCAGTCAATAAGCACAGAAGAAATGTCAGGATTCTCGTTTTGCAACCTTCTCATGAAACATGCAAAGATTATCAATGAACAGCAAAATCATTCCCTTAGGAGGTAGGTTGCTAGCAAATTTACAATGAAAGGATATAACTGTTACCACCTGAAATCTTTTATTAATTTCAGCATGACCAAAATGGAAAATAGACACTATATGTTTCCTGGTGTAATCCATATAAACAAGAACTTCAAAGCTCTACCTATGAAGTATTCTTGGGGGAGTGGGAAAGAATGATGTTTGTCTCATTCAAATCTTTAATATTTACTTCCTGGCCTCAGAGATTATGCCAAAGATCACCAGCCACATCTAGTGTGGGGACTTGACCTGGTTTCCTCAACAAAGCTCAATGGTATTTATTGAGAAGTAGAGAGTAAGAACTGTCTTAGACAAGAAAGCTTTATAACGGATATTAAAAAAAAAAATAAAACCCCATATAGAACTAAATAAAATGTGTGAACTTATTTAGATGTTGAGGACATTAAATCCCCAATTTTCCAAAATGGTTATCTATTAGCTTAAAAAAAAGTGTTTTAAGGCAATTTATAAGATTTAAATATGAACTTAGTACTAAGTAATATTAAATTATTGATTTTGTTAGATAAAATGGTAATATTTGGGTGTAAAGAAAATGATCTTTATTTTACTATTTTAAAGCTGCACAGTAGATTATTGAGGGGCAAAATGAAATTATTTCTGGAATTTGCTTTAAAGTGCTCCATTAAAAATATGTTTTTAAAGTGCAGGATATAAATGATTCAAAATTGCATATTTGTATTTATTAAAAAAACACAAATTCAGAAAAAATTAAAGAGTTATGAGGTTGTGCAACATGCAGTGATTCTGAATGATAGACAAAACTATGAATTTTGTTTTGCATGCATGCAAATTTGGCTGGTGTTTGACATCTGTCCTTTTTTACATTATAGTTTGCCTATTAATTCTATTCTCAGAGGCCAGAAAGTAGGTTTTAAAGATTTGAATGATACAGGTTCATTTTTTTTTTTCAGTAGAAGAACCTAGATGAGCTGTATTGACATAGTAAACACAGGTAGGTGAGTGGGAGATGTGAAATTGGCTCAGGATAGGGCAGAGTTCAAGGCTATCCTACGTATGTTGGCTATGAATCATAGTCTAATCAATGGTGCATGACAATGAACGACAGTAACAACAATGAAGAATGATTATTGGCAATATTTCAGATGTTTATTTTTACTTTATATAACTGAAAAAATATTTAAACTCACTTTTAAAAACACATTGTGGTTTTTCATTAGACAATATACTAGACTATTGTTATGTGCCATCAAGTCTCCTGCAATTCATAGTGACCCTATGTACAACAACTTTGAAACTTGTTGTCTCCTGAGACAACCTTACTGTCTCTATCACATCCATCCCCATTAACCCAGTCAATGAATCAATCCATCTCATCAAGGGTCTTCCTCTCTTGCACTGTCCCATGCATGATGTATTCAATATTCTTTATAAACAGCACAATTACACTCTAACTCATTGCAATCTATGTGTTCTGACTCATAGTCAGCCTCCATCAGGTTTCTGAAGCAATACATCATAATGATATGAGACTATCTTTCTTTTGTAGAGCTGGGGGTGTTCTGGAATTCCCACTCTTCTTAATGTTATCTGTAATCTCTTACAATCCATCCATTTTGAAAGCTTTTTTTTTGTTTACGTTAATAACCTAAACACAAGTAAACATTTTTTGGATAGTCTCTGTTTCCCAATCATTTAAAAATTTATTTATTTTAATTGTGATTTTGATCAAAGTTTATAGAGAACTTGGATTTCCATTCATTCATTGTTGCACATTTCCCTCCCTCCCCATCTACCCCTAGTTCACTTTTCTCTTTGACAAAAACAACAACAACAAAAAAACCCAAAAAACTTTCATTGTATAATCCACCACCCCCAAGTCCACTTTACTATGCAGCTCTTATTCTGGACTGTTGTCATACAAATAACACCTAATCATATATTCCGTTGAAGCAGTTCTATTCCTCATCTGTTTCAATGCAGTGCACATAATTTATCTCTTCTTATCTTACTTTCCCTTGAACCTTCGTGTCAGTCTTGTTTTATAACAATGGCATTATCCAGTATTTGTCCTTTTGTGACTGAGATATTTTACTCAGCATAATGTCCTCCAGGGTCACTAATTTTGTACAGTATTTCATGAATTCCTTGTTTTTCAATGTTGCATAGTATTCCATTGTGTGAATATACCACAACTTCTCTAACCATTTGTTTATTGATGGACACTTGGGTTGTTTCCATCTCTCTGCTATTATGAAAAATGCAGCAATATACATGAGTGT
>NW_006399872.1:4142792-4145054 GCF_000299155.1 Elephantulus edwardii
GAAGGTTCCATTGATCTATTTTATTCTCTCCTTGTTGTAGACTTTTCAGATTGTTTGGAAGACTGCTCATGTTGTGGATTAGGATTTCTAGAGCTCTGAAGTTCAAGCTTTTCTTTAATGAAGTTTATACTCCTTGGTTTTTGTCCTAGGTCCTTGATCCACTTTGAGTTGGTTTTTGTGTATAGTGTGAGGTGTCAATCTTGCTTGAGTTTTCGGCAGATAGTTTTTCAATTCTGCCAACACCATTTGTTAAAATGGCTGTCGTTATGCTATGCTTTAATGTATGTTATGCTTTAAGAAAAATAAACATCTGCAAAGTGAAAATGCCCGGCAAAGTTTCCAGCAAACAAACAGACCCCAGGAATACCTGCACAGAAGACGAGAGAGCAACCTCCCCAGTTTCAGCAACCACTAGGTATGTGTGTGTGTGTGTGTGTGTGTGTGTATATATATATATTGGTAATTTGAATTGAAAAATAAAATATTATCACATGGGGGAGAACCCAACCAAAGAAATCTGAAATATATAGTAAATGCTTTTTTTCCCCTTATTTGTTCATTTTGGATGCTGGTGCTAAACTGCCATGTGTCAAGATTTAAAAAGAAATTTTATGCCCTTATTTATTTCTAGATGAGGGGAGGGATAACATTTTTGCTTTCTTATGTCACTCTGTTTGAAAATGTGCAGTATGAATGATGTTCCTCAAAACTAAAAATTTTTACCTTCAATGGAAAAAAAAGGCTGTCGTTTCCCTACTTTACTGATTTAGCTTCTTGTCAAAAATCAGTTGACTATAGGTAGATGGGCTGATTTCTGGATTCTCAATTTTATTCCATTAATCTATGTGTCTGCCATTGTACCAGCACCACACTGTTTTGACCACCACAGCAGTGTAGTAGGATTTGAAATTAGGGACTGAGATGCCTTCTACCTAGTTTCTCTTTTTAAAGAGTGCTTTGCTTATTTGGAGTCTCTTTCCATTCCTGATGAAATTGAAAATTGCCTTTTCCATCTCACTGAAGAATGGAATTGGTATCTGTATTGGAATAGCATTGAACTTGGAGGTGCTTTTTGGTAGGATTGCTGTTCTAACAATTTTAAATTTTTCTAGCCAGGAGCACCGTATATTCATTTCTTCCGGTCTTTTTTGTTTCTTATAGTAATGTTTTGTAATTTTCTTTGAATAGGTCTTTTGTGTTTCTAGTTAGATTTACTTCCAAGTATTTAATCTTGTGATTAGCTATTGTGATGGGTATTGTCTTTCTTAGCTCCAGTTTTATTTTCTCTTTGTTACTGTAGAGAAATCCAGTTGATTTTTGTATGTTGATCTTGTATCTTGACACTTTGCTGAATTGGTCAACTATGTTCCATAGTTTTCTTGCTGAGTCTTTAGGGTTTTCTAAGTATACTATCATATCATCTGCATACAGAGATAATTTTACCTCCTCTTTTCCAATTTGGGTACCTCTTATTTCCTTATCTTGTCTTATTGCTATTATTAAGACTTCCAATACAATATTGAACAGGAGGGGTGATAGTTGGCATCCTTGCCTAGTTTCTGTTCTCAAAGGGAATGTCTTTAATCTCTCTCCATTGAGAACACTGTTGGCTCTTGGGTTTGAGTGTAACACTTCTTTTTGTTTTTTAATCATTAAAAACGTGTATGGAGATAAAAGGGGGTGTGGTTTGGGAGCAGAACAGTGAGGAAGGGCAGGGATGAAATCAGAGGACTGCACAATTTTGTGAGTGGGGAGAATTGGCAAAGGAAATGAGAAAGATCCAGTGGGGACCAGAAGACACAGGGTAAAGATGAGCATAGCCCAATGGTGATTTTTTTTTTTACCAAAAAATTGCCTTATTTACTTATGGGTTTCTTATTTGGAATGGAGCGCAGACTCTCTGGCTTCTTCATGCTGAATAGGGGCGTGTACACTTTTATTATGTTGAGGAAATTCCCTTCTATTACTATTTTGTTGAGTGTTTTAAACAGGAAAGGGTGTTGCATTTTGTCAAATGCCTTTCTGCATCAATTGATAGGATCATGTGGTTCTTGTCTTTTGCTTTGTTAATGTGATGAATTACACTGATTATTTTTCTTATGTTGAATACCTTGCATACCTGTTTTGAATCCCACTTGGTTATGATGACATATTTTTTATGTATAATTAGATACAAGCCATGGTCTTTGCAATCACTTGTTATGCATCAGAGAGCTGGACAATGACTAGGGAGGATAGAAGGAGAATTGATGCCTTTGAGCT
>NW_006399872.1:4145424-4147304 GCF_000299155.1 Elephantulus edwardii
AACAACAACAACAACAACAACAACAACAACAACAACCAATTAGATTCTATTGGCCAGGATTTTTTTCAGAATTTTTGCATCTATGTTCAGGAGACATATTGACCTATAGCTTTCTGTTTTGGTGGTGTCTTTACCTGACTTTGGTATCAAGGATATGTTTACTTCATAGAATGAGTCTCAGAGAATTCCATCTTTTTCTGTTTTTTAAGTTGCTTTATGTAGAATTGGTGACAGTTCTTTTCTGAGTATTTTATAAAATTAATTCACCTGTAAAACCATCTGGTCCAGGGTTTTTTTTTTTTGGTTGGAAGTTTTTTTATTACCTCTTCAATTTCTTCTTTTGTAATGGGTCTGCTCAGGTATTCGATTTTCATCTGTTTCAGTTTAGGTAGAATGTGAGTTTCTGAGCATTTGTCTGTTTCGTCTAGGTTTTCACATTTGTTTGAGAAAAATTTTTTTAATAGTCCATTGTTAATCTTTTTATTTTAGTTGGTTCTGGTCCAATCATTTTGAAAGATCTTTAGTAAGATTTTACTTGTGTTAATGGCTGTTCAATAATGTCTACTTTCTGTTCAGTCACATTTTTTTCCCCTGGATTAAATCTACTCAACAAATACAGAGTTGCACGTTGGTTTCTCTGTGCATTAACCCAGCTTCACTTTATCAACAAAATGCTAGGCCTTTAAGCAAATTAGTGTTCTGTCTCTTTAGATTAAATGAGAAAATACATCATAGTTTTAAAAAGAGGAGAGGCAGCGTGGAGATGGCCATTTCTGACTTTTATTGTTGTTATATGCCACTATGTTGCCTGTGACACATAGCGACCTGTGTACACTAGCCCTGAAACCTGCCCTATCCTGAACCAGTCTCATAGTTTCTGACAGATCTAATATTATTTCTTTAGTCACTGAGACAATCCATCTCATCCTGGGTCTTTCTTCCCTCAGCTGTCCCTCCATCCTTCCAAGCATGATGTCTCTCTCCAAGGACTAGTCCCTCCTGGCCATGTGCTCAAAGTATGTGAGGGGGAGCCTCAATATCCTTGCCTTCAAGGAGCAGTCTAGTTTCATCCTTTCCAAGAGAGACCTGTTTGTTCCCCTGGTAGTCCATGAAATATTTAACACTCTTCTCTAGCACTTCAACTCAAAGGAATTGATCCTTCTTTTATCATCCTTAGTTATTGACCTTTACCAACTTTATGAAGAGGAACTGTTACTGTCAATAGCATCAACAACACAAAACCAACCCCCAAAAGGTCAAGCATGCCCCTATGCTTCCTTTCCATACCTTTTCCTATCATCTCAAAACCAATCTTACTGCTTTACTGTAATTTTATTGCACCTAAAATTCAATATGATAGCTCACAGACCACACAGAACCATATTGGGGAAGTCAAAGTTTATAATTCAGGTTAATAGCAGAATATGGTCAAGGTAGCTTCCAATACGTACTTGCAGGCACCTCAGCCTTGAGCATCATGGCTTTAGGTCAGTGTTAGAAAATTCCTGGTCTTGGCTCCCCATCCTCCTCCTCACTGCACCCCTAAATAGTCCAATAAACTTGAGCAATTTATCTTAGCTCCAGTTCTATGCATGGAGGGTAGTGGTCCCAGGATAGTTTCATCTCATGTTCTCTGGTTCAGCCAAAGCTGATGCTGTCATAGGTGTAGCTGGAGCAAGAATTTCTGAACCCAAAGGATATGCTACATTTTCTTGCTGCTACTTCTTTTCTGGTAGAGGGAGGTGATTCTCCACCTGCTACTACTGGATGTTGTTGTTATGTGCCGTCGAATCGTTTGCAACTCATAGTGACCCTATGTACAACAGCCCTAAACCCTGCTCTATCCTGTGCCAATAGCATTGCCTCTGACACACCCATCC
>NW_006399872.1:4148095-4150792 GCF_000299155.1 Elephantulus edwardii
GGACACATCCCTGGCGTACACCCTTCCCAATTGTGAATGCAGTGTTACCCTGCTCTGTTCTGACGACTGCCTCTTGGTCCAAGTATAGATTTCACATTAGCACGATTAAATGTTCTGGCGTTCCCATTCTTCTCAGAGTCAGCCACAGTTTGTTATGATCCACACAGTCCAACGCCTGTGCATAATCAATGAAACACAGACAGGCATTCTTCTGGTATTCCCTGCTTTCAGCTAAGATCCGTCTAACATTAGCTACAATATCCCTAGTACCATGACCCCTTCTAAACCCAGCCTGGACTTCTGGCAATTCTTTGCTGATGTGCTTTTTGGATAATATTCAGTAGAATCTTGCTTGCATGTGAAATCAATGATATTGTTCTGTAGTTTCCACCCTCAGTTGGATCACTATTCTTTGGAATGGGAACAAATATAGATCTCTTCCAGTCAGTTGGCCAAGTGCTGGATAGCTCAATTTAATGGTGAAACTAACCAATCCCCTTGAAGATTGGTGAGACTGGCCAATCCCATTGTGGACTGGTGAGGAAGTCAATCTCCTGAGGATAAGCTAATATGCCCTATTCTCCCCATTTGTATATTCCTCCTCATCCACATGGTCAAATCAGGCATTAACTGGGAAAGTCATGTTGAAAGATAAGTTTGACAATAAGAAATTCATATTGGAAGGTAAGTTTCACAATAGTCCTGTGGATACTTTTCCACATACTTTAGTCACCTAGCTCTTTCATATCTTCTCACCTGTAGCTTTCATTATTCTCAATTATCTTTCATACTAAAGTGGTATTTTTAAATATATTTCTTTCTGAAAAGCAGAACTTTTGAAAAACTCAACATTTTATAGGTTATAGAAAAGTGTGAAAATTCTTTCGTGCTGTTCTTAATTCTATTTTTATTCACATTGCTTCTCCTGTCTGAAATATGCTTTCAATCTTTTTTCTTCTTCCCTACCCTGTAGTAGTTACCGAACATATAGCTCAACAAGTGTATTTTATAAGCTTTCTGGGGGTCTCCATTCCCAGTACTGGTTACTAGGAAGGATGAACAGTCTCTTCCCATGTGACTTACTGTCTCTGAAAACCCACTAGAGGGTCAACTATGATTCAGTTACATCTTGACAGTTGTTATGTGCTGTCAAGTCACTTATGACTCATAGCAACCCTATGTATAAGAGCCCTAAACCCTGCTCTATGCTGTGCCAACCTCACTGTCTCCAACACACCTACTCCCACTATCTCAATCTCTGAATCGATCCATCTCATCAAGGGTCTTCCTCTCTTGCACTGTCTCTCCACCCTCCCAAGGACAATGTCCCTCTCCAAGGACTGGTCCCTCCTTTTAACATATACAAGTATGTCAGTTGGAGCTTCAGAATCCTTGCCTCCAAGGAGCAGCCTAGTTTCACCTTGTCCTAGCAATGTTTGAGCCTAGCAGTGTTTGTTCTCCTAGCAGTCTATGGTATATTCAACACTCTTCTCCAGCACCACAACTCAAAGGAATCAATTCTTGTTCTATCATCCTTAGTCACTGTCCAACTCTTTGATGCATAGAATGAGATTGCAAACTCTATGGCCTAAATCAGGCACACCTTAGTCTCCAGGCTGACGTAGTTACTCTTCAGTACTCTAAAAAGATTCTTGACAGCTGACTTTCCCAATACAATTTGTCTCTTGATTTTCTTGGCTGCTGGTACCAAGAGTGTTCATTGTGAAACCAAGTAAACTAAAACTGTTAACTGTTGCAAACTGAGGGTAAAGTAATAATGGGACAGACAATCAAGAATGAGATAAAAGAGAGTAAAGACAGGGGACCAGCAGTCCTGATGACTGAAGTGCCCAAGCCATGCCTCTCTGTGTATTTATTGAGAATCATCAGGAAGGTAAACAAAGGATAATCACAATGGAGTAGAAAACAAATACCAAGGATCATGGTGAAGTCTTCAGATAAGGTGGAGTTCTTCTCTATTGTTTATTGTTATGCTAATCTCAGGAGTGAGGCTCACTCACTCACCAACAGAGTGTGGAAACTATAGAACAATCTCACAGATTTCGCATACAGGCAAGATTTTACTGAAGATTATCCAAAAATGACTGGAACAGCTTATCAGCAGAGAACTACCAGAAGTCCGGGCTGGGTTTAGAAGGGGTCGTGGTACTAGGGATATGGTAGCTGATGTTAGATGGATCTTAGCTGAAAGCAGAGAATACCAGAGGAATGTCTATCTGTGTTTCATTGACCATGCAAAGACATTTGACTGCGTGGATCATAACAAACTGTGGCCGACTCTGAGAAGAATGGGAATCCCAGAACACTTGATCATGCTAATGCGAAACCTATACTTGGACCAGGAGGCAGTTGTCAGAACAGAGAAAGGGAACACCACATGGTTCAAAATTGGGATGGGTGTATGCCAGGGATGTGTCCTATCTCCATACCTTTTCAACCTGTATGCAGACCAGATTATCTGGGAGGCTGGGCTCTATGAGGAGAAGTGTGGCATTACGATTGGTGGAAGATCTATCAACAATCTGCGTTATGCAGATGACATAACCCTGCTTGCTGAAACTGAAGAGGACCTGAGGCACCTGCTGCAGAGGGTAAAGGACTGCAGCCTCCAATATGGATTGAGGCTCAATGTCAAGAAGACAAAGATTCTCACCACTGGACCAATTGGCAGCATCA
>NW_006399872.1:4151097-4153660 GCF_000299155.1 Elephantulus edwardii
AGGCTCCGTCTAACATACTTTGGTCATGTTGTGAGGAGAGACCCATTTTGGAGAAGGACATCATGCTTGGGAGGGTGGAGGGACGGCGCAGGAGGGGAAGGCCCTCTATGAGGTGGATTGATTCAGTGACTGGGATAATTGGGATGGGAGTGTCGCAGACAGTGCGATTGGCATGGGACAGAGCAGAGTTTAGGGCTGTTGTACTTAGGGTTGCTATGAATCGCAAGCGACTTGACAGCACATAACAACAACAAACATCAATCTCAGGAGGGAAGGATTTCGTAAATACAAACTAAGAATTGACTCTTAAGGAATGCCTTAGTGCCTCAGGGTGAACTCCAGCTTGTATTATGTCTCCCTTAAATCTTGATATAGCATTTGGTTTATTATTATATTAAGTTTGATATTAGGCTTCCCACAGTTAAAAATATCGGTCTCTTCATCATCCATAATGACGCTGCCATCATTGGCCCGGTGGTGAGAATCTTTGTTTTGTTGATGTTGAGCTTAAATCCATATTGAATGCTGCAGTCCTTGATCTTCTGCACCAAGTGCTTCAGGTCCTCCTTAGTTTCAGCGAGCAGAGTTGAATTATCTGCATAATGCAGGTTGTTGATAATGGATTATTGGATGCAAAAGTTGGGATTAGGGAGAAGAATCAGTAGTTGGAAAACATGGACTTGGTGACAGAGATGATGCTGGAGATAGAATGATAGAATATTGCACATTCAATGTATTAATTGTGTATATGTTTTATAAGAGACACAAACGCAGGCTACACACATGGATTTCACCTGAAGGTATGGATAGGTATCAGATTGATTACACCTGTGGAAAGAATCACTGTAGAAGCTCAATATCAGCTGTGAGAACCAGGCCAGGTGCTGATTATGAAACAGACCACCAACTACTCATAATGAAGTTGAAGCTAAACCTGAAGAAATTAAAATCAAATTCACAGGAACTAAAATTTGACCTTAAGTCTATCGTGCTCGAATTTCAAAAGTATCTCAGGAACAGTTTGAGGCCTTGAACACCAATGAATGGAAACCAAATGAACTGTGGGACGATATCAAGAATATCATCTGTGAAGAAGGCAAAAGATCATTACAAAGGTAGAAGCGGCAGAAAAGACCAAGATGGACATCAGATGGGACTCTGAATATTGTATTAGACTGCTGAGAAGCCAAAGCTAAAGGAAGAAATCAAGAAATTAAAGGAGTGAACAGAAAATTTCAAAGGGCAGCTCGGGATGATAAAGCAAGGTATTATAATGAAATGTAAAAAGAACTGTAGTCAGAAAATCAAAAGGGCCAAACTCACTCAGCATTTCTTAAACCGAAGGAATTGAAAAACAAATTCAAACCACGAGTGGTAATTCTTAAGGATGCTTTGGGCAGAATGTTAAATGATCCAAGAAGCTTTAAAAGAAGATGGAATTAGTATACAGAAGGAATTTGGTGACACACAAGAATTTAATGAAAAACGTATGAGCAAAAAGTCTTGAAGTGATGATGAAGAAAGAAGTTCAAGCTGCTCTGAAAGAATTGGCAAATAACAAGGCTCCAGGAATTACTGGCATACCAATTGTCATATTTCAACAAATAGATGCTGCCCTGGATATGCTCACTAAGTTGTGCCAAGAAATCTTGAGGACACCTGGCCAACTCACTGGAAGAGATCTATATTTGTTCCCATTTCAAGGAAGGGTGACCTGACAAAGTGCAGAAAGTACTGAATAAAATCATTAACATCAATATTAATACAAACAAGATTCTGCTAAAAATTATCCAACAGTGATTGGAGCAGCATGTCAACAGAGCCTGAAATGCAGCCTGGGTTTAGAAGAGGCTGTGGTATTAGGGATATTATAACTAATGTTAGATGGATCTTGTGATTGCGATTGACAGGATAATATCCATACACATGCAAGAAAGGCCAGTGAATACCACTATCATTCAGATATATGCACCAACAACCAAAGCCAAGGAAAAGGAAATAGAAGATTTTTACCAACTTTTACAGTTGGAGATTGATCAAACATGTGATCAAGATGCATTGATAATAAAGGGTGACTGGAATGCAAAAGTTGGGAATAGAGAAGAAGATTCAGTAGTTGGAAAACAAGGACTCAGTGACAGAAATTGAGCTGGAGAGAGGATGACTGATTTTTGCACAATCAATGACTTATTCATAGCAAATACGTGGTTTTTTTTTCAAATAAGTTTTTTAAGAGACATAAACGCAGGTTATATACATGGATTTCACCTGATAGTATGCATAGGAATCAGATTGATTACATCTGTGGAAAAAACCGCTGGAGAAGCTCAGTATCAGCTGTGAAAACTAGGCCAGGAGGTGATTGTGGAACAGACCACCAACTACTCATATGCAAGTTCAAGCTGAAGGGGAGGAAATTTAAACCAAGTCCATGGGAACCAAAATATGACTTCGAGTCTATCCCACCTGAATTTCAGAACCAGCTCAGGAATAGGTTTGAGGCCTTGAACACTAATGAGTAAAGACCAGATGAGTTGTGGGAGGATATCAAGGGTATCATCCA
>NW_006399872.1:4155303-4167945 GCF_000299155.1 Elephantulus edwardii
AGAGTATTGAGGGTACCATGGACTGCTAGGAAAACAAACAGATTCGTCCTGGAAAGGGTCAAACTGGGCTACTCCTTGGAGGCAAGGATTCTAAGGCTTCGTCTAACATACTTTGGACATGTTGCAAGGAGGGACATGTCCTTGGAGAGGTTCATCATGCTTGGTAGGGTGGAGGGGACAGCGTAGAAGGGGAAGGTCCCCTATGAGGTGGATTGATTCAGTGATGGGGGTAATCGGGATGGGTGTATTGGAGACAGTGCGATTGGCACAGGACAGAGCAGGGTTTAGGTATGTTGTACATAGGGTCACTATGAGTTGCAAGCGACTCAACGGCACATAACAACAACAAACAACAGATGGATCTTGGCAGAAAGCAGAGAGTACTGGAAGAATGTCTGTGTTTCATCGACCATGCAAAGGCTTTTTTGACTGTGTGGATCACAACAAACTGTTGTTGACTCTGAGAAGAATAGAAATCCCAGAACATTTGTTTGTGCTTATGTGAAACCTGTACTTGAATCTTGACAGTATTCAACAATAACAATAACATTTATTTTATTTAATTGAATATGGCTTATACTATGTTTTTAAAAAAATGCTTAAAATTTTCACCGGCACTAAAATATTTACATATATATGCATATATGTATATACAGGCATGTATACATATATGTATATGCATGTATGTATGCGTGTGTGTATACATGTATGTATATATGCACATATGTATACACCTATGTATATACCTAAATACACGTATATATACACATAGATAGATAGATATTTGTAGGCCCATTTGAAGTAAGGAATTGCTCCTATGTATTCTCTCTTTCATAAAATAGAAAGCCTAACCCATGGCCCATTGGGTGGAATTTTATTCCTTGTCACCCTCCACTGCATTTATAAAACTGAATTGTTAAGGAAGGAGACTAATCAGCTGCTTCTACAGAGCTGGTGGATTTGAAATCATGTAAAGCACTATACCACAGAGCTTGACATCTACAGATCGTTGGTGCCTAATACTTGTTCTATCCTCAGAAAAGTTTAATCTAGTGGGTCTTAAAATTTGCCAAAATTTAGAATCATCATGAGGCTGATGAAAATCTTAATGCTTTATAATCACCCTATGCCAACGCAATCTGAATCTCTGAGCTTGAGATTGAAACCTGTATAACATTCTCCTTTTTCATTCATTCAATATCAGTTGATGATCTCAGTTCATGAAAGTATGTTTTTGCTGCCAATGTCAAATGTGTAGCATTTGTGCATATGCACCCATTTCTCCCCCTGCTTTGCTCCCATTTTAGTTAAAGAAAAATCCTGTTTGGACCAAACTCATAGCTTCCCTGAAGCAGGTTTTCAGAGGCTACAAATCACAGAGATGGAGATTGTCCATCTTTCTTCTATGGTGCAGCTAGTGTATTAGAACCACTTGCCTTTGAGGTGGCAGTGAAACTCTTGACCCATTAGGTCAACTCAAGGGAACAATGAGCGTTACTCTCAGAGTCTTTTTTCCAAGTGCTACCCTTTCTGTTCCCCTTCACAGAAAACCTTGACATCAGATTTTGAAAATTAAAGTGGATGTCAACTTTTTCATTCTTTAATTCTGTCTTAAACCCACTTCTATTTCCATCAACTTTCCAAAAATATTCTTGTCAATGAGTTCAAAGACTTCCATGTTGATTAATCCAAAGACCCACCTTCTTTTATCCTCCTAGTATATGACCACTCTTCCCTCTAAACAGCATATTTTCTCAAGTTTCACAATATCAAGATATCCCTTGTTTCCTTTCTCATTTTTCCCTTGTGCTTGTTTATTGTGACACTTAACTTTAAGATGGTAGTTTCCTAAGGCTTAGTCCTAAGCCTGCTTTACACATTTCCATGTGGAGGGTGTACGTGGAGATTAGTTTAGAGTAAATAGTCTCTATTACTCCAAATCATTGAAGCTGTCAGTGATTTAATCTTGATTGCATCAGTAATCAACATTCTTGGTACCAGCAATCAGAAGATCAAAAGAAGTATTGCATTGAGCAAGTTGGTGGTCTAGGACCTGTTCAAATTACTGAGGAGCAGTGTTATCACTTTCAAGACAAAGGTGCACTTGAGTCAGGCTATGGTCTTTTCAATAACTTGCTATAGGTCTGAAAACTTGAAAAGGAATAAGGATGACAGAAGAAAAGTTGATGCCTTTCAGCTGTGATGTTGGAGAAGAGTACTGAATACCCCCCATGCACTGCCAAAAGAACAAACAGGTCTTGGAAAAAGTACAGCCAGTGCTACCTGGAGGCAAAGATAGTGAAGCTTCATCTTGCATACTTCAGCTGAAATATTGATAGGACTATTGTTAGAAGAAATCATTCCTTGAAAAGATGTGTCATGCTTGTAAAACTGGATGGTTGGAAAAAGAGAAGACTACTCCCAATAAGATGGACTGAAACTGTGACTACAGAATACAGAAATGGGCTCAAGTGTGTCAGATATAATAAGGATGATACAAGATAGGGCAGAATTCAGATCTATCATTCATAGGGTCACTATGAGTCATACCTGACAGTACCTAACAACAATAGCAGTATAAAACAAAGATACTTAGCTTATACAGTAATATTAATTAATGAGAAGAGTATTGAATGTACCATGGACTGCCAAGAAAACAAACAGATTCATCCTAGAAAGGGTTAAACCAGGCTACTCCTTGGAGGCAAGGATTCTAGGGCTTCATCTCACATACTTTGGACATGTTGTAAGGAGAGACAGGTCTTTGGAGAGGGACATCATGCTGGGTAGAGTAGAGGGACAGCTCAGGAGGGGAAGACCCTCTATGAGGTATATCGATTCAGTGACTGGGGTAATCTGGATGGGTGTGTCAGAGGCAATGAGACTGGCACAGGATAGAGCACGGTTTAGGGCTGTTGTACATAGGGTCGCTATGAGTCGCAAATGACTTGGCAGCACATAACAACAACATGTTGTTATTATCATTTTAGAGAAATTAATCATTATTTCATGTTCAGGATTTAATACAATTTATTGAGTATGCCAAAATTTAAAACATGTGGTCCGATTAATTAAAACTTTTAGATATTTTTAAAAAATTAATTGGTCAAAACTTCACTCTGCTGAGGTTATTGCAGTTGGCATTATTAATAAAGTTTGAAACACAGTACTCAGATTTATTAATGAATTGTGAATTCTGCTATTCAAGAATTTTAACAGTCATATAAGATGTTACAATACATCAAAAGTTTAATTACTATTATCAGCTTTGCAATTTTAAATGTGTCTGGTGGCTAGTATTCTGTGTACTGGATTGCTAACCCAGACGTGGTTAGTTTCAGTTCATCAGTGACCTCTGAGGATAAAGACAGACAATCTCATTAGATCTGTAGTTTCAGAAACCTCACAAAGGATCATTATGAGTCGAACTCAACTCAAAGGGGGTGGGATATTGCAAGTCATACTATCTCTTATAGCATTTATATTTAAATATAAGTTGTCGTTGTTGTTGATTGCCTTCGAGTTGAGCACAACTCATAGCGACCCTATGAACAAAAGGCCTGAAGCCTTTCTGTAACTATTGATATTTATCAAAGTTAATAGAGTTTCCCGAGGCATCTTGTTTAGGAAGTGGATGCCACTCCTGCCTCCAAACCTTTCTTAAACTGGGAGCTTTACCAAACACTGTCCACCATGGGTAACTATCATGGCATTTGACACCCCAGTGGCACAAGGTTCAACATCACAGCAACCCCAGGTTATGTCAGTACAGCATATTGACAGAAGAGTTCTGTACCACTAAGAAGACTGTTCCTCCAAAGTATGATAACAACCATCTTTAAATATATATGTAAATTAATATAAATTGGAAGCAGCAAAGGCATCCACTTCATAAAATATGCCTTTAGAAACTCTACGAACTTTGAGAAATGACGATAGTTACAGAAAGGCTTCAGGCCTTTTGTTCACAGGGTTGATATGAGTTGTTCTCAACTTGACAGCAATCATCAACAACAACAACATTAATATAAGTAATGTATGTCACATTTGAATAGCCATATATTTAGATTTAATCTGAATTAAATAATATTGAAAAATATTACTCAGTCACTCTGCTGATTATCACACAAACTTATGAATGGGATAGCTCATTTTAGATTGGGCTTTTGACTCAAAGGTCAGTAGCTCTAGTCCATCAGCGGCTCTTTAGGAGGAAGAGGGACAGTCCCCTCTCATACAACCTCAAAAATCTTTGGAAGGCTGCTATAAGTCAGAACTGACTGCCTGCAGTGGATTAGGTTCAAGCAGGTCTAGAATATTTAAAATTGGATCACATGTTGTTGTTATGTACCATCAAGTTGTTTGTGTTTCATTGTGACCCTTAGTACAACAACTCCAAATCCTGCTCTAAACCGAGGTAACCTTATTGTCTCTGACACACCTACCCCCATTACCCCAGTCATTTGAGTCAATCCAATTCATTGAAGGTCTTCTTCTCTTGCTCTGTCCCTCCACTGCTCCAAGCATGATGTCCCTCTGCAAGGACTGGTCCCCCCTGTTACATGTTCAAATTATGTCAGACAGAACTTCAGAATCATTGCCTCCAACTAGCAGCCTGGTTTCACCCTCTCTAGGATGAACCTGTTTACCCTCTTAGCCGTCCATTGTATATTCAATACTCTTCTCCGACACCACAGTTCAAAGCCTCCAATCCTCTTTCTGTCATCCCTAGGCAATGCCCAGCTTTCTGATGCAATTATGATGTAATTATGAAGACCATAGCCTGGATAAGGCACACCTTAGTCTTCAGAATTACATTGTTGTTCTTCAGTACCCTGGCAAGGTCCCTGACAGCAGACTTTCCCAGTGTAATTTATCTTTGATATTTTGGCTGCTGGTACCAAGAATGTTGATTGTGGAGCCAAGCAAACTAAAGCTGTTAACCTTCTCAATCTCTTTACCATCTATCATAATGAGGCCAATCACCCCACTGGTGAGAGTCTTTGTTTTCTCGATGTTGAGCTTCAATTCATATTGAAGTCTGCAGTCCTTGACATTCTATAGCAAATGCCTCAGGCCCTCCTCAGTTTCAGCAAGCAAGGTTGCATCATCTGCATATGCAGATTGTTGATGAGTCTTCCTCCAATCTTGATGCCACATTCTTCCTCATAGAGCCTAGCTTTCTTGATGATCTGTTCCACATTTAGATAGAAAAGGTATGGAGGTAAGATGTGTCCTTGGAGCACATCTTTCCTGATTATGAATCATGCAGTGTTTCCCTGCTCTGTTCTGATGACTACCTCCTGGTCCTAGTGTAGGTTTCACATAAAAACAATAAAGTATTCTGTGATTCCCATTCTTCTCATAGGCACAGTTTGTTGTGATCCAAACAGTCAAAAGCCTTTGTTTTGTCAATGAAATACAAATAGACATTTCTCTGGTACTCTCTGCTTCCAGCTAAGATCCATTTAACATTAGCTATAATATCCTAATACTACGGCCTTTTATAAATCCAGCCGACACATATGGCAGGGCTCTGTTGATGTGCTGTTCCAGTCATTTTTGGATAATTTTCAGCAGAATCTTGCTTGTATGTTATATTAATGATAATGTTTGATAATTTCCATACTCTGTTGGGTAGCATTTTTTTAGAACAGGAATATATATGGATCTCTTCCAGTCAGTTGGTCAGGTAGTTGTTCTCCAGATTTCTTGGCACAACTTGGTGAGTGTGTCCAGGGAAGCATCTGTTTGTTGAAATATGTCAATTGGTATTCTGTCAACTCCTGGAGCCTTGTTTTGCCAATTTCTTCAGAGCAGCTTGAACTTCCTCCTTCATCACCACAGTCTCTTGTTCATATGCTGTTTCATGAAATTCTTTTATGTCCGCTAATTCCTTTCAGTACAGTGACTCTGTATACTCACTCCTTCCATAAAATAGCAAAAAAGTGTACACCAGGAAAACAATACTTTCTTATGCAAAAACTATTGTATTGTCCTGGTTTAAAAATTATGTTGCAGGTATTCTATTCCCTTTATAACAAAGAGCTATTTTTAAGCAAGGAAGTATGTTTTTAGGGGAAGAAAGAGCCAAATCTCTATTTTGTTATTTATACATTAGAGAGAAAGTAGAGATGTTTTATGAAATTTCACAGGTATTTGGTATAATGAGTTGAGAAGAAATATTCAGCCATTAAGACATTTGAAAGTTGCTATAAATGATTGATGTTAATTCTAGCGAAGTAACAATTTTTAGAACAACTTTACTAAAAATACAGTAGAATTTAAATATTGTGAAAATAGATTTAAAAATAGTATAATATTGCTACATTTCTAATGCTCATAAATATATGCAACAAATATTTTAAAATAAGTAAAAGCCATAGATTATTTGCAACTGACTATATTGCATTGAGTCAACCTTCCTCATTGCAGTCCTATGAATGACAGAGTTGGCCAGCTATACCCCATAAGACTGATAACATTGGCTGGGTTTTTTTAAATTAGATTGCCAAGGCTTTCTTCTTAATCTGTCTAGCCCAGAAGCTTCCCATTTAGGAGCTGTTAAGCATCATAGCAAAATGCCAGCAACCATTGACAGCAACTGCACTGAAATGCATTAGTTGGGATTTGAATCTGGATATCTCAATTAGAAGGTGAAAATTCTACTTCTGAACTACTTCTTCCCACCTCATACCCAAACATCACTTAATAACTCATAGACATTCTAACCCACAGAGAACTGCCCAGTCATACATTATCCTCAGAGTCTCTGATGCTTAGTTCATTTTATTACATCAATTTCTTACACTCAGTTCCCTAGTAGAGCAGAGGATTTTGAACCACATATTTTTGGGTTAGCACACGTATGTATTATACCATCAGGGATCCTCAGAATAGCAAACTTTTAATTTAATGAACAGTGGCCTGTGATATTCTAAGATATTATTTCTATTCAGAAAATAGTATCCATTTGCAACTTTGTGACAAGATCTGAATATAAACAAGATATGATGTTGTTAGGTGCTGTCAGTGACCCTCTGAGCAGATGACCTAAATCCTGCCCTATCCTGTGCCATCTTTATCATCTATGACACAGAAGAGTATGCCGTTGTTATCATTTTATGCCATCAAGTCATCTGAGACTCATAGCAACCTTATGTACATTAGCGCTGAACCCTGCCACATCCTGAGCCAATCTCTTTATCTTTGACATACCTATTCCCATTTTTCTAGTAACTGAGTCAATCCATTTAATCCTGAGTCTTCCTCTCCTATGCTATCTCTCACCACTTGCAAGCATAATGTACCTTACAAGGACTGGTCTCTCTTGGCCACATGTCCAAAGTATGTGAGATGGAACTTCAAAATCCTTGCCTCCAGGGAGCAGCCAGAATTCACCCTCTCCAGGACAGATCTGTTTGTTCTCCTGGCAGTCCGTGGTATGTTCAACACTCTTCTCTAGCACCACAACTCAAAGGCGTTGATCCCTCTATCATCCTTAGTTATTTTCCAGCTCTTGGATGCTTAGCCAGCAATTACAAGTACCAAGGCCTGTATCAGGTGCACCTTCACCTCTAGACTGACAATGTTGGTCGTCAGTACTCTAGAGAGGTTCCTGACAGCAGAGTTTCCCAGTGCAATTTGTATTTTGATTTTCTAACTGCTGGTGCCTAGAGTATTGATTGTGGAACCAAGGAACGTGAAATTATCAACAATCTCAACCTCTTTCCCATCCATTATGAAGAGCATGTTGTTGTATACCGTCAATTCAGAATCGACCCATAATTGACCCTCTAGCAGGTTTTCAGAGGCAGTTAATCACACAGGATTCTGTTGAACAGCTGATGTCCTCGAACTGTGTGCCTTTGGGATTGCAGTGCACCTTGTTGTCACTAGGCCACCAGAACTCCCATGAAGAGTATAGGTGTTTTTAAATTTTTATTTTATTTTATTATATTTTGTGTGTACCGTCAAATCGGGTCTGACTGGTACAGGAAGAGATTGCCCCTTCTTCTCCAGCAGAGTATCTGGTGGATTTGAACCATGTGCCTCTGGATTGCAAGGTAGCCTCTTGCCACTAGGCCACCAGAGCTCCCTTGAAGAGTATAGCTGTTTTTAAATGAATCATATGGTGTAAACCAAGAATGTGTCCTATTTTTATAACTTTTCAATCTATATACAGTACAGATTATCCAGGAGGCTGGGCTCTATGAGAAAAAAATGTGGCATCAGGATTGGTAGAAGAGTCATCAACAACCTATGTTATGCAGATGACACAACCCTGCTTGCTGAAACTGAGGAGGACCTGAAGTGCTTGCTGCAGAAGGTCAAGGACTACAGCCTTCAGTATGGATTCAAACTCAATATCAAGAAAACAAAGATTCTCACCACTGCGGCTATTGGCAGCATCATGATAGATGGTGAAGCGACTGAGATTGTTCACACCTTTAGTTTGTGTGGCTCCACAATCAAAACTCTTGGTCCCAGCAGCCAGAAAATTAGAAGACATACTACATTGGGAAAGTCTGCTGTCAGAGACCTCTCCAAAGTACTGAAGAGTAACAATGTCAGTCTAGAGACTAAGGTGTGCTTGATACAGGCCATGGTCTTTGTAATCACTTGGGAGATTGGAGGGACAGGGCAGGAGAGAGGAAAACTCTCACTGAGATGGATTGATTCAGTGACTTGGGTAATGGGGGTAGGTGTGTCAGATACAATAAGATTGCCACAGAATTGAGCAGGGTTTAAGGCTGTTGTACATAGGGTCTCTATGAGTCACAGGTGACTTGATGGCACAAGACAAATAAGTACATGAGATGTGGTTCTATATTTAATTACAAATTTGTGACATATTTATTGCTTTATCAGTATCTACACATATAGCAATTTTTAAAAATTAAAGTTGGCATGAGGGAATTGAGTCCTAAGCATTCCTAAATCCTACTTTGTTTTCTTGTCCTTGTACCTTGTACTTGTTTGTTTCCATTACGTCAGCCCATCAAGTGCTACAGAGAAAACTCTTTTTTTTCTTGGCAGTAATTTTTCCAGCAGATACTGAAGCCTTTCTTTCTTCTGAAGGAACCCTTGAGTGGGTTTGAACTACCAACATTTAGATTAGTGACAGATTGAAGACAATTTTTGCCACTTCTTAGTCTCATTTTAAGATGGTGTTGTCATAATTTAAACTCAAAACCAAATTGACTACTATTGAGTGCATTCCAGATCCTTGTGACCCAAACTCCTTTAGATTTTGATGGTTGTAAATCTTAGTGGGACCTCATGTTTTTTCTGCGGGGTAATCTGTAGATTCACAATTGACTTTTCACCTCCTATGTGTAAACCACTACATCCCCAGGGCCTTTTGACTCTGACAATAGAATTTGAACTTCTGTGGGGCAGCAGCTTCCCCCACCACTGCCCGAAGACCTTTGCCCTGGGTTTCTGGATCCAGGGGGGCCATTGTCTTCTCAATCACTTGCTACAAATCAGAGAGCTGGACAATGAATAAATGTGACAGAAGGTGACTTGATGCCTTTGAGTTGAGGTGCTGGAGCAGAATACTGAATATCCCATGGAATATCAAAACAACAAACAGATATATCTTGGGAAAAGTGCAGCCAGAGTGCTCCTTGGAGGCAAAGATGTCAAAGCTTTGTCTTTTGTACTTTGGACATGTAGCTAACTGAGGCTATTCCCCAGAAGGGGAAATCATGTTTGGTAAGATGAAGGGTCAGCAAAGGAGATGGGTTGACACAGTGACTTTATCAATGAGATATACTGTGTCAGAGATGATGAGGATGGTATAAGATAGGGAATGGTTCAGGCTGGCTATTTATAGGGTTGTTTTGATTCATACTGAACAGAACCTAGCAAAACAACAAAGAACCTAAGAAGACCTGATACTGGTTTCCATAATTTCTCTTATTGAACTATATTATGTTGAATTAGATTTTACAGAATATTTCAAGTGCATTTGTTGTCACCTATGTTGGAATTTATACTATCTGCTAAACATGATCTCCATCTGTACAGTAATATTAAGATTTGATGACCCATTTGAACAAGTGTGTATGTTAATTTTAAATATGAATTATGAGTATCCCTGAAACCATGATTGAGATGCATTTGAAAGCCTCTTCACCCTGCCCTGCTGGTTCTAGCACATAACAAGAAGCAGCTCTGACTCCCTGTCATTTCACACATCTTGGGCTTCAAGTGCCTGTGCTAGGCTTCACCCTTTTACTTATGCTCTGACCAATCACTCTAGGTCACTCTTCCTGCTTAGATGCCCTAGACTATGTGGATGTGCTTCTCATTCCTTACGAGCTCTGACACTTCAAGTCAACCCTTTGATACAGGTGTTTACCTTTCTCTGTTCCATAGTGTCTGTGGAGTTGACTCATTCAGAAAGAGGAGAGGAAAGGAAGGAAAAGGGCAAGTGAAGAGAAGACGATGGACAAGATAAGATCAGGGGATTTCCCCCAAGAAGTTTGTCTAGTATCTCACATGTGTACACATAAAATACATACATACAAAATACTTTATCTGCATTATGGTTATTATAATAGTGATATGTACATATCAACTTGATGACAATGAAAATCTTCCTGATGTTGACTCTTCCAATCCTTGGGCACGGCATATCTATCTTGTTGATTCATTTCTTCATATGACTTGATGATCTGTCTCTAAGAGGTCTTGGAAATACTGCAGAGCAGTTCTACTCTGCAGACATGGGATTTCCATGAGTCAGATCTGACTCAACAGCAGCTAACAACGCCACATTCCATTATAGTATATACTACTCTTGTTGGAATCTTTGAAATTACACTTTTAACAACTGTAACAAAATATTTGTCATTTTAACCATCTCCATATGTACAGTTCAGTGAACATGGGGACAATCATTGTACTTCTTTGTATTCTCAGCTTCCTCACTTATAAAATGATGAAGTTAGTAAAAAAATAATAACCCAACTAAGTTTCTGATTCTAAAATTCTCTATCTTAAAGCAGATTAAAATATGACTTCTTTGTCTCTCAAAACATTCTCATCCTGTAAAGATATTCCATTTTGGGAACCTGATAGAAGATCACTGAGTCAGAGTTGACTTGAGGGCATTTGATTTCTTCTCTTAAAAAAGAGCTTAGAAAAAAAAAGAGCTTAGAATATGCATAAACCCTTAGAGGAGAAAATATGTTTTAAATTGGGAATTGCCCAGTTGGGGAAAAACGACTGATTAAAAAGGAAATCTTCACTCATAAAACACCCACACAAATCCAAGAAAGTGTGGTTTTTACTCTGCTAGCATAAAATTTGAATGCATAACGTAGAAGGCATAACAAATAAGTTTACCATTTGAGACAGATTTGAGATCAGCTGTTGGGATTCCCCAGGAGGTAATTTCCCCTCTTCTGCTTGTCATTCCTGGTGCAAGTCCCTTAGAAGCACTTCATCTCTGATCAAAAGTGCTTCCATCATCAGTATCTCTAAATTCATTACCCCCTTTTCTGCTTATTTAAAGTCCATCCTTAAGCCTGGATTCAAAAGGACAACTTTTAGGTTTTTGTGTGGGTATTTTTTTTTTCACCCTCTTCCCCAATCTAGACTCATCATGAGGAGCCCAGGTGGTGTAGTTTATAGCATGTGGACTTGCTATCTTGACAGATTGGTGGTTCAGATCCACCAGCTGCTTTACAAGAGATAGATGGGTAATCTCCTTTCATAAAGATTTATAGCCTTGAAAATCAGATGAAGGGTCACTATAAGTTGAATCAACTCAATGGCAGTGGGTTACACTAGTAATATTTCCTTACTTGTGATGTTGAACTGGGGGCTACTGAAACAGATTTAAATAGAAGTAGATATTGAATGAGAAAGATTACACCATGAGATCCCAAGACAGAGAGTGTAGATGTGACAGACCATACCCAACTTCAGATTACTGGGAAAAAATTGGAATAAATCTTAGAAAAAAGTTTAAGAGAGGGGAGAAGAACGTAAGCGAGGAGGATCAGAAACAGACTTCATTTCAATTTACTTTCCCAATTGCTGTAAGTTAGTGTCATATTATTATTAGCAAGAGTCTTCTACAATTTAATCAGAGAAGTACACATTTCCCAAATAGCACGTTGTTAGTTACTCCTATAGTATACAGTTATTTTGGAATAATTTCTTTTATCTCTAAACTAATTTTCTTTTTATTATACTGTACTGGTATTACTGGTTTGAAACTTAATACCACTGTACTGGTATTACTGGTTTGGGAAAGTCAATCTTTCTGGGTCTCAGTTTGAGTCTGCAAAATGGAGTTAAAACATAAGATTTACCCTATTTCTAGAAGGCTCAGGATAGTGAAAAAGAATGACAGTTCAGACACACACAGAGACACCTTGGAAGACAGATCTGGTGATGTACTACTTACAGCTATGAAAACTCCATAGAGCAGTTCTCCTTTGCACATGTAAAGTTTTCATGAGCCAGAATGAACTGGATAGCAGATAACAACAACATCTTATTGTTTTTTTTAAGGTATCAATTATTCTGTCATCTTTATTCATTTTCCAACTTTCAGATACATAGTAAGAAATTGAAAAAAACATATATAAGACTTGGATGAGGATCACCTTAGTCTTTTTT
>NW_006399872.1:4168065-4170916 GCF_000299155.1 Elephantulus edwardii
AAGTACATTCCACTATGCAACCTTAATTGTGGACTATTTATAAGTTTTAAATGATGGTTTGGATAAAGAGGACTTGAAGTTCTTACTCAAGATCACAGCCTTTAGTATGGATTATACCTCAACATTAAGAAAACAAAAATCCTCACAACTAGGCCACCAGGTAACATGGTGATAAATGGAGAAAAGATTAACATTTCCAACTATTTTATTGTACTTTGATCCACAATTGACAGTGGTATTATCAACAGTTAAGAAATCCAAAGATGTGCTGCTCTGGGCAAATTTGCTGGCAAGGACTTCTCCGAAAGTCCTTGATAATCAGCAAGAACATTGGTTTAAAGACCAAGGTGCACCTGACTCAAGTCATGGTATTTTCAGTTGCTACTCAGGCATCTGAAAGTTGGATAATAAACAAATGAGACTGAGAAAGAGCTGGTGACTTTGAATTGCTGTGTTGGTGAAGAATATCTAATATATCATGGATTGCCAATAGAACAAACAAATCTGTCTTGGAGGAAGTGCAACCAGTGTGTTGCTTGGAGACAAGGATGGTGAAACTTCACTTAGAATACTTTGGGTATATTGCTGTATTGTTGTTAGATGCCACTGAGTATGACTCATTGTGACTTTTGAATAACAGATCCGAAGACTGTTCTATCTTTTGCCATCCTTACCATCTCTAACACGTTTGAGCCAATTGCTGCAGTCTCTATGCCAATCCATCTTGATAGGGGTCTTCCTCTCTTTCCGTGACCCTTCATCTTTCCAAGCATGATATCCCTTTCCAAGCAATAGTTTCTCCTAGCAACATGTCCAAAGTATGAGAGATGAAGCTTTGTTATCCTTGCCTCCATGGAGCGTGCTGGTTGCATCTTTTCCAAGACATCCCTTTTCGTTCTTTTGGCAGTCCATGAGATGTTCAGTACTCTTCTCCAACACCACAACTCAAAGGCATCAATTCTTCTTCTGTCATCCTTATTCATTGTCCATATCTCAGATACATGGAAAGTGATTGAAAAGACTATGGCCTCAATTGGAGTACCTTAGTCTTAGACTTAAGTGGTGCTAATACTTGGAAAAAAGACATCATGATTAGAAAAGCAGACGGTTAGGAAAAAAAAGAGGGAGTCCCTCAAAGGAAAGATAGACATAGTGACTGCAACAATGAACTTGAGCATGGTGAAGGTGTGTGGATGGTGCAGGATGGAACAGGTTTCTATCTGTTGTGCAGAGGATCTCTGAAAGTGGAGTCAGCTAGATGATACCTAAAAGCAGTAACATGGTTCAAATTAGCACACACCACACTTCCAACTTTTTCTTTTTGTACATATTATTATTAGTAATATGTTAGATACAGTTTGGTAATTTGCTGATATTCTCATTCTCAAATATTTACTCATTTAAGTTTTCCTTTCAAAATAATGAGAAATTTACAAAGGGATTCTTAAGAAAAAGAAAAAAAAAGAACCAATTCAATTTATGTCAGAACTAATTTGTAATGGAGTCATCATATAGAACTGGTAAGTCTGGGACTACCTGTTTGGTTGTGTTGTTTTTTTTAAATAAAATTATTATCTTCTCTTGTAGATGCCAGAGTGTATTTCATTTCTTTCAAAAACTGTGTTCTGATCTGAAACTTCTCTGAGGAATAGGTAAAGTGTGTGTATCTACTGACCATGTTTACGTCATTTTATTGTTGTTAGTCATTCTTTAGTTGATTTTCATTTATCCCTGTAACAGAACAGCTTAGTAAATTATCCTCATCTGTAACTTTGGTGAATAGGGACCCTCATAATATACTATTGAAAACATAGCTGCTAATAAAACTTTTAGTTTTTGTTAAGTTTCACCGAATATGACTAATAGTGATCCTATGAACAGCCAATCTGAATCCTACCCTCTCCTGTGCCATTCCCATCACCTCTGAGATACTAGAGCTCATTGCTGAAGTCACAGTGTCAGTCCATCTATTTGGGGGTCTTTCTCTCTTTTGCTGACCCTCCATCCTTCCAAGCATGATGTCCTTTTCCAAGTTTTATACCAGTATAAAGGGAAATCTCTCAATATTTTCCTTTAGCAAAAAAAAAAGTAATAATCTAAGTGGGATTCAAAAATGCTATTTCAAATTTGAAAAAAATGTATTTTACAAATATTTTTCTCCTGAGTTGAGCAGTGTGCTGAAAAGACTCTTGACTATGCACCAAAGTGCAGAAAGTTCCTCCACAACCACCATTCAACCCCCTGATGATGAATGCCACCCATTATACACTAGTTTATTTCCACTCATCTTCCTAGTTCCACATGGAACAAATCTGTCTGTCCAATCCTGCTTCTCAGATACCTGATGAAAACAGTCAAGTCGTCTCGAGGTTACACTTCCCCTAGATTTACTCATTGTTGTTGATTCAGAAGTGACTCATAGCTGACTCTCCAGTGGGTTTTCAGAAGCTATAAATCACACAGGAGGAGACTTTCCATCTCTCTCCCAACGAGCAGTTGGTAGATTCAAAGTACTTCCCTTCCGTTAGCAGATAACTCCTTTTCCACTAGGCCACCAGACCTTGGTAAATAATGCTGTTTTGTTTTATGTACCCATTAAGTTACTTGAAACTCATAGTGACCTGTAACAACTCTGAATCCTGCCCTATTCTGGAGCCAGTCTCACTGACTCCAATACACCTAATCCCATTGCCCCAGTTATTGTATCAATTCATCTCATCTGCAGTATTCCTTTCCTGGCCTACCCCTCTACTCTTCAGAACATGATGTCCTTGTCCAAAGATTGGTCCCTCCTGGCCACAGGCCCAAAGTATGTGTGATAGAGCTTCAAAATCCTAGCCTCCTAGGAGAA
>NW_006399872.1:4172766-4202305 GCF_000299155.1 Elephantulus edwardii
AATGAGATTGGCACAGGATAGAGCACGGTTTAGGGCTGTTGTACATAGGGTTGCTATGAGTTGCAAATGACTTGACGGCACATAACAGCAACAACAACATAAATAGGTTGTAAAAAATTTTATCATTCAGCCTTAAATATAGACTGAATCTCAACATCAAGGAAACAAAGATTCTCACCACTGGGTCAATTGGCAGCATTATGGTAGATGAAGAGATTGTAAACAGCTTTAGTTTGCAGGGTTTCATAGTCAACACTCTTGGTAGCAGCAGCCAGGAAATTGAAGGATGCGGTGCATTGGGAAAGTATGCTTTCAGGGACCACTGCAAGGTACTGAGAAGCAACTATATCAGTCTGGAGACTAAGGTATGCCTGATCCAAGCTATAGTCTTTGCAATTACTTGCCATGCATCAAAAAGCTGAACATTGATGAGGGATGATAGAAAGAGAATTGATGTCTTTGAGCTGTGGTGTTGGAGAAGAGTATTGAATATACCATGGGCTGCTAGGAAAGCAAACAAGTTCACCCTAGAGAGGGTGAAATCAGGCTGCTCCTTGGAGGCAAGGATTCTGAAGTTTCGTGTGACATACTTCGGGCATGTTGCAAGGAAGGACCAGTCCTTGGAGAGGGACATCATCCTTGGGAGGGTGTAGGGACAGTGTGAGAGAGGAAGATTCTCAATGAGATGGATTGATCCAGTCACTGGGGTAATGGAGGTAGGTGTTTCAAAGACAATAAGGTTGGCACAGGATGAAGCAGGGTTTAGGGTGGTTGTATATGGGTTCACTATAATATCTATCAAGGAGTATTCTGATACCATAATCTGTAGGCAGTTGCTCTGCTAACCTTGGGGCCACACCTATCTGGTGTTTAAAATCCACTAGCGACTCCTAGGCAGAAAAATGGGCAGTTTCCTTGTATGATTTATTGCCTTTGTAAACTTGCCAGAGAGTTGGTTTCAATTCTATTTCAATGAACTTTGACTTTTTAAAATGTCAACTGGATATCTCTTATGTAGTTATTAATTTTGTTTCTCTCATAATATCTTCCTAAACAACATGTCTCTGGAAGTTTTGATAAATGACTGAAAGCTATAGAAAGACTTCAGGCCTTTTGTTCATAGGGTTGCTATGAGTCGTGCTTGACTCAACAGCTATCAGCAACATAAAATCTAGAATGAGGTACCATATTCCAAATATGGCATGAATAATTGAATATTTATTCCAAGAAAATATTACCATATTCCAAGAAGATATCAGCTTTCTTGTTCTAGGACCTGTGTTCCTATTAGCCTATGCAGTGCCCTTGAGTCACTTCTAATTTCTAGTACCCCTTCATCAGGCTTTTGAGGATGTAATTTTTATTGGGAGTGGATTGCTCATTTTTTAGCAATAGGTGGATTTGAACCTTGAGCTTTTTGGTTAGCAGTTCAACATATAACACACTGTCTGGGGGAGGTGAGTAGAGAAAATAGTGCAACAATGAATGAATAAAACCCAAAATCTCTGTAAATGTTCATTAAAATGAATAAAATTTAATAATTAAAAAAACACAGAAAACATATAACACCCTGTGCCACCAGTGCTTGTTATATTCTTATTAATAAGTTTTTAGTTAATATTAACTTTTTTTTGAGGAAAATTTCTACTCCAGGTAGCTTGAGAATTTGGATGTTCTCATTCTCTATATACTCCAGAGGGAAAAGGAAACAATTTACATATATTCATATTCACAATAGATTTTGTGCAAAAAGGGCTTGGTTCTCCAAAAGTTCTGGGCCCAAAACCCTATCCCTTTTATAGCTCTACATGCAGTTTGTCTCAGAGAGCAGGAGAGCACCAAAGACCTGGGATCATGGCCAGATGTTCCTGTACTAGTTACCTTTTTGATGTTTTAGTTGTGGAGGAGCTGTGGTTGTTGTTTAAAGTGCTAGCTAGCCCCTTAATTCCAAGGTCAAAATGGAGGCTACACAAGAATTCTGCAGAGCCCAAATAGAATAAACAAGATCAGGACAAGAAGGCAGTGATTAAACAAAAAGGCAACTCCTCCCCACCCCTGTAAAAACAGCAACCTCACACTCCTAAATCAGCTGCTTCGAGGCTTCAGTGAGTCCTCGCCCAGAAAGAGAACGCTAACAACACATTAGCATTTTTGAACCAACAATGTAAAAAAAAATTTTTTTACACAAGAATTGATTGTTACAGCATTTTTAAACTCTGTCAGAACCACCTTTTAATTAAACTAATTGAGTATGTTTCTGATCTTTGCATTGGCAAAAGCCTTGTCTAGAACATAGCATTAACCCAATTAGGATTTGCTTTACTAATCTTGTGATCTTAGGCCAGCCAACAGAGTGATATCAAACTGGCGGATCAAAAATGGCAGCATCCTTGACTGCTGTACTATATGTGTGTGTGTCAGAGAAAGAGAAGAGAGAGACATTACCCTTGACTAGATATCTGTATTTCATCTTTTTTCAAACTAGTATGGGAAAAGCAACTGTGTGAAAGAATAATTTCTGTAGAGTCCAAGGCAATGAAAATGGTTTATTAGGAAAAAATACTGACCTGGGGGTGGGTATTAGTTATTATCTTAATCCCGTGACACTCGAGTCATATGACTGGGCAAGTCATAATGACAGTAGGCTTCAAGTCTCTATTTGTAAAAAGAAAAGAATCAATTGGATTATACATATTATACATGGTCACCTCGGATGCCTGCTTTGGCTGCAATTCTTGCAGCCACACCCAGTGCATCATTTGCCATTTCCTGTGGCAGTTGCCTTGTACCTTTGCTTTGCTTTCTGTTTAAAAAACAATTTCTACCAAGGTTCTGGTGACAGCCTGGACCTATCATAGCTGTATAACCATGGCTTGTAAATTCCAGAACTCTCATTTTCCTTCCTAACTTAACCTGTCTTTTTTCCTTCCCTGAAGACATAGAAACTTCTTTCCTCTTTTTCTACTTTTGACAAGCCCTTCTGCCTAAGGTAAAACTCTTAGGTACAGAGGGAATGATTTATGGAAGGAACTTTATCTGCCGTATTAGACCAGCAAGAAACAACATATCTGTGTTATTTAACTAGAAACAGAATTACAAGTATTTCCTGCATGAATCTGATTTCTAATAAGGTACTCATTCTGAGTATTTTAAAATATATTTGTGTGGTTTTGAGAGGGCTTTATATTTATTTTTTCCTTATATTTAAATGAATTTTTGCATGATATTTATGTCGATCATAATAAATATGAATAATGTTGTAAGGAATAGGAATTCCAGAGCATTTAATTATGTTCATGCAGATCCTATACATAGATCAAAAGGCAGTTGTTCAAATATGACAAGGAATACTGTGTGGTTTGAAAATCAAGAAAAATGTTCATCAGGGATATATCCTTTCTCCATAGTTACTCAATCTGTATGTAGAGGAAATAGATAATCTGGACTACATAAAGCAAAACTCAAGACTAGAGGAAGAAATCATTAACAGCCTATTTGATACAACCTTGCTTGCTGAAAAGGAAGTGGACCTGCAGCAATAATGAAAGTGAAAAAAAGAAGTCCAACCAAACCAATCAACACTACAGCCTTTATACTATGTTTCTATAATGTTCTTGTTATGTGCCGTCGAGTGGCTTGCGACTCATAGCAACCCTGTGTACAATAGTCCTAACCTCTGCTCTGTGCTATGCCAATCTCACTGTCTCCGATACACCCATCCCGATTACCCCAGTCACTGAATCAATCCACCTCATAGAGAGCCTTCCCCTCCTGCACTACCTCCACCCTACCTAGCATGATGTCCTTCTCCAAGGACCGGTCCCTCCTTACAACATGTCCAGAGTATGTCAGACGGAGCCTTAGAATCCTTGCCTCCAAGGAGCCACCCAGTTTGACTGTTTCCAGGATGAAACTGTTTGTTTTCCTAGCAGTCCATGGTACCCTCAATACTCTTCTCCAGCACCAAAGCTCAAAGGCATCAATTCTCCTTCTGTCCTCCTTAGTCATTGTCCAGTTCTCTGGTGCATATCAAGTGATTGCAAAGACCATGGCCTGTATCAGATGCACCTTAGTCTCCAGAGAGACACTATTGCTCTTCAGTACTTTGGAGAGGTCCCTAACAGCAGACTTTCCCATGGCAATATGTCTTTTAATTTCCTGGCTACTCGTGCAGAGAGTGTTGACTGTGGAGCCAAGCAAACTAAAACTTTAGTTTGCTTGGCTCGTTTCTATATAAAGAAAATAAAAATCATCATAACCAGACCAGCAAGAAACATCATGATAAATGGAGAAAAGGGTGAAGATGTTAAAGATTTTATTTATTTTTTTTTTATCCAAAAATCAAGATCTATGGAAGCAGGCTTTAAGAAATGAAACTCTGTTGCATTGGTAAGTATGCTGCAGAGGACTTCTTTAAAATATTTGAAGACCAACCTACAACCAGGAGAAGATAAAATAGATGAATGGGACCTTCTAAGAATCAAATCCCTATGCACATCCAAAAACTTCTCCAACAGGGTAAAGAGGGTAGCCACAGACTGGGAAAAAGTATTTGGTAATGACATTTCAGATAACGGACTTATGTAAACAATCCGATTGAAAAATGGGCACAGGATATGAACAGACACTTCATCAAAGAAGTCATCCAGATGGCCAACAAGCACATGAAGAAATGCTTAAAATCCCTACCTCTAAGAGAGATGGAAATCAAAACAACTATGAGATATCATCTCACCCCAGTCTGAATAGCAAAATTTAACAGAGCAGAAAGCAACAAATGCTGGCAAGATTGTGGAGAAACTGGGACCCTTATTCACTGTTGGTGGGAGTGTAAAATGGTGCAACCACTGTGGAAGGCAGTATGGCGCTTTCTCAAAAACTTGCAAATAGAGATACCATTTGACCCAGCAATTCCACTACTGGGAATATACCCCAAAGAGACCATAACTGACATCTAAGCAGATATATGCACACATGCACACCCATGTTTATCGTGGCTTTGTTAACAATAGCAAGGAGTTGGAAACAATCTAAGTGCCCATCAATAAACGAATGGATAGAGAAGCTTTCATATAATGAAATACTACGCTGCATTGAAAAACAAGGAACTCATGCGATATTATTAAAAATGGGTGAGTTTGGAGGATATTATGCTGAGTGAAGTAGCTCAGTCACAAAAGGACAAATACTGCATGGGGCCACTGTTGTAAAATAGGACTGACCTTGGGGTTGAGGGGAGATTGAGAAAGATGGGTTCAATAATGTATACTGTACTGAAACAGATGAGGGAGAACACTGTTTAAAAGGGATATGTGATTAGGTATTTTTGTCATGACAGGAGTCCAGAGTGAAGGCTGCATAGTGGAGGGGACCTGGGGGCATGGGTTGTAAAACAATGAAAGAATTTTTCTTTTACTTTTCCAAGAGGGTAGTGTACTAGGGGGGAGGTTTGGGAGGGGAGAAAAGTGCAACAATGAATCGGAAATCCAAAGTCTCTGTAAATTTTCATTGAAATTAATAATAAAAAAAATTTGAAGACCAACATATCACAAGTGTGTCCAGGATACGGTATTTTCCACTGTTTTATGTGTGAATACTGTTGTATATATGAAAATTTATGTAATGAATGAGGAAAAAGAATGGATGCCTTTAAATGATGGTGTTGGCAAATAATGTTGAATACTTTTGGGACTGCCAAAATAACCAACAACTCCATCTTGGATGAGGTACAACCAGAACGCTATCTATAGCTCTATGGATGGTGAGACTTCATCTCCCACACTTTGGATATGTTTTCAGGCAGGATCAGTCTCTGCTGAAAGACATCATAGTCAGCAAAGTAGAAAAGAGCAAGTCCGCCAGGAGATGAATTGACATTGTGGCTTCAAGAGTGGGCTTAAATACAGCAACAACTTTGAACCTGACAAAGGTCTGGGTAGTGCTTTGTTCTCTTGTATATAGGGTCACTGTGAGTTAAAGCTGACTAACAATGTAGGATGGTTAAGATCATGTGTCAATTTGTCCATAATTCTCAAGTTTATCAGTTACAATGTAATGATTTCCTTGTTGAGATCTAATATAAGGTAATCATTTCCATATTGAGATCTGTTATAAGCAGGCAATCAGAGGGAAGGTGTTTGCTCAGGAGTGTGATCTGTATTGAATGAATATGGGTGTATGGTGTAGTTCTCTTACTTTTGGCTTAGTGGGGATCCCACATCTGGTCATCACCATCTGACCTCTGTTTTTTTACTTAAAGGACCTCTTGTTCTATAAAGACAACACTGGTCTGCCTAATTGCCTGCCAATCTTGGATTCATCAGCTTCCAGAGTCAACAGCTTGCTATCTGACTTGCCAATCTTGAGTCCATTAACCCTTGCAAATATGTCAACCAAGAGAAACTTCTCTTCTGACATCTGACCCATGGACTTGGGACTAGTTGACTCCTACTAACATGTGAGCCATTTCCTTGAGATACATCTTTTTTCCTTCTGTGTAAGTTTTTACTGATTTTGCTCTTAGTGAGAATCCAGTTCAAGATATCCTTAATGATACTAGTGTGTCTTAGTATATTTTACTATTTTAAAATAGATAATACAGAAGAACAAAATTTTTTAAAATATAATACACAATCTAATCTACCTGTCTACCTTGATTCTATACACAATTTCCTCTCTCACTAGCAAAAAAAGAATGGTATCACTTTTACATAACGTTTCAGAGATGTATTACAAAGACATGTACACTTTCAAGGATATAATAATAAAGATGTTGCTATGAGGTGTTGTTGAGTCTACTCTGACTCAGAGAGACTCTGTCTGTATATGAGAGATTTAAACTTTGTCTGATCTTATGCCATTCTCACAACTTCAACTGTGCTTAAGTCCAGCATTGTAGTCACTGTAACATTAATGGTCTTCCTCTATTTTACCAACCTCCACTCTTCCAAGCATGATGTTTCCTCCTAACAACAGACTTCCCCTGAAAGCATGTTCAAAATATGTGATACAAAGGCTCAAAATCTTTCATGCTATGGAGCACTCTGGTTGCACTTCAAAATAAATTTATTCTTTTGGCAGTGCATAGTATAAAAAGTATTTTATTTTTATTTTTATTTTTTTTTTTGTCCATAGCCATTGTGGAAAATACTATGACTTGGGACAAGCACACCTTGGCCTTCAACAAGAAGACCTTTGATCTTCACAATTTTAAATAAGTCCTTGGCAGCAGATTTGCCTAAAGCAATCTGTTATTTGATTTCTCATTTGCTTACTTCCATGGGTGCTGGTTGTAGATCCAAATCAAATGAAATCTTTAAAAACTTAAATCTTTTCTCCATTTGGTCCAGTTGTGAGGATTTTTCTTTATGTTGAGATATAACATGTACTAAAGGCTTTGATCCTGAGACCATATTTTTCTTCACCTTCTCAGAATACAAATTAAATAAATCTGCAGAAAAGATACGGAGCTCGGGTGGCCTAGTAAGGAGCTGTGCTGCCAACCTAAAGTCATACAGTTTTAATTCACTTGCTGCTCCACAGGAGAAAGGTGGACAATAAACTCCCATGTGATTTACTACCACTGAAAACCTGACCCCTCCAGTCAGCTGGTTCTGACTCACCAGCATATATCAACAGTGAAAGGATACAACCCTAACACAGACCTTTCCTTACTTTAAAATATACAGTACTCTTGTTCTGTTTGGACAACTGTTTTTTTTTTGTTTTTTTGTTTTTTTTTTTCATTTAAGTAAAGGTTCTGCATGAGCACAATTACTCTTCTGGGATTCCTATTCTTCTTAAGATTATCCATGATTTATTGTGATTAAAACAGTTAAGTTCCTTGGCACAGTCAATAAAGCACAAATAAACATGTCTCCCCACCCCCCATATTTTCCACTTTTACTCAAGATCTATCGCACATTAACAATAATATCTCTTGTTCCACGGCCTCTTTTGAATCCAGCTTGAATTTCTGGTAATTATTTTGTTTATATAGTTTTTGTCTAGCCAATTTTGAGTAATTTTTAGCAAGATTTTGTTTGTATTTTATAGTAATGATTTTGCTGTTGTTACATACCATTGAGTCACTTGCAACTCATAACCACCCTTTGTACAACAAAAGATTGTATAGAGCTAGGAACCTTCCTTGATATCTTGAGACAACTTCATTGTCTCTGACACACCTATCCCCATTACATCAGTCACTGAGTCAATCCATCTTATCAAGGATCTTCTGTGCTGTCCCTCCACCCTTCCGAGCGTGATGTCTCTCTCCAAGTACTGGTCCCTCCTGACAACATGCTCCCAGTATGTCAGATGGAGTTTCAAAATCCTTGGATCCAAAAAGTTTCACTCTCTCCAGAACCAACCTGTTTGCTCTTTTAGTAGTCCATGGCATATTCAACACTCTTCTCCATCACCACAACTCAAAGGCATCAATTCTACTTCTATCATCCTTAGTCATCATCCAGCTCTCTGATGCATAGCAAGTAATTGCATAGACCATGACCTGGAATAGGTGCACCTTAGTCTCTAGATTGATATTATTGCTCTTCAGTACTCTGGAGAAGTCCCTGATAGCAGATTTTTCTCGATGCAAACCATCTTTTGATTTCCAGGCTGCTAATAGTATTTGATAATATCTGCATTATGTTGGATCATTTTTTTTTTGTGGAACAGGAATAAATATGGTTCTCTTCCAGTCAATTGGCATAGATTAGTGAGCACATAATCATTCAAGATAGACTTGTTTGTACTTTTGTCAGGCCAATGCAATATTCAATATTCTTCAGGAACAACACAATTCAAAGGCATCATTTCTGTCTTGATGGAAATGTAACCAGGATGCTTCTTAGAAGCAAGGGTGTTGAGACTTCATTTCATTATTTTGGGCATATTTTCAGGAGAAACTTGTGCTTAGAGAGATATCATGCTGGGAAAGGTAGAGGATCAGCAAAAGAGAGGAAGATTTGGATGGATTTACATGCTGACTACCCCAATGGGCTTGAGCATGACAGAGATCATGAGAATGGTGCAGAATAGGACAAAGTTCTAATCCATTTATAGAATCACTGTGCAAACTAGATTTTGAAGAGATCATGACAATATGGATATCTTATTTTTTTTAATTTTTTTGGTTTTTTTAAAAATTATTTTTTGTGCATGTACCATCATATTGGATCTGACTGGTACAGGAGGAGACTGCCCCTCCTTCTCCAGCAGAGCATCTGGTGGACTCAAACCATGTACCTCTGGGATTGTAGTGTAGCTTCTTGTCACTAGGCCAACCAGAGCTCCCTTGACACTATGGATATCTTTATTAAGGTCAAATGGATCATGGCTGAAAGCACAGAGTACAAGAAGAATGTCTGCTTGTGTTTTGTACAAAAACATTTGATTTTGTGGATTATACCAAATTATGACTAGCATTGAGGAGAATGGGAATTCTAAAACACTGGATTATGTTCACATGAAACCTATACCTAGACCAAGAATCTATTGTTTGAATAGAGCAAGGGAACATTGCATGGTTCAAAATGAAGCAAGGAGTGTGTAAAGGATGTATCCTTTCTCCATACTTTTTCAATCTATGTACTACATAGATAACTCAAGAAGCATCAGGATCAAAGGAAGACTTATCAACAACCTGTATTATGCAGGTGACACAACTTTGCTTACCAGAAGTGAAGAGAACTTGAAGCACTTGCTACAGAAGATCAAGGACTACAGCCTTCAATATGGATAGCATTTCAACATCAAGTAAAGAAAATTTCTCACTACTGGGCCAATAGCCAGCATCAATGATAGCTAGAGAAATGTTTGAAATTGTTAACAATTTCATTTTACTTGGATGCACAATCACCATCTTGACACAGGAAGTAAGGATATCAAAAGATGAGTTGCACCAGGGAAAATCAGCAGTCAAAGAACTCTCCAAAGTACTAAAGAGTAATGATACAAGTCTACAGACTAAGGTGCAACTGATCAAAACCATGTTCTTTTCAGTTTCTTGGTGTGCATCTGAAAGCTGGAGAATGAATAAAAATGACGTAAGAAGAATCTATGCCTTTGATTGTGGTGCTGGAGAAGAGTATTGAATATACCATGGACTGGCTAGAGAAGAAATAGGTCTGTCCTGAAGATAGTAAAACCAGGGTGATGCTTGGAGGCAAAGATGGTGAAATTCTGTCTCACATATTTGGTGCATGTTATCATGAGAGGCTAGTCCTTGGAGAAAAACATCATTCTTGGAAAGACAGAGAGGATTAATGCAATAGAGGAATACCCTTGATGAGATGGACTGGCACAGTTACTATAGCAACAGGGTCAAGAGTGTCAGAGATGGTGAAGTTGTCTCAGGATAGAGCAAGTTGTTTACAGGGCCACTATGAGTCATAGGTGGCACCTAATAACAAAAGCTCATGAGTCATATTGACTTGATGGGATTTATTAGTCACAATACTGATTATATGCATAATAATGGTTTTCTGTCTTCATACGCAATCAAGTTTTTTAAACCGTTTATCAATAAGTCTTGATTATGATTCCAAGTCAGTATCTGGCGAACTTCCTGGTTTAATATGATTTTATAGTATTCCATTGTTGGGATGTTCTGGAATTGACTGAAATCATATCCTATGGGCATTTGTAAGATCAATTCTTTGAAATTGAGTTGCTGAGTACAAAGGCAAACACATGGGCAATTTTCATTGGAAACTTCTAAATTTTCCTTAAAAGGCAAATGGTAGTCCTAATTTATATTCCCACCAGTAACATATAGAAGAGTCATCAACAACCTGCGTTATGCAGATGACACAACCCTGCTTGTTGAAACTGAGGAGGACCTGACGCGCTTGCTGCAGAAGGTCAAGGACTGCAGCCTCCTATATTGATTGAAGCTCAACATCAAGAAAACAAAGATTCTCACCACTGGGCCAACTGGCAGCATCAGTATGAATGGTGAAGAGATTGAGATAGTTAACAGTTTTAGTTTACTTGGCTCCACAGTCAACACTCTTGGTAACAGCAGCCAGGAAATCAGGAGACGAATTGCATTGGGAAAGTCAGCTGTGAGGGACCTCTCAAGAGTACTGAAGAGCAACGATGTCAGGCTTGAGACTAAGGTATGCCTGATCCCGGATATAGTCTTAGCAATTACATGCTATGCATTGGAGAGTTGGACAGTGAATAGGGATGATAGAAGAAAAATTGATGCCTTTGAGCTGTGGTGCTGGAGAAGTGTGTTGAATATACCATGGACTACTAGGAGAACAAAGAGGTTTGTCCTGGAGAAGGTGAAGCCAGAATGCTCCTTGGTGTCAAGGATTCTGAAGCTTTGTCTGACATACTTTGGGCATGTTGCAAGGAGGGACTGGTCCTTGGAGAGGGACATCATGTTTGGCAGAGTGGAGGAGCGGCAAAGGAGAGGAAGACTTTCGATGAGATGGATCGATTCTGTGAGTGGAGTGGTGGGAATGAGTGCATTTGAGATGGCTACATTGGCACAGGATAGAGTGGCGTGTAAAGCTCTTGTATATAGGATTTCTTTGAGTCACAAGCAACTTGATGGCACATAACAGCAATTTCAATACAGAGCATAATTATAAAACATTTTCGTTATTGTCAATTTTATTGTTGTTGATTGCCTTTGAGTTGAGCATGACTCATAGCGACCCTATGAACAAAAGACCTAAAGCCCCTCTATAACTATTGACATTTATAAAAGTTCATAGAATTTCTGGAGGCAAGTTGTTTAGGAAGTATATGCCACTCACAATTTAACACTTGTTTTGATTACATTATCTTATTTTGAGGGAGGTTGACGATGTTTTCATGTATTAGATGGCTGTTTGTTTTTCCATTTCTGTTTTCTGTCAATATAATTCACTAACATTTCTACTTTTTAAAAAAAGCCCAAGCTTATTGCTGTGGAGTTGGAAGTGACTCATAGCTGACATTCCAGTGTGTTTCCAAGCCTGTAAGTCTCCTGAAAAGAGGTTCCCCATTTTTACCCTAAGGATACTGTGGTGGATTCAGACTTGTAGACCTTTGGGTTAGTAACTCAACTTTTTATAGTCCATAGTCCATGTCACCATGTTATTACTTACGTGCTTTAAAAAGAAATTTGATGCATACAGTTTTACTTATGCAAAAGCAAGGGATAAGTAATAGTTAAAAAATCAAGACAGAGATCCTGAATATTTAATGGTATTAAGAAAAAGGAGGAATTTCTAATAAAAATTTATCTTCTTGTCTGCATCTTACTTCCTCTGTTGTAGTTTCTTTTTACTCATTTCTTCTCTTTTTAAGCAAGCCCTGATGGCATAGTGTTGGGTGAAATGTAAAGGTTGGTATGATTATGAGTTGGACTCAAGTAGACAGCAATGGTTTCTTTCTCAACAATTCACGAAGAATTTAAAAGTAAATTTATTATGTCTATTGTATAAACATTTATGATCAACTTTTCTATTACAGAAAGCAATTAGAGAATTTTCCATTTTCATAACATACTTAGTTAGAAATATCAGAAACCATTCCTCATTTTAACACAAATAGAACTTGTAGCAGGACTACTAACCAGGCTACTGAGATGAACCATGTTCAGGACCATCCTTAGATATTGTGTGTTATCATCCTTTCCAAACACTGTCTTCTGTGGCTTGATCAATGCTGACAACAAATCCTAGGTGCTGCGGCTTGTGGCATAGTCCACAGAGAGTGGTGCAGCTAACCTAAAGGAGGTACCTTGTTGACCACTTGCAACCATGAGAGAAAGATGATCAGTTTTCTCCCTTGCTATTTACAGCCTCCAAAAGTCCACTGGAGGGTCAGCTATGAGTTTGTTTAGACTTGATAACAGTAAATTATACACTTGATATAGAAACTGTTAGACTTGATAACAGTATGAGAGCTGCTAGTACAATAATTTCTTGACCCCAGAAAGTGGATAGAGTTGTTTCTAGATTAGTTTCTATGGGATGAATTTGGGGCAGCTCCTGCTTTTTTGGGTCTACAATATAAGATTTGGTCTTATGAGTCATATTTGAACTATTAACAAGAACAAATATCTATGTTTTATCCATTATTGTTGTTGTTAGATGACATCAAGTTGAGTATGAGTTACAGTGACTCAGATCTGAACTCTGTCCTATCCTATGCTACCCTCATAATCTCTAACACATTTGTGCCCATGGGATATACAGCACTTCTCTCCAACACCACAGTTCAAAGGCATCAATTCTTCTGTCATCCTTCTTCTTTGTCCAGTTTTCAGAAGCACAGCAAGTGGTTGAAAAGACCATGGACTGAATAACGCACATCTTAGTCTTCAAACTAACATTATTACTCCTCAAAAATTTGGAGAAGTCCCTGACTGCAGACATTCCCAATACAATAAGTGTCTTGATTTCCTAAATGCTGGTACCAAGTGTGTTGTCAGTGGATCCAAGTAAGATGAAGTTGTTAATAGTTTCAATTTCTTTTCTATCTACCATGATGTCGTCTACAGGCCTAGTGGTGAGAAATTTTATTTTCTTGACTCTGAGATGCATTCTATATTGAAGGCTATAGTCTTTGGGCTTCTGTAGCAAGCACTTCAAGTCCTTTTAACCTTCAGCAAGCAAGATTGTGACTTCTGCATAATCCACGTTGTTAATGATTCTTCCTCCAATCCTGATGCCACATTCTTCTTTATAGAGTTCACTGCCTTGAAAACTAGACACAGAGAAAGGATACAATCCTGATGCATACCTTTCCTAATTTTAAATCATTCAGTGTTCCACCAGTCTCTTGGTCTAGGTATAGGTTTCATATGAGCACAATTAAATATTTGAAACTCCTATTCTTCTCAATGTTAGGCATAATTTGTTATGATTCACACAGTCAAATGACTTTGCATAGTCAATAAAACCCAAATAGAAATTTTTCTGGTATTCTTTGCTTTCAGTCCAGATACATCTGACAAAAACAAAGATATACCTGATGCCATTGACTTGTTTAAACCCAGCTTGAATTTCTGGAAGTTCTCTGTCTATGTACAGTTCTAGCCATTTAAAAATTATCATTAGCAACACTTTTCTTGCATATGATATCCATGCTATTGTTCAATAATTTCCACATTCTGTTGGATCACCTTACTTGGGAATGGAGCAAATATGGATCTCCTCCAGTCAGTTGGTGAGACAAACTGTCTTCCAAATTTCCTGACTTAAACTGGTTAGCATGTCCAGGACTTCATCTGTTATTTGAAAAACATCAATTGGTAACCCTCAGATTCCTGGGGCCTATTTTTTGCCAATGCATTTATTGTCACTTGGACTTCTTCCTTAATTTTCATTGGTTCTTGATCATATGGTATTTCCTGAAATGTTTTGGTGTTGACCAGTACTTTTTGGCACAGTGATTCTGCACGTTATCTCCAACTTTTTTTGATGCTTCCAGGACCATTTAAGATTTTGCCTGTCACTTTCTCAAAAAGTTGCAAATAGAGATATCGTTTGACCCAGCAATTACACTACTAGGAATATATCCCAAAGACACCATAACTGACATCCAAGCAGATATATGCACACCCATGTTTATCGTGGGATTGTTCACAATAGCAAGGAGTTGGAAACAACCCAGGTGCCCATCAACAAATGAATGGATAGAGAAGCTGTGGTATATTCACACAATGGAATACTATGCTGCATTGAAAAACAAGGAACTCATGCAATATTATTCAAAATGGGTGAGCCTGGAAGACATTATGATGAGTGAAATATCTCAGATGCAAAAGGACAAACATTGCGTGGTGCCACTGTTGTAAAATGGGGTTGATATCAGGGTTGGGGTAAGACTGAGAAAAACTGGATAAATTGTGTATACTGCACTGAAACAGATGAGGGAGTGAATAATTTAAAAGCGATGTATGATAGGGTCTTATGGTTATCACAGGAGTCCACAATTAAGGTTGCATAGTGAAATGTACTTGGGGCGGTGGGAGGGGTGCGGGGGGATTGTGTACCAGGGAAGGAGTGTTTCTTTTACTTTTGAAAGAGAGGAGCGAACTGGGAGGTGGGTGGGTGAGGAGGGATGGGAGGGGAGAGAAGTGCAGCAATGAATGAATGGAAGTCCAAAATCTCTGTAAATGCTCATTAAAATTATTTTTTAAAAAAAGATTTTGCCTGTAGCATCTCTAAGTATTACAACTTGAGACTTTGATTTGTTTTTTAATTCTTCTAGTTTGAAACAGCCAAACAGGTTCTTATCTTTTTCTTCTCCAATTCTAGGTCTCTGCACATTTTGTTAGAATACTTTGCTTCATCTTTTTTGAGCTGCCCTTTGAAATCTTCTGTTCATCTCTTATGTCAATATCTCTTTCCTTTGTTTCAATTTCTTGATGCTCTAGTGGAATTTTTGAGGACTCTTTTGATATCTATTTTGGTTTATTCTTTGTACTCTGTCTTTGTAGTGACCTTTTGTTCTCCTCATGGGTGATAACCTTGATGATGTCATCCCAAAACTCATCTGGTCTTCAATCATTGATGTTAAATATTTCAAATATATTCTTAAGATTACTCTTAAATTCAGGTGGGTTAGACCCAAGATAATATTTTTATTTTAACAGATTTGTTTTAATTTTCTTAAGCCTCAACTTGAGCTTGTACATGAATAATTGATGATCTGTTCCACAGTCAGCACCTGACCCATTTTTTGACTGCTTATAATAAGTTTCTTTCTACAGTGCAACAATGAATGAATGAAAACCCAAAACCTCTGTAAATGTTCACTAAAACTAATAAAATTTAATAATAATTTTAAAAAAGCTTCTTTCTGTAGATGTACTTAACCTGATACCTATGAGACCCATCAGGTGAGGTCCATGTGTAAAGTAAGAATTTGGGTTTCTTATAAAAGATATTTGCAATTAAGAAATAATTGAACATACAAAATTCTATGATTCTGTATCTGCCCTCATTTCTATCACTAAGTCTATACTTTCTGACTACTCCTCCTTCTTTATTGTTTCCAACTTTTGTCTTTCAGTCACTGATTATCATTATCATATCTTTACTGTATTTTTGATAAATTTTGAACTGTAAAATTTGGTATAAATCTTCAATTTCTTCCTTTTTGGCTTTAGTTGTTGGTGTACAGAAGAAGATATTCAGGTGACTAACAGACATGTGAAGAAATGCTCAAAATCACTGGCCATCAGAGATGCAAGTCAAAACGGCAATGAGATACCATTTACTTACCCTATTACGCAGTACCAAAGTTTTATAGGATAGCATACAATAGATGTTGGAGGGGATATTGACAGATTGGCTCTCTTATGCACTGCTAATGGGATTGTAAAAGGGTTCAACCATTATGGAATTGAGTTTATCACTTCTTTAAAAAACTAAACCTAGATACCCCATATGGTCCAGCTATTGCACTACTGAGAATATACCCCAAGGACTTTAGAACTGACATACGAAAAGAAATATTTATACCTATGTTCACAGCAGTATTATTTACAATAGGAAAGAAAATGGAAATAGCCCAATAATTAAATAGATTAAGAAATTGTGGTACACTTATACAATAGAATACTATGCAGCACTAAGGAGTAATAATGTTGTAGAATATTATATAAAGTAGAAGAACCTAGAAAGCATTATTCTGAGTGAACTAATTCAGTATCATAAGGACAAATACTGCCTGAGACTATTGTTGTAAAGTTAGAAGAATAACTATTAAGTTGGGTATAAATATACAAAATGGAAAGGTGAATAAGGAGAAGGATAGGAAAAAAGGGAAGCATGGAAAACACTAGGATAACAGATTTTAGTTGGTGGATTGCAAGGCGAAATGAAGGAATGGGAATAATTTAAAGAGAACTTGAAGAGATAGTTTAATAGTAGATAGACACAGATCAATCAATGGTGGTTGTGTAAAATACAATGCATAGGCATGGTTCTATGAAGTATAGTGTGGATGGAAGATTGCCTAGGACACAATGAATGAAACTCAAGGTAAATGAACTATTGCATGAAGAAAAAACAGAGAGCAGAAGGGCAGAAAATGGGAAGGAGAGTTGATCACTGGGATGGTGGAGGTTGAGGTTGGAGACAGAATGAAGGGATGATCAGTGGGGTCTAATTGGGACAGTGTGATAAAAATATATGGATGTTGTTTTTGTTAGATGTCGTCTAGTTGCCTGTGATTTGTAGCAACCCTATGTACAATAGCTCTGAGCCTTGCCTTATCCTGAGCCAGTCTCACTGTCAGCGATACACCTACCCCCATTATCTCTATTACTGTGTTAATCCCTCTCATCCTTTGTCTTTCTTTCTCTCTTGCGTTGTCCCTCTACCCTCCCAAGCATGATATCCTTCTTCAGGAACTGATCCCTCCTGGTATCATGCCCTAAGTATGTAAGACTGAACTTCAGAATTCTTGCCTCCAAGGAGCAGCTTGGCTTCACTTTTTCTAGGACAAACCTGTAGATTCTTTTGACAGCCCATTGTATGCTCAATATTCTTCTCTAGCACTGCAACTCAAAGGCATCATTTCTTCTTCTCTCATCCTTATACATTGTCCAGCAGTCTGATGCACCACAAGTAATGTCAGAGACCATGGCCTGGATCAGGTGCACTTTAGTCTCTAGACTAACTTCATTGTTCTTTAGCACTTTGGTGAGGTCCCTGACAGCTGACTTTTCAATGCAATTTGTTTTTGGATTTCCTGACTGCTTGTGGCCAGCGTGTTGATTGTGGAACTGTGTAAGCTAAAATTGTTAACAATTTCAATCCCATCTCCATCTATCACAGTGCTGCCAGTTGGCCCAGTGGTGAGCATCTTTGTTTCCTGGATGTTGAGCTTTAGTCCAAATTGGAGACTGTAGTCTTTGACTTTTTGCAGCAAATGCTTCAGGGTTTTCCTCAGTTTCATTAAGCAAGGTGTGTCATCTGCATACCACAGGATAATTTTATGAAATACAGGGTGTATGAAGGATTGTGTGATGCACCATGTACATGGATAAAGTGCAGTGTGTACGGAGATGAAAAAAGGTAAGACATGAATGACCACTGTCTATTACAAATTTTGAAAATGTTGTTGGTACGAGGAGCAGCAAGTCATGAGGATCTCTGGCTTGTTGACTTGACTTGGCTCCATGTAGGGACTAGGGCTATGTGAAGAGACCAAGAGCTGTGGAATGCAGGGAGACGTTGTGGTCTCTTGAGCTTGCGGCTGATGCCTATTTAAGTCTAGTCACAGATGTCTGGGGATGAATTGACCAAAAGTCCATCAGATGAAAAGAAAATGATCCATGCCATGAACTAGAGTACATTGCTGCAACCTGATGGCTTTCTCTGGACTGGATGATGCTTATGGAAGCAGATGTTCAATGTTTCCAAGTTGAGCAGAAAGAGGATCATTCAGTAAAAGAGATGTGCTTGTTTTCTGAGAGTACTGACTTGATAAGGATGGGAAACTCAGCAGTTAGCTATCTCACAGGGGGATATTAGGGCCTGAGGTATGAAGGCTTAAATGAAGGCTGGCTTAAACACTTCCCCAAAAATAGTTGTTGGTAGGATGATTCTAAGGGAGGAAACCCCCCACCCACAATATAAATTAATGAATATAATGTAAATGAAGGACTGTACGGCACACAATGTACATGCATGAAACACAATAGTTATGAAAAACAAAAAGGAAGACTAAAAAGAATTTAAAAAATGTGTTGCATAGAGCAAATCTGCTGTCAAGGACCCATTTAAAGTGATAAAGAGAATGATGTTACTTTAAAGGTGAAGATCTGACCAAAGCCATGGCATTTACAATTATTTCCTATGTATGTGAAAGTATGACAATAAATAAAGAAGACAAAAAATATTTTAATGTTTTGAATTGTGTTGGTAAAGACTATTGAATATGCCATGGACTACCAAAAGAATAATATTCAAGCTGGATATAGAAAAGGGCATGGAATGAGGGACACCATTGCTGATGTCAGATGGACCTTGTTTGACAACAGAATATCAGAAAGATATTTACTTGTGTTTTAATGACTATGTTAAGACTACGTGGATCATATAAAATTATATATAACACTGAGAAGAATGGGAATACCAGAACACTTAATTATACTCATGAAAAACATGGATAGAACAAGAAGCAGTTGTCAGAACAAAATAAGGGGACACTGCATGCTTTAAAATCAAGAAAGGTGTGTATAAGGGTTATATCTTTTCTCTATACCTATTCAGTCTGTATGCTGAGTAAATAATTCAAGAAGCTGGGGTTATATGAAGAAAAATGTGTCATCAGAATTGGAGAAAGACTTATCAATGAAAATATTTAAGCCCCTCCAAACCTGTGTTGTGTAGATAACACAACCTTGCTTGCAGAAAGTGAAGAATTGCTTGCAGGATTGAAGCACTTGCTGCAGAAATCAAAGACTAAAGTCTTCAATGTGGATTACATCTCAACATCAAGAAGACAACAGTCCTCACCACTGGACTAATAGGCCTTCAAGTTGAAATTGACTCATAGCTGACCCTCCAGTGGGTTTGCTCATCCTTCTCCTGTGGAGCAGCTGGAGAATTCAACCCACGAGCCTTTGGATTGACAGCACAACTCCTTACTATTAGACCACCAGATTTCCTTGACATGAAAACAAAAGACAGGTTGCATCGGAAAAAATCTTTCAGAGACCTGTTCAAAGTGCTAAAGAGCAAAGATGTCCATTTGAAGATCAAGTTGCACCTACTCTAAGCCATCATATTTGCAATTGCTTCCTATGTATCTGACAATGAATAAAGACTGATAAAGAATTGATACTTTTTTTTTTTTTAGTAGTGGCAGTAGACCTATGAGATGGTTTTCAAAGGTTTTTTTTTAAAGTGTTTATTTGTGTGTGTGTGTGTCAAATCAGATCTGACGAGTACAGGAAGAGATTATTCCCCCCTCTCCAGCAGAGCATCTGGTGGACTTGAACCGCCCACCTCTGCGATTGCAGTGCAACTTCCCGCCACCAGACCACCAGAGCTCATCAGAATTGATACTTTTGAATTATGGTGTTGGAGAAAAGTCTCATGGATTACCAAAAGAACAAACAAGTCTGTCTTGGAAAAACTGCAAACAAACAAGTTTGTCATGGAGGGTTGCTCTTTAGAGCAAGAATGGGGAAACTTTGTCTCACACACTTTGGGCGTGTTGTCAAGTGAGGCCAGTCTTTGGAAGAAGTAAACTGGCAAAGTTGAAGGAAGGGTCAGCAAAATAGAGGAAGACCCTCAACAAGATGGATTGGCACAATGGCTGTAACAATGTGCTGAAGTGTGTCAGATCATGAGGATGGTACAGGATATGTCAAATTTCAGATCTGTTATTTACAGGATTGCTATTACAACAATCATCATCAAAAGAATGAACAAATCTGTAGTATATCTGAAGTATAGTTAGTGTGTTCAGTAGAAGCAAGGTTGGTGACCCTTTGTCCACATGTTTCTTTGGACAAGTTGTCAGAAGTGTCCAGTCTCTGGAAAAGGGACACCATATTTAGACTTAGTGATAGCAACAATGCTCAATTGGGCACAATTTTGATCTGTTGATTTGAATTGGAGCCAATTCAATGACACCTAAAAATAACAACTGTGATTACTAACTTATATCATCATTTTCCATCTGTTTAGTTTTTCTTAAGAATTATTTCACACACTACTCTTTTTCTGGATGAAAACAATTATTCATTATTTTGTTTGCTTGCTTGTGTTTTTTTTTTAATTTATTGGTTTTAAAAAAGAACTTTTCTAGAATCAGACTAGTTCAGATACACAGTGATACTCATGGCCGCAGAGAAAGTTAATAAACTGCTTTTCGTATCTAATCTTGTTGCTGATTTTAATAACATTTGTGAAAGGCTCTCTTAGTTGTATTGGCTTCTGATTTGGGAAGAAAGTGGTGCTGAGGGCCAAGAGTCTGAGATCATGCTATTCCTAAATGTGAGCCGACAGGAGAAGAGCTCTCAGTTTGCAACATATGGTTGTGATATTACGAAAGAACAAGCTGCAGGCATGATCTAAGCAATTAAAGATAAGATGAATGTTTCAACTAAGTACCAGTCCTACTCTCAGCTTTGAAAATATGATTTTTTTTGTTTATTGAGATTTTTAAAAGTATAATGTGTTCAACTCTCTTTACGGAAATTCATTATATAAACTCTTTGGCAATTCCTATTACAATAGAGTTAATCCTACTACATTTGCTAAATTATAAAAAATCATACAAAATCTCTAAACTTGTGGACTTCCTCACTCCCAAGATTCATTTAATCAAATTATCTATAATTGTTTTTTATTTTTTATTATTAATTGATAAATAAATTTATTACAATATCTAAGCAAACCCTTATCGTATGTTGCTATTTCTTTCACCCACTCTCTTCATTTATTAATATCCCCCTCTTTTTTCTTTTATTTTCTCCATTCCCATTTAATCCATCGTACATGTCCTATTCCAGATTTTTTGTTGTTGTTGTTGTTTTCTCTACCAGCTTACAAAACTCAAATACAAATTCGAACACATTCTCTCAATTTCCCTCACTCTTCCATCAAATTGTACAACCCAATGACTAATCACCCCTTTCCTCTGCCCATCCACATCCTTTTGCTTCGCACCTCCCCTACCCCTCCTGGATCCTTACACTCATTCTACAATAATGATCTTATACAATATTTATCCTTGTGGGACTGGGTTATTTCACTCAGCATAATGCTCTCCAGTCCCTCCCAAGTCAGGTAATAATTTACAAAGTTATTATTCCTGCATGTTGCATAGTATTCCATTGTGTGAATGCACCATGATTTCTCAATCTTTTCACTTGTGGTTGGACATTTGGGCTGTTTCCATGTTCTTACGATGGTGAATATCTATAGTTTTTGAGCACCTGTGTATAAAGTAAGATGCAGTAAAAAATGTAGTAATGGCTAAAACAAAGTTTTTTTAAAAGGTCACGCAATTTGATGGGGTGGTGGTGGTGGTGCTGTGTGTGTGAAGGAAATGAGAAAGATCCGGTGAGAAAAACAATGTACTTGATCTTTGTAAATAAACCAGCATATTTAAAAAAAATAAGAAAAAGGAATAATGTAGACTCTACGTTATTAGCTGCTGTTGCGTTGACTCCAGACTGTACAACAGATTGAAATATTGCTTGCCCCCCTGTTATACCGACATTTACTAGCTTGTTCAAGTTCACTTTTGTAGCTCTTCTTCAAATTTATCTCACTGAAGGTCTGTCTTGCTCTTAAAGGCCCTCTACTTCACTAAACATAACATCTTGTGCTAGCTAGTGATTCCTTCTGATAACATCACCAAAGGAAGTAAGTCAGATGGTGTCCCATTGTGATGCATAAGATTTTCACTGACAAGTTTTCAGAAGAAGTTCACCAAATCTTTCTTCCTTGTCTTAATGTAAAAGTTCTGCTAAAACCTGTCCACTATGGGTAACTGCTGGAATCCGAAATAGGCATAGCACAGCTTTTTTTTTTTTGGTGTGTAGATGTTGACCAAGGTTATGTCTTCTTTCTTTCTTTTTTCACTTTTTTAAAAATTTAAATTTATTATTATTTTCAGTAAATATTTACAGAGACTTTGGATTTCCATTCATTCATTGTTGTACTTTTCTCCCCTCCCAACCCTCCCCCTTAGTACATTACCCTCTTGGAAAAGTAAAAGACAAATTCTTTCATTTTTTTACAAACCCTCCCCCAGGTCCACTCCACCTTGTAGCCTTCACTCTAGACTCCTGTCATGACAAAATACCTAATCACATATCCCTTTTAAACAGTGTTCTCCCTCATCTGTTTCAATACAGTATACATCATTGAATCCATCTTTCTCAGTTTCTCCCCAACCCCAAGGTCAGACCTGTTCTACAACAGTGGCACCGTCATGTATTATTTGTCCTTTTGTGACTGAGCTACTTCACTGAGCATAATGTCCTCCAGAGTCACCCATTTTGAATAATATTGCATTAATTCCTTGTTTTTCAATGTAGCGCGGTATTCCATTGTGTGAATATACCACAGCTTCTCTATCCTTTTGTTGATGGGCACTTAGGTTGTTTCAAGCTCCTTACTATTGTGAACAAAGCCGCAATAAACATGGGTGTGCATATATCTGCTTGGATGTCAGTTATGGTTTCTTTAGGGTATATTCCTAGTAGTGGAATTGCTGGGTCAAATTGTATCTCTATTTGCAACTTTTGGAGAAAGCGCCACACCACCTTCCACAGCAGTTGCACCACAGCACAGCTTTTTAAAAGTTGCATTTTTCATTCATTCATTGTTGCACATTTTCCTCCCTTCCCCAGTTAACTTTTTTAAAAATTATTATTAAATTTTATTAGTTTTAGTGAACATTTACAGAGATTTTGGGTTTTCATTCATTCATTGTTTCACTGTTTTCTCTACCCTCCTCCCCAGTTCGTTCTTCCTCCCCCCCCGAATGTCTGTTTTAATTGTCCAATTGTCACAGTGCTTGTCGAAGCCAGTTCTGATTAATCTCCTTTGTCAGTGTGTCCTTTGCCATTCCCTATCTCTCCTCCCTGAGAGAGACTTCATTCACCCTGATTCATAAGGAAAAGGGGATGGCATATTCTCTTAGCTACTTCCTGCTGAAAAGGGACGATGTAGGTTTCGGGGTGGACATCTCTCACTACTCTAAAGGGCCCCTTTGGCAGTAGGAAACACATAGACTATTATGGAGATTGATTTTGGAATTTAGATGCACTGTTACCAATCGTGCTTAGCCGTACATGTTCATATCCTTGAAGATGTATCATGGAAGTGTTGAGGCCTAGAAGACACAAATTTAACTAACAAGTTAAAAGTACATGAGTCAAAAATTTAAAAAGCAATAATATTCCGAGTAGAGGTTCTAATAGTGGCACAAATCAAGTTACAGAGGGAAGGTGGTTCTTACAATAAAAGGCCTATAGACTAGCACTTTGTCTATTATAGTGTAGAGGTTAGGACCCACAAGATGTAGAGGCTCAGCTCTGTCATTTATGGTTCTTAAATCCTGGAGGAAATTTCATCTACCACTGGGTTGTTTTACAGCTCAGAAGTTCGAATGCAAGGTAGAGGTAAAGTAAGGAACTGCTTATGAGGTTTTCCATCCATTCCCACAACTAAGAAATAGTGAGAAGAGTTGGGACCTCAGAAGGCTTTTAGGACCAATTAGTAGGCTCTGTGTCCAGGAGAAAATGAATATACTTACCAGTAATGTTAAAAAAATTCATTCTTTGTTGCACAGTTTCCTCCCTTCTCCTCTTCTCTCCACCCTCTCTCAGTCCATTTTGCCATGCACCTTTTGTTCTGGACGGTTGTCATATTTATAATGTCTAAGCACATATTCTTTTTAAATAGATCTTTCCTTCATTTGTTCCAATGCAATGTGTGGTATAGCTTTCAGCATCACATGGCAAGCTAGTGTAATGGCAAATGGACAGATGAATGGTGAGTAAACCATGTGAAGTTGTATAAATGCAGGACGATGTATGTTACTATGAGCAAAACTGATGACATTTAGTTTTAATTTATTGAGACTTTTGGCAAGTTCTCTGTTGATGTCTAGTGCTAGAGTTAAAATGATGATGATTGCTGAGCTGCTGCTGCAAAGGAATACATTTAACAATACAATGGCAACTCAACTTTTACAAAGTATCTTTCCTACAATTTCAACCTTAAAATTTTTAAAATAGATGGGCTTGAAAGATATTTGCCTCCAGTGAGTCTCCTTTGCATTGCCTTTTTTTGATGCCTACTATATTTGAGGAACATTCCTCTAAGTGGTACAGCACTCTTCTGTCAATTTGGTGTACTGAGGTAACCTGGGGTTTCTATGATACTGAGCCTTGTGCCATTGGGGTTTCAAATGCTGTAACGGTTACCTCTGGAGGACAGTGTTTTGTGGAGCTCACAGTTTAAGACATGTTTGGAAGCAGGAGTGGCATCAACTTCCTAAACAACATACCTCTGGAAACTATGAATTTTGAGAAATGACAGTAGTTGTAGAAAGGATTCTTGTCTTTTGTTTATAGGTTCACTATGAGTTGTGCTTGACTTGATGGCAATCAATAACAACAACAACAAAAACATATTCCACTAACATTAACACATGTGTTTTGAAGTGTAATTATTTACATATACATTTCTATGCTACTGTGTATTAGAATGGGAAAGGAAATTTGTTTTCTTTGGGGGCTTCTTTGCCAGTACTTTACCAAGGAAGATGTCAATAGTAACGTGGCTGACTTTGATACATCTGAATGTGAATGAGCAAAGCAACCACTTGATGGCAGCATGTTAAAAGAATAAAGATTTTTTTACAGCCACCTATCCTTTTAATTTTTAAAAAGCTGTAGAACAAAGAGGAAAACATCATATCCACCTGCTTAGTGAAAATGCTATTCTTCTCATCTCATACAGATGTGGGTGCTGAGGTTAAGTAACTTGCTCTCAGATCTCAAAACCAGTAAAGGAACAAAAGAAAAAGTTCTGCATTTTGCAATGTGAAGCTGGAACTAGACAACCTGAGTGTGACTCATCTTTCAGGCTGAGTGGTTTTTGGTAACAAGTATAGGAATTATTTGGTGAATTAAACAGAGAATTGTTAAGTTATAGATAGCGTCTACATTTAATGGTTAAGAAAATGTTACTCTACTAATTAAAGACAAACAAAACCCTCTTATTTATACATGTATGTTATCTAAGTATTTCTGAATGACGCACCAACATATTGCAACAATGAATTTGAAAAACATCTTTCCTTTGTCCTCTGTGATTAACGATTTCCCCCCTATCACTGAACAGATGAGTCAATATTTGTGGAAAACCTCCAACTGCATAGTGATTGTCTAGCAGGAAAGAGACAGACAGAGCAGTTCTTTTAATGGAAATGTTTTTGTTTCCATTGAGATTGATTATTATTAATTTAAACAGGAACCCAAACAATTAGACATATCTTCTTCTTTCATACTCCTAGTCTGTTTTCTCTTGCATTTGCTTCATTCTTAACCAGATTTTCTTCAGTGATAATGAAACACGGCCCCTGACAGTTTTAGGAACTTCAACAAAAAGAAACCTTTTCTCTTTTACCTGATGACTTCAGCAAATGTTCTGAAGCTGGCTCCCATTTGGTCACTTTTAAATTTCTGAACCAATTACAGTGTTCAGGAGAAGTGGAGTGTTTGATTTGCTGGACCAGTTATAGGCACATAAATGGATCCAGGTCTGAGACACTTTTCTTCCAAACACATTAGTGGGAATGGAAGAATAGAGCTCTCCTGGATCTCTCATCAAGATTCTATTTCCAAATCAAGGGAAAAGGCATGCCAGACAGGTGGAAACAACAGCTGTCGACTAACAATCACTTTAGAAGTTACAGTCCCTACCCTCAAAAAAATTAATCAATTTGAATTATAGATTAAAGAAATACTACTATTATGTTTGAAGTTGACTTAGAGTTTTAAAACTTTTTAATTCATTATTTTTTTGTAAGAATCTTGCTGGTTGTTAGGGTGACATCAGCTTTGTGCTGACTCATAACAGACTCATATGATAGAGGTAAGGTTTTCTAGGTCAAAGTCTTTACCACTGGACCAGGAGGCTATATCATGATAAATGGAGAAAAGACTGAAACTGTCAATGATTTTATCTTACTTGGATCTACAGTGAATACTCTTGGTATCATAATTCAAGAGATCAGGAGACATTTAGCATTGGGAAAATTGGCTGTCATTGCCTCTTCAAAGCCTTGAGGTGCAATGATGTCAGTTTAAAGACTAAGGTAGCCTGATTCAAGCCAAGGTCTCTCTAATCTTCAGCTATGTATATCAGAGTCAGACAACGAATAAGGATGACAGAAGAAGAATTGATGCCTTTGAGTTGTGGTGTTGCAGAAGAATACTGGATATTCTTTTGCTTTTCAAAAGAACAAACAGATATGTCTTGGAAGTGCAACCAGAGTGTTATTTTGAGGCAAGGATAGAGAAACTTTATCTCACATACTTTGAGTGTGTTGTTTGGAGAAGTTATTCCTCAGAAAGGGACATCATGCTTGTAAAGGTGAAGAGTCTGCAAAAGAGAGGAAGATGCTCCATCACACAAATTGCTACAATGACAGCAGTAATAGGTTCAAGTGTGTCATGGATGGTAAAGATGGCACAAATTAGGCTTGCTATGTAAAGAATAGAGTTGCCGTGTAAAGGATACCAGAAGAATGTCTATTTATGTCTTGTTGACTATGCAAAGGAATTTAACTGTGCGGATCATAACATTAGGCTAATACTGAGAAGAATGGAAATACCAGAGCACTTAATTGTACTCATACAAAACCTGTACCTAGACTAAGAGGCTGTTATGTAACAGAGCAAGGGAACACTAACTGACTTAAAATTAATAAGGGAGCATGTGAGGGTTGCATTTTCTTTCCATATCTATTCAATCTGTATAATGAGAAAATTTTTCGAGAAGCTGGACTCCATAAAGAAGAATGTGGCAACAAGATTGGAGGAAGACTCATCAGAAATCTGCATTATGCAGATGACACAACCTTGCTTACTGGAAGTGAGAAGACTTGAAGCACTTGTAACAGATCAAGAATTGGATTGCATCTCAACATAAAAAAAAACCAAAAATTCTTACTGATAAGCAACATTATGTTAGATGGAGAAATGATTCATGTTTTCAATGACTTAATCTTTCTTGGATCCACAATCAATACCCTTTGTACCCAACACTCAAGAAACCAGGAAATGTATTGCACTAGGAAAGTCTGCAGTTAGGAACCTCTCCAAATTACTGAGGAGTAATAATGTCCCTTGAGGACTAGAGTGTGTCTGATTCAGGCCATGATCTTTCCTATTACTTGCTGTGCATCTGAGGGTTGGACACTGAATAAGAGTGACAGAAGAAGAAAAATGTATGCCTTTGAGTAATGTTGGAGAAGAAAACGGAATATTCCATAGACTGCCAAAATAATGAACAGGTATGTCTTGGAGAAAGTGCAGCCATAGTGCTTTATGGCAGAGATGATAAGACTTCACCTCACATACTTTGAGCATGTTGCTAGGAGAAGCTAATCCTCAGGAAAGGACATCATGCTTTCAGTGCAGCATGCATCAGGGTCAATGATGGAGATGAAGATCCTCAACTAGGTGGATAGACACAGTGACTGCTGCAATGGGCTGTAGTGTGTCAGGAAGTGTAAGGATGGCATAGAATAGGGCAATGATCAGATCTCTTGTTCACTATGGGTGGTACTTTACTTGATGGCACTTAACAACAACATAACAAGAAGATTTTCATGAGTCGTACTCAATGGCACCTAACAACAACAACAACAACAATTTTATAGCATAGAGCTGTAGTTAGTGACCTGGTTGTAAGAAGTTGACAAGCGAAAAGCACATCATTAGAATCCATGAGCTCTGTGGGAGATAGATAGATGGACAAGCTCCTCTGGCATATGTTGCAGCCTCTAAAAACTCTCGGGAGGGTCAGCTATCAGCCAGGTCTGACTTGACGGTACAAGAACAACAACTATCTGTAGGGAGTTGAGCTCCTAACTCATAGACAGTGCCTCTCGAGAAGTTCAAACCCACCAGAACTCTGAGGGAGAAAGCTGGGCCATCTCACCTTGTGATTTACAGCCTCCCAAAATATCAGTGGGGAATCAGCTATGAGCCAGTGCTGACTCATTGACAACGAGTGAATAACTCTTAATAGGAGCAGATTTCCAGGTCTTTTCTCCATTAGTACTCTGGAACCAGAGTCGTCCATTGATCTTTTGTTTGGCAGCTTTGAACTGAATCGTTGCCCCGTCAGGGCTCATTAACAATTTTTTAAAGTCATTCCTAATTTATCAACAAGGATAAATGGAAATATGAACATTACAATATTTACTTACCTGCTGATTCTATTTAACATATAACTTACATCAACTTTAAAATTCATATTTCTATTGCCTAACGTGCAATGAGTTGGAGTCAGAAAATCAAAAGGGCCGAACTCGATCAGCATTTCTTAAACTCAAGGAACTGAAAAACAAATTCAAACCTCAAGTTGTTATAATCAAGGATGCTTTAGGAAGAATACTATATGATCCAGGAAGTATTAAAAGAAGATGGAAAGAATATACTGAGTCACTGTATTGGAAAGAATTGGCAGACATAGAAGAATTTCATGAAACAACATATGAGCAAGAGCCTATGGTGATGAAGGAAGAGGTTCAAGCTGCTTTGAAGGAAATAGCAAAAAAATAAGGCCCCAGGAATAGATGGTATACAAATTGACATATTTCAGCTAACAGATGTTGCCGTGGACGTGCTCACCAAGTTGTGCCAAGAAATCTGGAGAACAACCACTTGACCAACTGACTGGAAGAGATCTATATTTGTTCCCATACCAAAGAAAGGTGACCCAACAGAGTGTGGAAACTATAGAACAATATCATTGATTTCACATACAAGCAAGATTCTACTGAAGATTATCCAAAAATGACT
>NW_006399872.1:4203255-4206892 GCF_000299155.1 Elephantulus edwardii
TAAGGCCCCATCTGACATACTTTGGACATGTTGTAAGGAGGGACAGGTCCTTGGAGAGGGACATCATGCTTGGTAGGGTGGAGGGACAGTGCAGAAGGGTAAGGCCCTCTATGAGGTGGATTGATAATTGGGATGGGTGTATCGGAGAAGGTGCGATTGGCACAGGGCAGAGAAGAGTTTAGGGCTGTTGTACATAGGGTCGCTATGAGTCGCAAGCAACTCAGCGGCACATAACAACAACAAATGAGTAAAGCTGTATCTATTCAGCTTAGGACTGTTTGTTTGTACCTTAGTAGCAACTAAATTTATATTATATAATTTCATTTGAGAGCGCTCTGGTGGCCTAGTGGCAAGAAGCTGCACTGCAATCCCAAAGGCATGAGGTTCGAGGCCACCAGCTGCTCAATGGGAGAAGGATGGGCAATCTCCTCCTGTGCAATTAACTGCCTCTTAAAAACCACCGGGGCGTCCGCTATGGTTCAGTTCTGACTTGGCAGTACACAACAACAACAACAACAATCTAAATATGCAAGACTCAAACTGTGATTAATGAAAAAAAAATTCTGTTACAGTATGTTTCTCAAAATGCTGTCTGCTTATCTTCTAATTTCCTAGGATATTTGATATAAATGCAAATTCCATAGCTTCTGAATTGGAATCTGAGGAGCTGTGCCACAGAAATTACTGTTTTAACTAGAACCCAAGGTGGTTTTTATGCCCAGTTATGCTTAAGAATTTCTGACTTGCAATGGGAGAGATAGTGTCATTGCAGGTTAAACATTACACTGCTGAGGAAAAGCTGCCTGTTCACACCCACCAGCTGTTTCAACAGAGTTTGTTGAGGCAATCTGTTCCCTGAAAATTTATAAACTTGGAAGCCCGATAGGGCTTCTGACGTCCTATGAAGTTGAGATGAGTCAGAATGACCCCACAGTAGTGACTGTTTCATTCTTCTTCTTCTTCATTTTTTTTTGGTCTAGAATATTTAATTTCAGAGATTTGGCAATTAGACATTTATATACCAGAAATATACCTTGAGATATTTTTCAGCCATCTCCTCTCATGCTATTTACTGCCTCTGAAAACCTGCTGGAAGGTCAGCTATCGGTTCTAACTCTGTAGCACATAAGCACAACAACATGCAGGTTTTGCCTCTGGCTCTGATCATCCTTCCTTTTTTGTTCCTTTTACCGTCTTCTAAGCTCTGAAGAGATGCAGAAGTAAAATAAATTAATAAAAATTTTCAAAGGACAACTTGAGAAGACAAAGCTAAGTGTTATAGTGGAATGTGCAAAAAACTGGAGTCAGAGAATGAAAAGGGAAAACTTGCCATTTCTCAAGCTGCAAGAACTGAAAAACAAATTTAAAACTCAAGTTGCAATGCTGAGAAATGCTATCACAAAATCTTGAATGATCCTTAAAGCTTCGAAAGAAGATGGAAGGAATACACAGTTAGTTGGCACTGAAATATTTCAGAAAGTAACAGACGAACAAGAGCCAATGATAATAAATGAAGAGGTTCAAACTGCACTGAAGGCATCGGCCAAAAAAAATATATGAAGGTCTAGGAACTGATGGGCTATCACAAACATGTTTCAACTAACAGTTGTAGCACTGTGTGTGCTCACCAGTCTGTACAAAGAAGTTTGGAAGACAGTAACATGGACAACTGATTAAAAGAGATTAATCTTTATTTCCATTCCCCAAAAATATGACTCAACAGAATGTGGAAATTAACGAACAATATCATTAATATTATATACAAGCAAAATATTGCTTAAGACCATCCCAAGCCAGCTAGATAGAACTGCCAGAAGCTCAGACAGGGTTTAGAAGAGTCAGTGGCACCACGGGGTATCATTGCTGATGTCAAATGGATCTTAGCCCAAAACTGAGAATACCAGAAGGATATGTATTTGTGTTTTATTGACTATGCAAAGGCATTTGACTGTGTGGATCATAATAAACTGTTCTTAACATTGAGAAGACCGGGAATCCCAGAACAGTCAATTATGCTCACAGAAACCTAGATCAAGAAACTATTGTCTGAACTGAGCAAGGGAACATTGCATGGTTTAAAATAAAGAAAGGAGTGTGTCAAGGATGTATCCTTTTTCTATCCTTATTCAATCAGGTTTTTTAGCAAATCATTCAAGAAATTGGACTCTGAAGAAGAATGTGACATCAGGATCAGAGGAAGACACATTAGCAACTTGTGTTATACAGATGACACAAGCTTGCTTGCTGAAAGTGAGGAGGACTTGAAAAGTTTGCTACAAATGATAAAAAATAGGGCCTTTGATATTGATTACATCTCAATATCCAGACAACACAAAAATCTTCACTACTGGGCTTACAAGCAATATCATGATAGATGGAGAAAAGATTGAATTGCCAACTATTTCATCTTATGGGAATTTATAATCAACACCCTTGGCATCAGCAGTCAAGAAACTAAAAGACATGTTGCAATGGAAAAGTCTGCTCCCAAGAAGGAAGCTGAAGTTAATGGTGGTAGTTGTTGCTTTACTTATTTGTTTTGTTTTTTTAAAAATTATACTCATTTATTTACAAAATTCAAATACACAAGCAACAAATGCTGGCAAGGTTGTGGAGAAACTGGAACCCTTATTCACTGTTGGTAGGAGTGTCAAATGGTACAACCACTGTGGAAGGCGGTATGGCGCTTTCTCAAAAAGTTGCAAATAGAGATAACATTTGACCCAGCAATTCCACTACTGGGAATATACGCCAAAGAGACCATAACTGACATCCAAGCAGATATATGCACACCCATGTTTATTGCAACTTTGTTCACAATAGCAAGGAGTTGGAAACAATCTAAGTGCCCATAAACAAAAAGAGAAGCTGTGGTATAGTCACACAATGGAATACTATGCTGCATTGAAAAACAATTCGTGCAATATTATTCAAAATGGGTGACTCTGGAGGACATTATGCTGAGTGAAGGATCTCAGTCACAAAAGTACAAATACTATATAATGGTGCCACAGCTGTAAAACAGGACTGACCTTGGGGTTGGGGAGAGACTGAGAAAGATGGGTTCAATAATGTATACTGCATTGAAACAGATGAGGGAGAAAACTGTTTAAAAGGAATATGTGATTAGGCATTTTTGTCATGACAGGAGTCTAGATAGAGCAAAGGCTACATGGTGGAGTGGACCTGGGGGAGGGTTTGTAAAACAATGGAAGAGTTTTTTCTTTTACTTTTCCAAGAGGGTAGTGTACTGGGGGGGGGGGTTTGGGAGGGAAGAAAAGTACAACAATGAATGAATGGAAATCCAAAGTGTCTATAAATTTTTACCGAAATAAATAAGAAATTTAAATTAAAAAAATAAAAAAGGAAAAAAACCCACAATGTTGAGAAATGATTGTATAAAACAAAATGTGCATGAGTGAAACAATTTATATGAATGACTGTATGAAAGTGAATGAAAGTATAAATAGTAGTTTTTTTAAAAAACCAAAGCAATTTCTGGTCAATAGGAAAAAAGTATAAAAATACTTGTTGTTCTAAGATGTTTAAAAAACCCTACAGGATTTTGGACATTCTGTTTTACCAGTTGACATTTAGCAACATACTGAAACATGTTATATTAATTTTATATTTTAAT
>NW_006399872.1:4207063-4220548 GCF_000299155.1 Elephantulus edwardii
GTTTTATACAATATTTGTCCTTGTGGGTCTGATTTAGTTCACTTAGCATAATACTCTCCAGTCCCTCCCAAGTTAAGTAATAATTTACAAAATCATTGCTTCTGCCTTTTGCGTAGTATTCCATTGAGTGAACACACCATAATTTCTCAATCCATTTGTTTGTGGTTGGACATCTAGGCTGTTTCCATGTTCTTAGTATTTTACTTATTTTTTGAACCATTTCTCTAGAGTAAATGGAGTCATTCAACTCTGACTTAACCACCTCTTCAATATATATTTACTGTACATTTATTTTTAGAAGCAGAGGTGGCATCCACTTCATGAACAACATGCCTCTGGAAACCCTATGAACTTTGAGAAACAATAGTTACAGAAAGACTTCAGATCTTTTGTTCATAGGGTTGCTATGAGTCCTGCTTGACTCGACTGCAATCAAAAACATCACACATAAATGTACAGGTGTAGAGCTATACATATGTGTACGGCTCTGGTGTCTTAGTGGTAAGGAGTTGTGCTACCAACCCAAAGAAAGGCATGCAGTTGGAATTCACCAATTGCTCTGCAAGAGAAAGACAGACAATCACCTTCCATGCATGGTACAGTGTCTGACAACCTGCTGGAGTGTCAGCTATGATTTGATCCTAACTGGAAGGTACACAAAAACAAACACAAAATTTAACAGAGACTTGCATATTCTGCCTGCTTTCTACCTTATCTGCTTTGCTTCCCACTTCACAGGTCATTTTTTTCCTGGGTAGTTTCTTTGTCCTAAACTTTTCTGTTTTATTTATCCCTAAATATTTTCTTTTTATTGTATCATAATCAATAGTTAATGAAAAACTTAAAGATTAATACTGTATGACTTTGTTGGAAAGAATCTGTGCTCAAAAGGTTTCATTTTCACCATTTTATTTTTCTTTAGGTGAGGTGGTTTGATTGACTTGGTTTGTTCAGACGCAGAGACAATGAGAAATAAATCTAGCTGTTCAGTGTAAAAAGAGCTAATGACAAAGCTATTTTTAGGGAAAAGAGCTTTTTTGTCTTCCATCTGTGATTGTTTGTGTCTGTTTGATATCTCAGTCCTTTGGTTCTTATCTTTAAAAGACAGCTGCTTTTACCTCAGACATAAATCAGAGGAGGAAAACCTGCTAACCAAAAGAAGCTTGGGCCTGCAGAGAGGATGAAAGGGAATAGAAATTGAGGAAAGTGGGAGGGAAGAATAAAGGACCCCTGGAGAGTACACTCAGGGCTAAACACAACAAACAAAAGTCCCCCACAGTTTTGGAGAAACACAGACTGATCTGAGAAACCAAGAAAGGAAGAAAAAGATGAAGATACTGATGCTTCAGCAGCAGAGAACAAGAACTCAGCAAAGTGACATTCCTGCCTCAAGGGCAAATCTGCCCGAGAAGTTCAAGGCATACACTATGAATTCATGCATGAAGTGGGAGGTAACAGTTCAATTCCAGGACACAGGACAGAACTGGGAAAGGAGAAATGCTACTAACTTTGAGTCCATTGTGTGAAGTTGCTAATCAATCATGTTTGCCCCACCTCCAACCTCCAGATTTAGGAGCTAGAGTTGAGATAGTTAGTTTTTCCTCTAAAAAAATATTGAAGATTTACTCTTGGATAGACTAAGGGAATTCTGGTGGCCTAGTAGTAAGAAGTTGCCAACGCAAAGGCAGGTGGTCGGAACCTAGAAGTTGTTCAGCAGGGGAAACAATAGGCAATCTCTTCCTCTGTGATTTACAGTCTCTGAAAAGCTGCTGGAGGGTCACCTATGAGCCAATTCTAACTTGACACATCTAACAACATAATACACCAAACAATTCTCAAAAACTTAAGTCTTCAACAAACACACAAACACAGACTCCCTGACTGATCAGTTATTTTTAAAACGCCATTAAATATAGTCATAGTAATTATTTGACATATTGCAATGGGAAAGTCTACTGTTAGGGACCTCTCCAAAGTACTGAAGAGCAATGGTGTCACTCTGGAGACTAAGGTGCTTAGTCTGTAAACTAAGGTGTTTGGTACAGACCATGGTCTTTGCAATCACTTGTTATGCATCTAAGAGTTGGACAATGACTAGGGAGGTTAGAAGGAGAATTGATGCCTTTGAGCTTTGGTGCTGAAGAAGAGTATTGGGTGTACCATGAACTGCTAGGAAAACAAATAGATTAATCCTGGAGAGGGTTAAACCAGGCTGCTTCTTGGAGGCAAGGATCCTGGGGTTTTGTCTGACATACTGTGGACATGTTGTAAGGAGGGACGGGTCCTTGGAGAGGGACATCATGCTTGGAAGGTTGAGGGACAGCGCAGGAGGGGAAGACCCTCTATGAGGTGGATTGATTCAGTGACTGGGGTTATCAGGATGGGTGTGTTAGAGGCAGTGCGATTGGTACAGGATAGAGCAGGGTTTAGGGCTGTTGTACGTAGTGTCGCTATAAGTCGCAAGCGACTCGATGGCACATAACAACTACGACAACAACAACAACAACAACAACAATTAATGATGACAAATACCTAGGTTGACCCTTCTTTCATTTTTTCCCCAGTCTGTTGCTTCAGAAACACATCAACACAATCTGAGTTTTATAAAGGTAGCTTGTATCAAGTTCTGGTTAGTACCTGTCTTTCATAGAATTAAAGTTTGATATTGAAAATGTAGAGATCTTAAAGCAATTGAAGCTTTTTGTGAGAAGAATATAAATCTAGTGTCAAGCTTGATTAGTAGAATATGTTCTCACCCAAGGTATTCATGGAAATATAGGTGAGTAAAGGTGACTGAGGGCTGTAGAGGTGTTTTGTGATGGCCATGTTAAATGTTTATATATATGAGAAAGTCAAATTAATTCTTACTTTAAACATCTACTGCAGCTAGAAATACAACTGCAGGCACTTATTGATGCTGGTTTTGATTTAAATTACTCCCCACAGCATCATTTAAATATTTCACTCTATTTCTCTCTGCATTTCCTTTTTCTTACTTCATGGCTCATGAATACGGCATACCTGATATCCTCCAAAGGAAACCAGCTGGAAAGAGGAACAGAAGCATTCTGAATCTAGTCCCTCAGCTAGGAACACACACATTCATATTCTCTCTCTCTCTCTGTGTCTCCCCACCCCCCTCTCAACGAAAGTTAGGGCAATACTGTTATGTATTCAATAAGAAAGGAAAAAAACAACTTAGAATATAGTAATATGGAATATCTGTTTCCACAGAATGATATTGAAGAGAAACTATTGTAATTGCTGCGTTAGCAGTCAAAATTGATGTTTGAGAGAAAGAAATTATATGAAAATTATAGTACTATAAATATCTCCAGTTTATCCTAGCATGTTGCTATGTTCCATCAAGTAGGAATTAACCCATCATACCTTAGCCTCCAGCAGGTTGTTAGAGGAAGTAAATTTCATGATTGCCATCTTATTTCCATGGAGCAGCTGGTGGATTTGAACTGTGTGCCTTTAGCTCTATGCCACTAGAAGTTGGCAATGCAACTCTTTACCAGTAAACCACCAGAGCTCCCTATAAAACTATCCTCTCCATTGCTCAGTTGAAACTTGAAAGATTCCATTTTCCATTGACTCTGAACAACAAAATGGGACTCTAATTTTTGATTCAGATCTGAAAGTAACTTGTATTTATCAGCACAGGTAATTGAGAACTTTCTGGTCATGGTGTCAAGCCCTCATAACTAAATACTTTCCTCTAGCAACAAGATAAATCACTGACTCCTAGAAGCTATTTTTTCTTAATAGCCTTTATTTCATTACTTCACTGTCTAGTGATTGCAGGTGAATTAAAATAAAAATACAAAATGAATGTGATTTTCTTTGCCAATTTGCCGTGGATTGTGAAAGAAAACAGGTTGCTCTCTTTTTTTTTGTTGTTATAGCCAAGGTTTTCTATCTGCTTTTACTCTGGTTTTTAATAAGAGCAGAGATCTCTACACATCTCACTCTTGCATAAGGTGCTGATAAATTTATGTGAATATTATGTATAAAATACTAATTATTAATAATTCAGCATTGGCTCTTTGAAGTTCTAAGAGCTTTAACCGATGATGCCCCTAAGAGATCTACAATTTGCATATTACCAGGAAGGTATGGTGGAAAGTATCTCTGAAATTGATTGAGAACCCTTTTAGTGACACAGTTAAGTTTTGTTTTGGCCTTTCTAGTAGATGTAGTGATGAAAGCAAGGATGAACCAGAGCGAGATGGGTTGACCCAGTGACGGTACCGGGCACAAGTACATCAGGGGTTAGGAGGATGGTGTGGGACCGGGCAAGGTTCAGATCTGTTGTTCACAGGATTGCTCATAGTTTACTCTGCTGAATCGAACAACAGCAGTTAAATGCCAGCCCTTTGTCAATTCTCATTACTGTATGTGTAAGATTAAATTAGGACAATTGTGACATAAGGAATAATGAAAACACCGTTTTTTGTTACCCCCTCCCCCCATACCTAAATTGACCTAAAAGAGGTCCCTGGGTTGCACAGATTATGCTAGGCTATTCATCATGAAACTGATAGTTCAAACCCACCCAGTGATTTTTAGAAAAGAAGACTTATTGATCAACTTTTCTATAGTTTACAGCCAAGAAAAATCCTAGGGAGCTCAGTTTTACTCTGTATCCCATGGGATCCCCATAAATAAAAATCAACCCAAGGCTTATGTGATTGTTGTGGGGACCAGGGGCGTTATTAGCCCAAGAAGTACTCTGATTGATGCTGGATGGGTCTTTGCAACTTGCAGCTTCTGTTCATTCTAGAAGAACAGATACACAAGAATAGTATTTGCTATGAGAATGTCTCATTTTAGAAAATGTTCTAATAGCTTTGTGAACTATGAATTATTATTCCCTTAGTATGTGTCAGCAGGAAGCCATAAATTTCTATAGCTGTTCAATGCTATTCCTCAGATTAACCACCTAAGAGATGTTTATTTTTTAGCAATTAAATTTGAATATTTGAAGACGAAGAAGTTATTATTTTTCTACTTTTAAAGATAACTTTTTATTCTTAAAGTTATACATACATAATTTAAAAACACAAGTATTTTATAAAATTTGTGATAAGGAGGCAGGTTGTTCAAATCCACTGTTCATCTGCTCTGAAGGAGAAAAATGGACAGTCTCCTCCCAAGCGATTTACTTTCTCCGAAAACCTGCTGGAGGGTCAGCTGAGTTCGTTCTAAGATACCTAACAATGAAACACTTGTTTTAAAACCCAGCAATCTCTGTTCCTTTGTTCTCTGATTACTGATCTTCATATAAAAAAAAGCTCTTTTTACTTGTGTTTACCAACATTATCCCAAATAGCATTACCATTTTTTTTCTGTTTTAGATACTATAGCTGCATTTTTGCACTAAGTCAGTATCTTCTCAAACACAAAATTCTATGTCCGTTGAGTCAGAACTGACTCATAGCTGACCCTTCGGCAGGTTTTTGGGAGGTCGTCAATCACTTAGAAGCAGATTTCCCATCTTTCTCCCCCTTGAGTAAGGGGTAGATTTGAACTGCCAGAGAGGAGCAGTTTTGGTTAGCAGTGCAACTCTTTAAAAATATACCACCAGAGCTCTCGCAATTAGTATTGGGACTATGCTTTTTTTTTTTAAGTGTTGATGCTAGCTGGCTCATATTCACTCACTCAGTCATTGCCATGCAGTCGGAACTGACTCATAACTGACCCTGCAGCAGGTTTTCAGGGACTATAAATCACTCTTACTTGCTGTGTTCTTTGGAGGCATGGATGAAGAAACCTCATCTCACATACTCACATACTTTGAGTATGTTGCTAGGAGAGGCTATTTCTTGGAGAGGGACAGCATTTTTGGGAAGGTGGAGGGGTGGTGAAAAAGAGAAAGATCCTTCACCAGATACTCTGCTGGAGGAGGGACAATCTCCTCTGTACCAGTCTGATCCTATTTAATGATATACACATATAAATTAATAGCATAACATCATAACATAACATAACATGACATGACATGACATAACATAACATAACATAACATAACATAACATAACATAACATAACATAACATAACATAACAAACATAAAATAGAGAGAAAGATCCTTGGCCAGATAGGTTGACACTGTAACTGCAGCAACTGTGTCAGAGATTGTGAGGATGACCCAATGTTCAGATAAGTTGTTCATAGGGTCACTATGAGTCTTACTGGATAACAACAGCAACATAAATCACAAGAGAAGATTGCCCATCTTTCCTTCTCAGAGAAGAAGGTAGATTTGAACCACCTACCTTTAAGTTGACAATGTAAACCCTTACCGCTAGCCTACCAGAGCTCATGCTATTGTTGTATGCACAAGAATTGGAACCGACACACAGCTGACCCTCCAGTAGGTTTTCAGCATCTGTAAAAGGCACAGGAGAAGATTGTCCATCTTTCTCCCTCAGAGCAGCTGGTGAATTCAAACCACCTACTGTTTAGTTGGTAGTGCAGCTCCTTACCACCACGCCACCAGAGTTCATGGAGTATATCATAGTTATATTCACTTTCTTGTTCAACTTTGTCTTTTGTTGTTGTAAAAAAAAAAGTGCCGTCATATTGATTCTTACTCATGGTGACCCTAAGAACCACAGCTCTAAACCGTGTCCTATCCTGTGCCATCCTTATCACCTGTGATACACTGGAGCCCTTGTTGCACTTTTCTCCCTGCCCAACCTCCACTCCCTCCCCAGTTCACGCTTCTCTTTGAAAAGTAAAAGAAAAAAATTTTTCATTGTTATACAATCCCTCCCCCACAAGTCCACACCACTATGAAGCCTTCGTTCTGGACTCCTGTCATGACAATAATACCTAATAATATATCTCTTTTAAACAATTCTCTCCCTCATCTGTTTCAATGTAGTATGCATAATTTATCCCATCTTTTTTCATTCTCCCTCCACCCAGATGTCAGTCCCATTTTACAACAGTGGTACTATGCAGTATCTGTCCATTTGTAACTGAGATATTTAATTCAATATAATGACCTCCAGGGCAACCGATTTTGTGTAATATTTCATGAGTTCCTTGTTTTTTATTGCAGTGTGGTATTCCATTGTGTGAATATACCACAGCTTCTCTATCCATTCGTTTGTTGATGGGCAGTGGATAGCCTCTCCTAACAACGTGCCTAAAGTAAGTGAGACAAAACTTCACCGTCCATGCCTCAAGGAGTACTCTGTCTGCTCTTTCTCCAAAACATATTTGTTTGTTCTTTTGGCAGTCCTCGAGAAACTCGGCACTTTTTCTCCAACACTACAACTCAAAAGACATCAGTTTTCTTTTCACAATTCTTATTTATTGTCCATCTCTCAGCAGCATAGCAGGTTATTGAAAATGTCATTACTTGAATCAGGGACATCTTTAAGTTGACATCATTGTTCTTCAATACTTTGAAGGGGTCCCTGACAACAGACTTCCCAAGTGCAATAAATCTTTTGATTTCTTGACTGCTGGTACCAATCGTGCTGATTATGGATCCAAGCAAGATGAAATTAATGACAACTTCTATCATGATGTTCCTACTGGCCCAGTGGTGAGGATCTTTGTTCTCTTGATGTTGAGATGTAATCCATATTGCAGGCCTTTGTTTTCTACAGAGTTAGAATTAGGTCTTTAATTTTTTTTCTTAGTTAAAGAAAAAATCCTCCCTCCAAATCTCTATTTCAGATGTTTGTGTCCTCTTAATGTGTTCTAACACTTGATGTAATATCTTGGTTTTGCCATTTTCTGAAGATACTTCCTCCATCTTGCAAGATGACATCACCTTTTTTGCTGAAAGTGAGGAGGATCTGAAGTGTTTGCTGCAGAAGGTCAAAGACTGTAGTCTTCAGTATCGATTGAAACTCAGAATCAAGGAAATAAAGATTCTCACCACTGAGCCAATTGAGCACCATGATAGTAGATGGAGAAGAGATTGAGGTTGTTAATAATTACAGCTTACTCAGCTCCACAGTCAACACTCTTGCCACCAGCAGTCAGGAAATCAAAAGACAGATTTCACTGCGGAAGTCATTGTCAGGGACCTCTCCAAAGTGCTAAGGAGTAATGATGTCAGGTTAGGGACTAAGGTGCACTTGATCCAGGCCATAGTCTTTGTAATTACTTGCTATGCATCAGAGAATTGATAATGACTAATGCTGATAGAAGAATTGAAGCCTTTGAGTTGTAGTGTTGGAGAAGAGTATTGAACATACTCATGAACTGTCAAAAGAACAAACAGGTCTGTTTTGGAGAGAGTGAAACCAAGTTTCTCCTTGGAAGCAAGGATTTTGAAGCTCTATCTCACATACTTTGAGCATGTGGCCACAAGGGAAGGACAGCGCAGGAGAGGAAAACCCTCGATGAGATGGATTGACACAGTAATTACGGCAATGGGATTAGGTGTGCCAGAGTGAGACTGGTTCAGTATAGGACAGGGTTCAGAACTATTGTTCATTGAGTCACCATGAGTCACAGGAGACTAGGTGGCACCTAAGAACAGTAACAACAACCATTGTGCTCCTCCACTCTGAACTGTTTGTCCTCCACCTATTCGTCAGCTTTCTTCCTGAGATTTTCCTGTTCAACAATCTGAGAGATTACGTTCCCCCTTTTCTTGTACAGACTCTCCTCATTCTTGGATCCCTCAGTAGCTCTCCTGTTCCAGTGAACCATATCCTCAAGTACGTTAATTACCCAGCATACAAGAAGGTAGACTTTGAACCTTTTCATATGTGAAAATATCCTTACTCATGCTTTACAAATTATAGTTTGAATTCTAGATTGGAGACACATTTTTTATTGTGCTCATTATTTTATATTTTTATTTATAGTAGGATATTGTTCAATTTTCAAGACTGATAACACAATCTTTATCATATGTAGATTTAAAACACACAAAATAAAAGTACTTCCCAGAAGATCCATTTGACAGTACTGCTGAAAGATGAGATCTAGGAGAATGAAGTGTGTAGCTTTAAACATAACACGTTCATTTAAAGAATAAACATTTAATGTGACTAACATTTTGGTTAAAAGAGATACACTGGTAAATGTTAGTGGCAACATATAAGATATACAAATACAACAAAAGTGTTCTACAGTAGGTACTTGTAGAAGAGTAAAGCATTTATGAAATGGCTACAATTACTAAACCTACAATCACTGCAGTTGTTGAGCATTTTGTTTATGTAAGGATATGTCTGATCATCATCCTTACAGAACACACAGAACAAAGCCATCCCACATTTGTTGTCTGGTACCAACACCAAGGTAAGCCTTAGAATCAGATGTGCCTTTCATCACATTGTTTATAAAATCAACTAGAATATTTAACATACTTAAGACAAGTATTTAAAAAATAGAAATATAAGAGTTTATTCTATAGGTAGTAATAACAAAACTTTTAGTCGTCATTTAATTTGAAACTGTTGCTTTTCTGTGTTCTGAATTACAGTGGTGATACTGAAATGCTTGTAGCCTTCTGGTTTGTACTTCTTGATATATGACTGGTTCCCCCCATCTCCTCCCCCACCCCTGAGGGTTTTTGAATCTTAGACAACTCTTTATTTAATTTTCAGGAATTTCTCCGAGATAAACATTTTTTCTTCCCATTTTGCCAAAACACCTTTCATCATTGACCTTTTTGATCTGGAAACCCTTATCCGTTAGTTCTGGGAAATCTTGAATCATTTCTTTGGTATTTTGTTCCAGTTCATTTTCTCTGAGTTCTTTTTTTGAACTTCTATTATTTGCAACTTCTTTGATTCCTGGAACAATTTTCTAATAATTTTCTCTATTTGTTCCTTAAAACTTAGTGGAGTTTCAAGAACTAGCATACACAATTCCACTTTGTTTGTCACAATACTGACAATTGTGAAGGAACTAAAGTTTTGCAGAACAAATTGCTCCCTGAAAATTAGTGGATGATCAGATTATAAAAATGATTAGACAGGCAATTTAAACATGATTAGGTTTTTTATTATTCAAATATAAAATAATCTGACATGAAATTTCCATGAGGCACTTGAGTAAACACATTACTTATTCTCTCTCTCTTTCTCCCTAGTCTAGAATGGCATCCACAGATATTAGGACGGGGCAGTAATTTCAACTCCCAAGGGAGAAAGGGAACAAAAGCTCTAGTGAGTCCTTGACACCAAACTGGTCTCAAATATCAGTGGCTCACTCTCTTAGTCACAATAAAGTCCAACACAGCAAACTATAAACATTTACTTTTTACTACTGACCTAACTTTTAAGAATTCTACCATACATAATTAAATTTATAGGTATTGTGAGAATAAGACATTTTTTTTCTTTTTGGTTTACACTGAATTTCTTTAGTCTTTTGCCTGTAAAATTATGTTACATGGGACAGCCTTTCTTTTTTTTTCTTTTTGTTATTGTTGTGATTCAGTTCAAGCATTTTGCGTATTTTATAACATTAATAACAAAACTCTCAACATAACCCCACTTTTCCCCACTTCTTCCCTGTGGTTCTCATTTTCATTAATTAAACTGTTCTATCCTATCCTTTCCTGCTTTCTGTGCTTTAAAACAAATGCTATTCTTTTGACCTCATTAATTGTTTTAAGGAGTGAGCTCTTCTTCCCTGGTCTCACTGACTACTTTATAGGCCTGTCTGTTGTTTGACTAAAAGTTGAGCCATGGGAATGGGTTTTGTTTGAAGTTCAAATGTGACAGACGACCATATTCTTAGAGGTTCCTCTACATGGGACAGTCTTAACTCACAATTCTAGTTATTCTTTTAGCTAGCTAAAACTGAGTTTCAGCATTCTCATTTCTTTCTCCCCAAACTTTTACTCCAGTGAGGTTAATCAGAACTCTCTTTCTCACCATATCAGCACACACATGAATTACAGTCACTGTTGGCAGTATGCGTGTCCAAAAAGAAGATCAAGTTATTAATTCAAGAAATGTTTACAGAACATCCCCAATTACAAACCATTAGCTTTAATACCTGCATGAAGAACAAACATGTGGATTAATAGAGGATGACGGAAAAAGAATTGATGTTTTTGAGCTATGGTGTTGGAGAAGAGCACTGAACATCCCATGGATGGCCAAGAGGAAAAACAGATATGTCTTGGAGAGGATCTGGCCAGAGTGCTCTTTGGAGGCAGGAATGATGAGGCTTTGCCTCACATGTTTTTAGCATGTTGCTAGAAGGGCTATTCCTTGGAGAAGGACATGATGCTGGGAAGGGTAGAGCGCTGGTAAAGGTGAGGAAGACCCTCCACTAGGTAGATTGACATAATTACTACTGCAATGGACTCTTGTATGTCAGGAAGTATGAGAATGGGTCAGGATAGAACACGGTACAGATCTTTTGTTCTTTGGATTGCTACGAGTCATACTTGGCACCAAACAACAACAGCAGCAGTGACAATAATGCAAAGAACAAGCACAAACTCAATAAGAACAGTCATAAACAATCATCTTGTAATTGTCTCAGGACAATGTTTCTTTTTGCCTACCTAAGTATCTTCTGCTCTGTTATAGGTGAATCCTCAAGACAGGAAAGCATGATAATTCTGTGAGGAAAGAATTACTACCTAGCTTAAAGGGATCTAGATGGACCTAGGAGTGACATCCAAATCTGTCTTGTCTCAATGTTGTTCCCTTAGAAACTAGGGTTATGATAAAGTGTGAAATGTTGTGTCTATTTTGTGGAATCACACCTGGGCTAGGAGTTCTGTGATTCAGTGTGTAGGCCCTGGGCTGACATGACTACAGCAATTGAAAAGATAGATGGTGAGGGAGACTCACTTTCCTGTTAACTTGCTGACCACCAACAAATGGCATCCCTTCCTTGGAAGTCTTAAGAGCTGTATATAAGGGGTAGTATCTTCATTATATGCTGATGCTATAATAGAGATACCACAAGTGGATGGCTTTAATAAATGAATTTATCATCTCACAGTGTAGGAAATTGTTGTTGTTGTTGTTATGTGCCATAGAGTTGCTTATGACTCACAGTGACCCTATGTACAAGAACTCTAAATGCTGTTCTATCCTGTGCCAACCTAGCCATCTCAAACACACTTATCCCCACCACTCCAGTCACAGAATCGATCCATCTCATCGAAGGTCTTTCTCTCCTTCGCCGTTCCTCCACTCTGCCAAACATAATGTCCCTCTCCAAGGACCAGTCCCTCCTTGCAACATGTCCAAAGTATGTCAGACGAAGCTTCAGAATCCTTGACTCCAAGGAGCATTCCGACTTCACCTTCTCCAGGACAATCCTGTTTGTTCTCCTAGCGGTCCATGGTATATTCAACACTCTTCTCCAGCACCACAGCTCAAAGGCATCAATTCCCTTTATGTCAACCCTATTCACTGTCCAACTCTCTGATGCATAGCACGTAATTGCGAAGACTATAGCCCAGATCAGGCGCACCTTAGTCTCCAGTCTGACGTTGTTGCTCCTCAGTACTCTTGAGAGGTCCCTCACAGCTGATTTTCCCAATGCAATTCATCTCTTGATTTTCTGGCTGCTGTTACCAAGAGTGTTGATTGTGGAGCTAAGTAAACTAAAACTGTTAACCATATCAATCTCTTCACCATCCATACTGATGCTGCCAATTGGCCCAGTGGTGAGAATCTTTGTTTTCTTGATGTTGAGCTTCAGTCCATATAGAAGGCTGCAGTCCTTGGATATCAGCTCTAGGAAAAGATATTCTATTTCTATTGACTTGTGAAGAAAGTCCTTGTTTTCCTCCAGCCCTTGCTGGCAATGCTTCCTTAGAGATTTCGATGTCTCTTGATTTTCCACAGTGTTAAGAAGCTTTCTTACACGGAGATCTTAGTTCCAAAGACATAATCTGCTTCTTGAGCTTATTTTTTGGTAATTCTGAAGTCCTTCTTGGCTCACTATATATCTATATCTCATAACTGTGTTGCATTTTACCCATAATCCTCTCATAATTATTTGGTTTGTCAAGTCATGGGGACATCACTACATAACTTCCACATTATATAAATTACTGTATGTCTCTATTCTGGGGGACACAATTCAACCTATGAAAGGTGGCTTCCAGGCTTCCTGGAGAGATGAGAATTCTACACTTTCTATACAGTCCTATTGTTCCCTACCTATCTGTTTTGTTTTTATGATGTAAGTATATAGTACTAAATTAAAGCCTATTTGCATATTCTGAGTCTAATTACCAAGGTGGTCTAGTAACAATGATTGCAGCAGTGCAAAACCAAATTGAAAACTATTCCCTGGGGTTATTTTGAGGGATAAGGGTTTTTTCTGGCTTTGGATATTTGAACTCTTGTGACCTAGTGCATATGGAATTACACTGCCAATTCAAAGGCAGACACTTTGAATTCATCAGCTGCACTGAGGAGAAAGATGGACAATATTCTTCCATGCTATTTACAGCCTCTGAAAACTTGATGGAGGGTTAGCTATGAGTCAATTCTGATTAATGGTGATGAGTTTA
>NW_006399872.1:4221789-4237151 GCF_000299155.1 Elephantulus edwardii
AATTTTTACTATGACAACTGGCCCAGCAGACAGAAGGGAATGCAACCAAGCCAAAGGTGGGTGACTTTTAATCCGCGGCCCTCAGGACTGTCTTTCATTGTTTTTGTTCATACATTTCTCTAGGTCGTATAGCCCTGGGGTACAAGTTGCCGTACCGCCGTCACTTGAGGTTGCTGTAAGTCTGAACACTTTGACACTGATGTGTCAAATGCGTTAATGGCTGGTTACCCAATGAGGACAGAGAGTGGGGTGGAGCTCCCCGATTAAAACAAGCTTGGAAGGAGGAGTGGCATCCACTTCCATTATAGCTTGCCTCCGGAAACCCTATGAACCTGGAGAGAGGATGAAAGGCACCCAAGCATCGAAGACTCTCTTTCATAGGGTCGCTATGAGTCGCCTGCGACTGGACGGCACTGAACAACAAAAACAACAACTAGAAAAATGTAAAATTATATATATAGTCTGCATTATATTTCTTTGGACTTGTGCTTGTATCATCAAATTCACCATGTGTAGATCACACACACAGTTGTCCTCCCGAGTCATGGAACCAAAATATTACTAGGAAATGAGTGCCTTGGATTCCGTATTCTTTGCCTAGACAAAGAATTGGGCCAGATGGGAAAAATAGGAAGTTTGGTTCTGCCACAGAGGCACCAGAGTGTTTTCAGCAATCCTCGTGACTCTCAAGAGATTTGCTGATTAGTGTTACAGTGACCAGGATCCTGTAAATCCAATTACCACTGAAGGTGAGTAAACAAAAGTGGAGGTGAAAGTAGAAGTAACTTACTTGAGAAAGGAAAGTACTTTCCAGAGAAAGGAACAGATCACCCTCCAGAGGAAGGGAATGGAGAGGACAATGGGACCTGAAGGGTCAGATGCTTAGATAATTTACTTCGTCCTGTGATCAGCTGTATGTAACTTAAGTGAGTGGTTGGACCTTTGGAATGGTGTTAGTGGAGGTTGCCACTTTGGTCAGTGCCTCATGATATCACTGATTGTATGTAAGGTCTCAGCTCATTTGGATACTAATTAATTTGGAAGTAATTTTTACTGCATGTTTCCGCTTTCTAAGACACTTGCATCTTCCTCGTAAGGCAAGATGCATATCTCCTGGCTGTAATTGGACCCACTTAGCCCTCTCTTGTTTACTTTTTATCTTCTATATGCTCAAGATGTTCTCTACTAGCTTGTTTGGTAAGGTCCAGCTGAAATTGCAAGGCACTTGATTCTAACTTTACCTTTAAGTCTTTCACCCTGCTCTTTGCTTCAAATTATTTAACAGATATCTAACTCCTAACACTGGTGTAGCAGGCTTCTTATGATTCTGAGAAGTATTTAGATTCTTGTTCTCCAGAGAAGCAGAGCCAATAGAGACAGAAAAGAGAAAGAGAAGGATTGGTTGATTGATTTTGTGGAATTTCAAGGAGCTCTGGAGGCTCTGAAAGAAGCTACACTGCAATCCCAAAGGCATACAATTTTAATCCACCAGATATTCCACAGGAGAAAAATGGGCAATCTCCTTCTGTGTGATTTACTGTCTCTGAAAACTCACTGGAGCGTCAGGTATGGATTGGTTCTGCCTCAGTAGTAAATGACAATAACAACAAAAAGTTCAAATCAACTCAATGACAGTGAATTTGTACCTTTAAAAAATTTAGTTTGTGGGGGTGGTAAATCCAAAATTTATAGAGTCAAATGATGTGCTGTACACTGGCCATCTTGTGTCTGAAATTGATAGTTCGGGTCTACAAAATACAGTTAATCCTAGAACAACACAGGTTTGAACTGCCTCAGTCTGCTTACAGGTAGAATTTTTTTTTCCCTCCTGTGGAAATTATAATGAGCTGAAGTATTGTGGTTGTCTCCTTAAAACACATGATGCTAATAATCATCTCTGTGTGAGCAGTGTCTACAGTAAATTATATGTGAGAGACAAACTGCATGTGGGGGTGATTAGCATCACATATCATTTTAAGTAGATACTCTCAACATTTTAGATCACTATGATAGTCATAGGGTAAAGAATCTGTTTGGACATTGACCCTTTATGTGCAAGCTTGTGTTGTTTAAGGATTAACTATGTTTTATGAAGATTTTCAACTATGAGGAATGTTGATACCTTTAACCCACTTGTTCAGAATTAACTGCATTTCTGTTACAGTTTTGAGGGGCAGGATTCGACTCTTCTGAAACCAATGTTTTTTCTCCTAAAGTTCTTCAGTTGATTGGAGGAGGCCTACCCTGGTTATGTAGGACATTCTCTTTTAATTAATATCACCTAAAGGAAATTATATTGAGTCCAGAATCAGGATTTAATAAGAATGTGGCATTAGGAAAACTCATCAACCACCTGTATTATGCAGATGAAAGAATCTTGCTTGAAGAAAGTGAGCACTTAGAACCACTTACCTTTGAAAATCAAAGATTACAGCCTTACGATACATATTACATCTCAATATCAAGAAAACAAAAATTCACACCACTGAACCAATAGCAATCGTGATATATGGGGAAAAGTTTGAAGTTCTCAATTATTTCATTTTTCTTAGATGCACAATTAGCTCTCTTAGGACTGTTGTTATTGATTGCTGTGGAATTGAGTACTCCTAACAACTCTATGAACAACATATCTAAGCCATGTCTATTCCTGTGCCGTTCTTATAATCTCTAATATGCTTGATCCTTACTATCATTGTGTCAATCTATCTTGCTGAAGATCTTCCTTTCTTTAGTTTACCCACCACATTTCCAAGCATGATGTTTTCTTCTCCACGGAATAGACTCTCCTAGCAACATGTTCAAGTCAAGAAATCAAAAGATGGGAAAATATGCTGTCAAAATTCTCTCCAAAGTGCTAAAGAGCGATGATAACAGTTTGAAGACTAACATGCACCTGATCCCATCCATGATCTTTTCAATTACTTGGTATGTATCTGAAAGATGGAAAATGAATAATGATGACAGAAGAAGAACCAATACCTTTGAGTTGTATTCACTGTCAAAAATGATAATATAAAATAATAAAAGTTAAAAATGTATTGTTAAAAATGGACTGTCAAGAGAACAAACAAATCTGTCTGGAAGAAAGTACAAGGCAGCTCTTTGCAGGCAAAATGATGAAACTTCATCTCATATACTTTAGGCATGTTCTTAGGAGGGATCAGTCCTTGGAAAAAGACATGCTTGGAAAGGTAGAGAGATCAGCAAACAACAGAAAGACCCTTAAAAAGATGGATTGATACATTGACTATAACAATGGGCGTAAGTATGCTAGATATGATGATATAGCACAGGATAAGGCAGGATGTAGGTCTGTTGTTGCTAGGGTCAGAGACCACTCTATGTACTTAATACTACTACTAATAATAATGTAATAAACTTTCATAGCAACATCCAGGTTGGTATTTGACCAAACAGCTGGACATTGTAGTCTAACCAACTTGATACATAAAAGAACAGTTACCTCATAGAAAAGTGAACTGAGGTATGACTTTGTTGTTACTCATGTATTATTGAGCTCACCCTTATCAGATATTTTCTTTCTTCTCCTTTCTCTCTAGAAGAGTAATCTTCCAACTCACCTAAGTATAGAAATAACCTAGGAAGATTTTGAAAACGAATAGTGCTCAGTATTCCTATCCCTGTACAAAATTGAGTTACTAGGTGAGGAAAACTCCCTGGCTAATTGTAATATGTAGCCAGGTCAAACTACTATTCTAAAAGTCTACGAAACCCATTGCAGTTGAGTAGATTCCAACTCTTAGCAACCCTACAGGACAGAATAAAACTGCCCAGTCTTGATAGTAAAGACTGTTAATTTTTGCTTTGGCATCATACTGCCTTCTATTTCTCCTGAGGATTGACTGGTGGCTTTGAACAGGTAGCTTTTTTATTAGCAGTTGACCACGTAACCCTGCACCAAGATTCCTTTTAAATTCTATTATAGTCTGTAAAATTAAAGACAAAAGACAAAAGCTATTTCAAGAATACACTGCAACATAAAGCTTAAAATGCACAATGGATATTCTTTTTTTTAACTGAGATTTTAATGAAAGTTTATAGAGAACTTTGATTTCCATCCATTCATTGCTGCACATTTTTCTCCCTGCCCCCCCAGTTCATTTTTTCTTTAGAATTTTTTTCCCATTGCTATACAGTCCCCTCAGTCCACTTTACTATGTAGCTCTTATTCTGGACTCTAGTCATGCTGATAATACCTAATAATATATTCCTTTTATATAGCTCTCTCCCTCAACTTTTTCAAAGCTGTGTACATTATTTATCCCCTCTTTTCATAGTTTCCCCTCACCCTCATGTCAGTCCTATTTTATAACAGTGGCATTATGCACTATATATTTTTTTTGTGGCTGAGATATTTTTAACTCAGCATGATGTCCTCTAGGGTCACTGATTTGGTCTAATATTTTTGTGAGTTCTTTGTTTTTCAGTGCTGCATAATATTCCATTGTGTGAATATTCCACAGTTTTATCTATCCATTCATTTGCTGATGGGCACTTGGGTTATTTCCAATTCTTTGCTATTGTGAACAAAGCAGCAATAAGCATGGATGTGCATATATCTGCTTGGGTCCAGTTCTGGTTTCTTTAGAGTATATTCTCAGTAGTAGAATTGCTGGCTTAAATAATATTTCTATTTTCAACTTTTTGAGAAAGCACCATACTGTATCCACTAACAGTACATAAGGGTTCCAGATCCTCTACAACCTCGCCAGCAATTGTTGTTTGCTGCTTTGTTAAATTTTGCTATTCTTACTGGGGTGAGATGATATCTCATAGTTGTTTTGATATGCATCTCTCTTAGAGCTAGGGATTTTGAACATTTTTTATGTGTTTGTTCACCATCTGAATGTCTTCCTTGGTGGAGTGTCTGTTCATATCCTGTGCCCATTTTGCAACTGAGTTGTTTACCTTTATTTTGTTGTGGTGCTTGAGTAGTCTACACATTCTAGATATAAGTCTCTTATCAGACATGTCATTACCAAACATGTTTTCCCAGTCTATGGCTTTCCTGTTTACCCTGTTGGAGAAGGTTTTGGATGTTCATTGGGATTTGATTCTTAGAAGGTGCCATCCATATATTTTATCCACTCCTGGTTGTAGGTTTTTCAGGATACTTGGTAGACCGTTCGTGTCTTGGACTAGGACTTCTAGAATTATTCCAAGATTTTCTCTAATGAAGTTTATAGTTCTTTGCTTTAGTTCTAGGTCCTTGATCCACTTTGAGTTGATTTTTGTGCATGGTGTGAGGTGTGGGTCATGTTTGAGTTTTCTACAGATGGTTTTCCAGTTTTACTAACACCATCTGTTAATTCCCCACTTAATCATTTAACCACAGGTAGATGGTCTGATTTCAGGGTTCTCAATTCTATTCCACTGAGCTATGTGTCTGTCATTGTACTAGTGCCACTCTATCTTGACCACTATGGCCGTGTAGCAGGATTCAAATAGTGGAGTGAGATGCCTCCTTCCTTGTTTCTCTTTCTAAGGAGTATTTTGCTTATTCAAGGTCTCTTTTCATTCCAAATTAAACTGGAGATTTCCTTTTCCATCTCATTGAAGAATGGTATTTGTATTGGGATTGCATTGAACGTGTAGAATGCCTTTGGTAGGATTATCATTTTCACAATATTGAGTCTTCCTATCCATGAGCAAGGTATATTTTTCCATGTCTTTTTTTGTTTCTTTTTTTCCCCCTTGAAAGTTTTAATTGTCCTATTGCCACAGTGCTTGTCAAAACCAGTTCTGATTAATCTCCTTTGTCAGTGTGTACTTTGCCATTCCCTATCACTCCTCCCTGAGAGAGACTTCACCCTGATTCATAAGGAAAAGGGGATGGCATATTCTCTTAGCGACTTCCTGCTGAAAAGGCACGCTGTAGGTTTCAGGGTGAAGATCTTCTCTCACTACTCTAAAGGGCCCCTTTGGCAATAGGAAACATATTGATTTTGGAATTTAGATGCACTACTATTAATTGTGCTTAGCTATACATGTTCATATCCCTGAAGATGCATCATGGAACTGTTGCAGCCTAGAAGACACAAATTTAATTAACAAGTTAAAAGTACATGAGTCAAAAATTAAAAGCAATAATACTCCAAGTGGAGGTTCTAACAGTGGCACAAATCAAGTTACAGAGGGAAGGTAGTTCTTAAAATAAAAGGCCTATTGACTAGCACTTTGTCTATTATAGTATAAAGGTTAGGAACCACAAGATGTAGAGGCTCAACTATGTTATTTATTGTTCTTAAATCCTGGACCAAATTCCATTTACCACTGGGTTGTTTTACAGCTTGGAAATCCACATGCAAGGCAGAGGTGAATAAGGAACTGCTTATGAGGTTTTCCATCAATTCCAACAACTAAGAAATAGTGAGAAGAGTTGGGACCTCAGAAGGCTTTTAGGATCAAATATTAGGCTCTTGTGTCTAGGAGAAAATGATTATACTTACCAGTAATGTTAATGCTCACCCATGGCTCTTCTGGGAGGATCTAAATCATTGAAGCATCCTCCTTTGTTTCCATCTGGGAGCTGGGGCCTGTCAGTCCTGTCTGCCACGAGGACCTGATGTGGGCCACCTTGGCCAAGTGTCCTTCAGATCCACACTTAAAGCAAGTGAGTGGTAGCTTCCTCTTTACTCCCTTGCCTATCTGTGGCTCTCGTCTGTGACACTGTCTACTGAAGTGGCCCAGCTAGGAAAGCCGTTTTGAACAATAAACTCTTAACACCATAGCTACTAAGCCACTTAGTCAATCTCTGTGCTGAGTAAATAATTTGAGAAGCTGGACTTTATGAAGAAGAATGTAGTATCAGGATCAGAGTAAGACTCATCAGCAGCTTTCGTAATACAGATGACACAACCTTGCTTGCTGAAAATGAGGAAGACTTGAAGTGCTTGCTGCAATAGATCAAAGACTACAGCCTTCAATATGGACTGCATCTCAATATTAATAAAACAAAAATCCTTACCATGAAACCAATAAACAATAGGATGATAGATGGATAAAAGATTGAAGCTGCCAATGATTTCATATTGCTTGGATCCAAAATCAGCTCACTTGTATGAGCACTCAGGAGATCAGCAAGCGTATTGCATTGGGCAAGTCTGTTGCCAGGAACTTCTTCAAATTACTGAGGAGCAACAGTGTCAGTTTGAAGATCAAGGTGCACATGATTCAGGCCATGATCTTGTCAGACACTTGCTATGCATTTAAAATGTGGACAGTGCATTAGGATGGCAGAAAAAATGATGCTTTCCAGTTGTGGTGTTGGTGAAAAGTGATGAGTATTCCATGGACTTCCAAAAGAATAAACATATATCTTAGAGAAAGTGCAGCAAGAATGTTCCTTGGAGGCAAGGATAACTAAGCTTAGTGTCACACACTTTGGCCATGTTGCTGAGAAGCTATTTCTTAGAGGGAGCCATCATGCTTGGAAAGGTAGAGTTTTAGTGAAAGAGAAAGACCTTCAACAGATGGATTGTTACAGCTACTGCAGCAATTGGCTTATATGTGTCAGAGATGATGAAGATGGAACAAGATAGAACAGGATTCAAATCTACTGTTCATAAAGCCACTATGATTCATACTTGACAGCACCTAACAACAAGGCACCAGAGCTCCATAGCATCATGATAGATGGTGAAAATTTGGAAAGCTGATCTTGGCAGAAAGCAGAGAAGATCAGAAGAATGTCTACTGTGCTTTATTACCTGTGCAAAGATATTTGCCTATATGAATCATAAGAAACTAAGGCTAAACTTTGAGAAGAAAGGGAATGCCAGAGCACTTAATTATGCTCATACCAAACCTATGCCTAGACCAAGAAGCTATTGTTCAACTAGATCAAGGGAATATTGATTGCATAGTTAAAATTAAGGAAAAAAATTGCATCCTTTCTACAGATTATTCAGTCTGTGTACTGAGCAAATCATAAGAGAAACTAGACTTTATGAAGAAAAATGTGATGTCAAGATTGGGGGTCTCATCAACAATCTACATTACACTGATGATACAACCTAGCTTGCTGAAAGCAAGGTCTTGAAACCCTTGCTGCAGAAGATCAACGACTGCATCCTTCAATATAGTCTACATCTCAACACCAAGAAGTTTTTCACCACTGTGTCAATAGGCAATATTATGATAGATGGGGAGAAAGATGAAGTGGTCAACAATTTCATGTTGCTTGGCTCTGCAGTCAACATACATGGTATATCAGTAGTCACCAGATCAAGAGACATACTGCATTAGGCACGTCTGCTGTCAGGCACCTCATCAAGTTTCGGAGGAGGAGTAATTATTTCATGAGTAAGGTGCACCTGATTCAAGCCATAGTTTTTAAAAATCACTTTATATGCATACAAGGACTGGGAAATAAACAAGGATGACAGAAGAATTGATGCCTTTGAATTGTGGTGCTGCAGAAGAGCACTAAGTATTCCATGAAGTTTCAAGAGAACAAACAAGTATGTCTTGGAGAGAGTGCAGCTAGGATACTCTTTAAAGGGAAGTGTGATGAAACTTCCTCTCATGTAATTTGGGACTGTTGTTAAGAGAGGGACGTCCTTGAAGAAAGACATTAAGTTGCTTGAAAAAGTGGAGAGTCACTGAAGGAAGGTAAGACAGTCAGTGAGATAAATTTACACCGTGACTGTAACAATGGATTCTAGTGTGGCGGAGATGATGAGAATGGCAGAGGATGATAGGTCAGGATTCATATGTCTTATTCATAGGGGCATTATGAGTTGAATTCTACTTATTGGCACCCAATAACAAGAAAAACAACAATATTTGCCTACTTGAATAACAACATAGTATGTCTCATTGGAATATTTTCATTTTTATCTTTTATAAGGTCAAACATTCTCACTTTTCCCCCGTCATTTTTTTTAACACAATAATTATTCTTTTTTTCCTAACAATTATCTATATTTATAGAGTCCACACATTCTTTTACTGAATTTTGCTTGGTTTTCAAAATTTTTATGCATTAATGTACTTTTTTGTACATTAAAAATATACATTTTATACTTTTTTTATATTTCTGACTTTTCTTTCCCTTCGTAGCATTAAAAATAACAAAGCAATACTTGTGAAACCTGTATGGTCCATTATAATTACAACCAGCCATATATGTCCTTTAAATTTAAATTAGTTAAAAGAAAATAAAACTGGACATTTAGCTACTCTAATACACTACATCCATTTCAAGTGTTTGGACTATTTAAACATGTAGTCACATGTGGTAGTGGGTACTGTATTAGACAGCATAGCTATAGAATACTTTTATCATTGCAGAAAATTCTACTGGATATTATCAGTATATTACATTTATATTTTAGCAGTTGGGTATAACATTTGAAAATCATATTGTGTATCTCTGTGTTTTTAGCATTCCCAGACAGTCTTTCCCCATATTTTAATTTCTTGTATATTTGGGGGAAAAGGGGCATAATTATACTGATATTTGGGGGGGAAATGGCTGACTCGGTTTGGCGTAAATAAGGGATTCCTTTTTTTTAAAAAGAAATGTACTTTTTCCAAGTTTCGGAAATATATTTAATGAGAAGAAAGCTGATAAAACCTATTCATGATAAGTCATAAGTCCTAGTCATTTTCAATAATGGTTATGTATTTTTATTGATGTTGCTGTTGATTTTATTAAAGGCACGGTTTTTCACAGAGCTGTTTCCTTAATTTCATTATGTTTTTAGTCTTCATCACAATTTCCTTTTCTTTCCTTTTCTTTTTCAGAAAAGCCTCTCAGCAAGATTATCCCCACATTTCCTTTAACCTTGCAGTGGGAAAGCTGAAAAACATAACTGGCTTATTGGAAGGGTAATGAAATTAGCTGTCTTTTCCGTTCGTATTGAGATGTCATCCCTTCTAAAACTGTCCCCATAAATTTCCTGTAATTGTCAGTTAAAAGAGTTTCATATGTGGCTTACTTCCTACTCTTACCTTTCTACATCTTTACATTGTTACGAGTTATGATAAAGGCCAAGAAAACAAGAGAATTAAAGATATATGTAAATAGAACTCATTGATTAAATTCTTAAAGCATCTCATGAGCCTAAAAGGCAAGCCTAGATTATTATACAGTTCTAAAACTCTCCTGTGAATTCCCAAGCCTTCCTTGGGGAACATTTTGACACTTTTAGAGATCACTTTTATAAACTGACTGGTAAAACGTAGAATCTAAAGTACATGGCTCCTTTTGTACACAAATTTTCCTTGTGTCCATTGGAATCATCCTCGTCTGATTACTCAGCCGGAATTAAGAGAAATACGGCTACTTTCTATGGAAAAAGTTTTCACTTTGGGTTTTTTTCCCTATTCTTCAATATTGCTTGATCTGTTAACATTTTTGTTCAGAGGCATTTTTAAAGGATCCAAAAAGTAAATTGTTAAACCTTCAACTTATTTTTTTTAAATTCAATCAGTATATGCATTTAATTACCAAATAATGTGTATGACAAACTTTTCTCAGGCTGATGGATAGACAAAGGCCAGGCATGGAGCGGTTCAATGAAGGGCTGAAGGCTGGGGGTGTCTTGGGAATTGGTATCATAGAGATATTTGTTACAAACCTTTCTTGGTAATAGGTTTTTGAAAGACCATTTTGAGACAGCCAAGTTAAAATGGTGTAATAAAAATGTTCTTAGAACTGGTAGCTTCCAAAATGGGTAGGTGGAATGGAAGCCCTCTCAACCTGAAGTATAGAATTTGATTGAAATAGAGAGTGTCCCAGACATTACTTAAGACTCTTGGCTTGAAAAAAAAAAATCTCTAAATAGGGTAAAAAGAATCCAACCGGGAGCTGGTATTTTAAGAATATTTCTTTGAGTAGCTATGATTTTGTTATGAAGATACTCTTGATGCAAACCAGATGACATGGCATGTGCTTCCCTCAGGCCCTTAGCATGAGTCTAAACAAATGGTAACCTGGCCTTTAGCCTGAACACTTGGAACATGCAGGTGCTTTTGGTTTACTCTTTATCTTTGCTATTAAATGATTGCCCCTCTTAGGGATGTGGAGATGCTCCTTAATGTTGCAGCAAGCCAGGGGATCCAAGAGGCCCAGGAACTTCTGGAGAATGTTATTTGGACTAAACGCAAGCTCTTGTCAACTAAAAGAACGAGCAGTTCTTATAGACTATAAAGTGTTCTGCATGCTCTTCCTGGAACTTGGGATTTTTGGGTCTCATTTGTCTGCTGTCTTGCAGTCCTTTTTGGAAAAGGGAAGCTACTTTTAGTTACAGTTTTCTGTGTGACTGAATCATCAATTTTCTGTTCAGCACCCTTTAAACAAGATGTTGTTTATGCTTTTTCCTGGGATCTAAGTTTGACCTCTTCTAGATAGAGGATTGTTTCATCTGGATTTCATTATTGCTCACGTCAGCTAAGTTCCAAGTCAGTGAACATTATTTGAAACTGTAGTGGGGAGGGGGAGGTTGGAGTGTGAGAATGAACCTGTCATATCAGAGATTTGGCTTCTTAGATGTTAGTTGGCACTCACATATCCAGTGAAGAAGCAAAACTCATCATTAGCTTACTCTTTGACATGTGGTGTTCTGCTTAAAATAAACTTGTTTCCATATCTCCTCATTTCAGTTTTCTGCTCTATTAGGTTTCTATGGTATTTCATTGTATTCACTTTCTGATGCTCTACAAAAAAATCCTTTATAGGGAAAAAAAAAGAGATGATGTCATTGTTGTGAACAAAAAGGGAAAGCTAAAATAGCTAACATTTACTTAACACCTGCCACATTGTAAGATACTTTCCCGGTTCTATTACATGTATCTTATTTTTCATTACTAAGAAAAACTTTATGAGGGGTAGTATTATGATTATCATTTTAAAGAGGCATAAACATGAATAGAGAAGTTAAGTAATATGTATGGTGTCACAGGGCGAATGGGAGAGCAAAATTTGAACTTTGACCATCTGCTCCCAGAGCTGACATACCTAACCAATTCTACCAATTCTACTCATATCACTCCCCTGATTCTTCAACATATCCTTCTGAATAAACAGATTCTCTGAGAGTATTATTATGGGTTCGGTAACAAACTGTGGCTGACTCTGAGAAGAATAGGAATCCCAGAACACTTGATCGTTCTAATGCGAAACTTATACTTGGACCAGGAGGCAGTCGTCAGAACAGAGCAAGGGAACACTGCATGGTTCAAAATTGGGAAGGGCGTACACCAGGGATGCATCCTATCTCCATACCTTTTCAACCTATATGCAGAACAGATTATCTGGGAGGCGGAGCTCAATGAGGAGAAGTGTGGGGTCAAGATTGGTGGACCATTTATCAACAATCTGCGTTATGTGGATGACACAACCCTGCTTGCTGAAACTGAGGAGGACATGAAGCGCCTGCTGCAGAGTGTCAAGGACTACAGCCTCCAATATGGATTGAGGCTCAATGTCAAGAAGACAAAGATTCTCACCACTGGACCAATTGGCAGCATCAGGATGGATGGTGAAGAGATTGAGATTGTACACAGCTTTAGTTTGCTAGGCTCCATAGTCAACAGTCTTGGCACCAGCAGCCAGGAAATTAAAAGGCGCATTGCCATGGGAAAGTCTGCTGTTAGGGACCTCTCCAAAGTGCTGAAGAGCAATGGTATCTCTTTGGAGACTAAGGTGCGTCTGATACAGGCCATGGTCTTCGTAATCACCTGTTATGCATCAGGGAGTTGGACAATGACCAAGGAGGATAGAAGGAGAATTGATGCCTTTGAGCTGTGGTGCTGGAGAAGAGTATTGAGAATACCATGGACTGCTAGGGAAACAAACAGATTTGTCCTGGAAAGGGTTAAACCAGGTGGCTCCTTGGAGGCAAGGATTCTGAGGCTCCGTCTAACACACTTTGGACATGTTGTGAGGAGAGACCGGTCCTTGGAGAGGGACATCATGCTTGGGAGGGTGGAGGGACAGCGCAGGAGAGGAAGGCCCTCTATGAGGTGGATTGATTCAGTGACTGGCATAATTGGGATGGGAGTGTCAGAGACAGTGCGATTGGCACAGGACAGAGCCGAGTTTAGGGCTGTTATACATAGGGTCGCTATGAGTCGCAGGCGACTCGACGGCACATAACAACAACAACAACATCTTCCTAACATGTATTAAATGGTGTCCGCTCAAAACATGTGTCCTCTTGGCTGGGCCATTCTTAGTCATTGTCCAGTTCTCTAAAGCACAACAAAGAATTGTGAAGACAGTGGCGTGGACCAGGCACACTTTGGTTTCTAGACTGACATGATGGCTCTTCGGTACTCTGGAGAGGTCCCTGACAGCAGATTTTCCCCAATGCAATTCATCTTCTTATTTCCTGACTGCTGGTACCAAGATTGTGGAGACAAGTAAGCGGAAGCTATTATCAATCTCAATCTCTTCACCATCTATCATGATGCTGCCAATTGACCCAATGGTAAGAATCTTTTTCTTTTTTTTAAATAAAATTTTTATTTTTACTCGTTTACTTACAAAGTTCTTATACATTGTTTTTGACATCAGATCTTTCCAATTTCCTTCACCCCCCCCACAAAGTGTGCTACCCTTTGATTACCCCACTTCTCCGCCAATCCTCACCCTTCTGCTCCCCTCCACAAAGCCTCATACTCATTCTTCAATAATGGTCTTAGACACTATTTGTTCTAATGGGACTGAGGTCACTTAGCTTAATGCTCTCTAGTCCCACGCAGATTAGGTAGTAATTTACAAAAATATTGCTCCTGCATTCTGTGTAGTACTCCATCATATGAATGTATCATACTTTCTCAATACATCGGATTGTGGCTGGACATTTGGGCTATTTTCATGTTTTTGCGATGGTGAATAACACTGTTATGAACATTGGTGTACTAGTCTCCATTTATGCCTCAGTTCTCATTCTCTCAGGGTATATTCCAAGCAGTGAAATAGATGGGTCTTATGGAATTTCTATGTTCAGCTTTTTGAGGAAGTGCCAAACTGACTTCCAGAGTGGTTGTACCATTTTACAAGCCCCCTAACAATGTTTAAGATTTCCAGTCTCACTACATCCTCTCTACCATTTATTACTTGCTGTCCTATTAATTTTTTTAAATTTTTGCTAGTTTATTTACAAAATTAGAATACATTGTCCTGTTATATTTTGTCACTTCTATAGGAGTGAGATGGTATCTTACTGTGGTTTAGATTTACATCTCTTATGGCCAGTGATTTTGAGCATTTCTTCATGTGTTTATTGGCTATCCAAATATCTTTTCTCTGTGAAAATTCTTTCCATGTCTTTTGCCCATTTTATAATTGTGTTACCAGTCTTTTTCTTGTGGAGGCCGTATAGGATACTGTAAACTTTTGTTATGAGACTCCTGTCTGAAATGGTTTTGCCAAATGTTTTTCCCAGTCAGTAGGCTTTCTTTTCACTGTGTTGGAAAATGTCTTTCATGCACACAGGATTTAATCTGTAGACGGCCCCATTCATCAATTTTATCCTTTCCAGATTGTGTATTTCTGGCTGTATTGGTTGATTGTTTATATCATAATCTAGGCCGTCTAAACCTGATACCTGTTTGCCTCTCATAAACTTTATGGTATTGGGCTTTCCTCCCAGATCTTTGATCCACCTTGAGTTGACTTTTGTGTCTGGTGTGAGATATGGATCCTGTTTCAGCTTTCTGCAGGCTACAGTCCAGTTTTGCCAGCACTGTTAGTTGAAGAAGTTATCATTTCCCCATTTGATAGGTTTTATTTCCTTGTCCTATGACAGTTGACCACAAATAGTTGGGTCCATTGCTGGCTTTCCATTTCTGTTCCATTGGTCTATGTGCCTGACATTGTATCAGTACCATGCTGTTTGGTTACTACTGCTGTTTTGAAGTCAGGAAGTGCCATGCCTCCAACTTCATTTTTGTTTCTCAGAAGTGTTCACCTGATTCAGGGTCTATTCCCTCTCTAAATAAATGATTCAGGGTCTATTCCCTCTCTAAATAAACTTGATAATTTCCCTTTTGATCACCTTTAAAAAGGAATTTGATATCTGTATTGGGATTGTGTTGAAAATAGAGATTGCTTTTGGTAGGATTTTCATTTTCACAATACTGAATCTTCCTATCCATGAACATTAATATCCTGCCCAAAGCATCCTTAAGTATTGGAACGTGAGGCTTGAATTTGTTCTTTAATTCCTCCAGCTTTAAGAAATGCTGAGCAAGTTCAGCTTCTTTGATTTCTGACTCCAGCTCTTTGCACATTTTATTATAAGAAGATGGAAAGAGTATACAGAGTCATTGTACCAAAAGGAATTGGCAGACATAGAATTTCATGAAACAACGTATGAGCAAGA
>NW_006399872.1:4239386-4239910 GCF_000299155.1 Elephantulus edwardii
TATGGCACAGTTGTTCATCATCATAGTGTCTCCAAGTTACTTCAGGAGAGCCGAAAAACAGACCACTGCTGTACAACTTAAAAGAATATTCATCTCAAATGGCAAGTCTAATCCGTTGACACCCACTTGAGGACGAAAATAAAGCCAAAAGAATCCTGAACATTCCATACGTGAGACTCATCAAGATGCAAGCAGTCATCATTCAACATAAAACAAATTCACCATAGGTGCCATCAGCTTGCAGACATGACCAAGAATTACTGTATTTTTAAATTCCTGCACACCCAAGTCCTGATGGACTATGAGTCAGAGACCTCCGGTCCATCTGGCAAGTCCAATCCTCTGACACCCACTTGGTGATGAAAATAAAACCAATAGAATCCTGAATGTTTGCAATTACTTGATATGCATTGTCCAGAAAGCTGGACAATGACTAGGGATGATAGAAGGATAATCTATGCCTTTGAGCTGTGGTGCTGGAAAAGAGTATTGAATATACTGTGGACTGCTAGGAGAACAAACAG
>NW_006399872.1:4241200-4242238 GCF_000299155.1 Elephantulus edwardii
CATTTCAGTCTTAATATTCTGGATTGCCTTTTCATGCTTTTCTGGTATTTCTAGTATTGTGTTGGCTATACCCTCTCTGTATTGTGATGATCTTTTAAGTTCTTGTACCTTTTTATCTATACTGTCAATTCTTTCTTCCATTTTTTGCATTCCCCCCCCCTTATATAGATGTTCAATTTACTCCTTATCAACATATATTTCTTCTGGATTGTTGTCTCTGCAGCATTTGCTCTAGTATTTGTTTCTTCCATCATTTGTATCCTCTTCTGTAGCTGTTCAACTAACTCCATATCAACATATTTCTTCTGGTTCTATCTGGGATATTCACTGGGTCTGCTATTTTAGAAGGATTATTTTGTATTTTCATGATGACTGAAGTAGACTGCTGTATTTTTGGCATTATGTGACTCTTTTTTTAGTAGAGGTGAGGTCATTGTAATTATATAGTGAACTGGAATATGGCAATGTTTTGTGAAGTACCTGTATATTTGTGCTCCGTTTTTATAGCTAGACAGCAGTGTTTTCCCCAACATACCTGAATGGCAAACCAGGAAGCCTGTCATTCCCTTCCAGAACTGGACTTTCCACCTTCCTCAATCTGTCCTGGTCCTTTCTGCTTGAGCTTAAGTAGGCCCTGCATGGTATAGCTAAACAGCAGTGTATCTACAAGGGTACCTGAATGGCAGATCAGGGAGCCTATTGCTCCCTTGCAGAACTGATGTCTCCTTCTAGCTTGAAGTGTCGCTGTTCATTCCACTTCAGTTTAAGGAATGGTGCTTGGTGTAGCTAGACAGCAATGTTTCACAGAAAGTACCCAACAGTGCTGTTTTGGTTACTACCACTGTGTTGTAGGTTTTGAGGTCATGGAGTTTATGCGTCCCGCTTCATTTTTGTTTTTCAGAAGTGGTTTGCAGTTTTGGGGTCTCTTTCCTCTCCAAATAAACTTCACAATTTCCCTTTAAATCTCCTTGAAAAGTGAATTTGGTGTATAGATGGGGATTGCATTGAACGTGTAGATTGCTTTTGGCTAGGATTATA
>NW_006399872.1:4245468-4249941 GCF_000299155.1 Elephantulus edwardii
TCCTCATCATAGAGCTTAGACTCCAGGATAATCTCTCTGCATATAGTTTGAAAAGGTAAGCATATAGATACCTCGCTGGCATACATGTTTTCTTAATTTGAACCATATAGTGTCTCCTTGCTTTGTTCTGACAACTGGCTCCTGTCCAAGTATAGGTTTCATATAAGCAAAATTAAGTGTTCTGAGGTTCTCATTCTTCTCAGAGTTAGCCACACTTTGTTGTAATCCACACAATCAAATGCCATTGCATAGTCAATGAAACACAGATAGACATTCCTCTGGTGCTCTCTGCTTTCAGCCATATCCCTAGTGTCAAGGTCTCTTCTAAACCCAACCTGCAGTTCTCTGTTGATGTGCTGTTCCAGTTGTTTTTCGAGAATCTTCAGCAGGATCTTGCTTGCATGTGATATTGGTGACATTGTTCGATAATTTTTGCACTTTGTTGAATCATCTTTTTTTTTTAAATGCAAACAAATATGGATCTCTTTCAGTCAGTTGGCCAAGTGGTTTTTCTCCAGATTTCTTCACACAAGTTGGTGAGTGCATCCAGGGCAGTGTCTGCTTGTTGAAGTATATCAATTGGTATTTTATGAATTCCTAGGATCTTGATTTTTGCCAATTCCTCCAGAGCAGCTTGAATGTCCTCCTTATCACCGCAGGCTCTTGCTCATATGTTGTTTAATGAAATTCTATTGTGTCAGCCAACTCTTTTTTATACAGTGACTCTGTATACTCTTTCCATCTTCTTTTAATGCTTCCTGGATCATTTAATATTCTACCCAAAGCATCCTTAAGTATTGCAACTCAAGACTTGAATTTGTTCTTTTGTTTCTTCAGCTTAAGAAATGCCAAGAGAGTTTGGACCTTTTTTTTTTTCTGACTCCAGCTCTTTGCACATATCATTATAATTCTTTTCTTTGTCTTCCTACACTGCCCTTTGAAATAAGCTCCTTTTGTTCAGCTCCTTTACTTCTTGATTTCTTCTCTTAGCTTTGGCTTCTCAGAGCTCTAAGGCAATATTCAGGCTCTTCTGACACCTATCTTGGTCTTTTCTTTCTCCTCTGTCTTTGTAATGACGTTTTGCATTCTTTCTGAATGATAATTCTTGATATTCTCCCACAGCTCATCTGGTCTTTACTTATTAAATGATCAAAGCCTTAAACTTATTTCTGAAACAGTTTTAAAATTTAGGTGAGATAGACTCAAGGTCAAACTTTGGTTCCTGTGTATTTGATTTAACCTTCTTTAGTTTCAGTTTCAACTTGCATACAAGTAGTTGATGGTCTGTTTCACATTCAGCACCTGGTCTAGTTTTCACAAGCAGATATTTAGATTCTCCACCAGTTCTTTCCACAGATGTTTCCTGTGCATACCATCAAGTAAAATCCGTGTATATAGCCTGCATTTATGTTTCTTATAAAAGCTATTTTAATGAATAAATCATTACTTGTACAGTGGTCTATCATTCTATCTCGACTCTCAACTCTGTTACCAAGTGCATGTTTTCTAACTACTGATCCTTCTTCCCTCTGCCCAACTTTTGTATTCCAGTCATCCATCATTATTACATCTTGATTGCATGTTCTATTGATTTCTGACTGCAAAAGTTAGTAGAAATCTTCTATTTCCTCCTCTTATCTGTGGTTGCTGGTGCATCTTTTTTAATGATAGTGATTTTCACTGAAATTCTTTGTATGCATATGGATATTATCCTGTCACTCGTAACATTGTATTTCAAGATGTATCTAGAAATGACTTTTTTTTTACCGGGAAAGCTACTTCATTATTCCTCACCTTTTCATCTCCCTGGCATAGTAAATCATGTTGTTGTTGTTGTTATGTGCCATTGAGTCACTTGAAATTCATAGAAAACTTACGTACAACAGCTCTGAACCTTGCTTTATATCGAGCTAATTTTATTGTCTCTGACACACCTACCCCCATTACCCCAGTGACTGAGTTAATCCATCTCATCTAGTGTTTTCCTCTCCTGTGCTGTCCATCTACCCTCCCAACCATGATGTCCCTCTCCAAAGACTGATCCCTCCTTGCAACATGCCCAAAGGATGTCAGATGGAGCTTCAGAATCCTTGTCTCCAAGGTGCAGGCTTGTTGCACTCTTTCTACGATAATCCTGTTTGTTCTCCTAGTGGCTTATGACATATTCAATACTCTTCTCTAGCACCACAGCTCAAAGGCGTACATTCTCCTTCTATCATCCCTAGTCATTGTCCAGCTTTCTGGTGCATAGAAAGTAATTGCACAGACCATAGTCTGGATCAGACACAAGTTAGTCTCCACACTGACATTTTTTCTTCAATACTTTGGAGAGGTCCCTGACAGCAGCCTTTTCCAATACAATTCTGTTTTTTTTTGTTGTTTTTTTTTTTTCAATTTCCCAGCTGATGGAAACAAGAGTGTTGATTGTGGCGCCAAGCAAACTGAAGCTGTTAACAATCTCAATCTCTGATTGTCTGATTCAAAATGTCCAACTCAGTTATTTGGTCATATGGTGCCACTAAGTGAAAAGCTCTTTGGAGGGTACCCAACAACAAGAAACTGAGACGTTTAGATCACAGCACAATTCTACATGTTCAGAAACAGGATGTAAATATATTGTGATTAGTCATTCCATTGACTTAAATATATCTCTTAATGACTCAAGGCCAACAGATTGAAATATTATTCTGTCCTGAGCCACCTCATGATTTCTGCCATGCTTGCATCCATTGTTGTAGGTGTTCTGTTGATCCACAAAATATAAAGTGATAAATCAATTTAATCATTGAGTTGTACTTAAAGTACCTGTTTCCCTTTGAAGTCACAACATTAAATTTTTTATATAGTCTATAGGTAAAGAATGTTCTTTCAATTTCTTTTTTCCCTTTAATGTTACACAAATTTGACCTGATTATGAAGGATTCAGACAACTCATCTCTTGCTGTAAGGTAAAATTGAGTTCCTGAGACTGTAGCTGAGACAGGAAGAAGGAGATTGCCCATTTTCCTCCTCTTAAGACATTGGTAGATTTAAACCACCAGAGAGGTATGGATTTTGGATTACGAGCAACACTCCCTATATACTATGTCATCAGAGAGAGCCCCCTGAGCCAAGTCCTTCTCACAACAAATTGCTCATCACCCTTCACTTGTTGCATAAGCAGATTTTGCGTCATTAAAAAGGCTTTGAGTCTTTTTTTTTTCACTAAAACAAGGTTAATAAGAACCATATGCATTTGTTCTGATTTATCTATAAACTCTTAAAGACAAAATTAGATTTCATTAATAACTCAAGCACTGCCTGTATATGCATATGTAAGATAACTGTGATTCTATGACAGTCTTCTCGTTGCCACCCCTCTCACCCAAAATAAAAGGAAAGATTTCTGCTCAACTTAACACCCAATTTCTTAAAGTGTAAATTAAATTGTAATTTTTTTCTTTTTAACATTTTTACATATTTATTTGTTTTAATAAGTGTCAGCAAGACAGCAAATTTATTTAACCACACTCATTCTCTGCTTGAGAATCAGAAGAGTACTTTTCCTTTGAAGGGCTTGGATTTATAATTTTATACTTTCAATGGGTAGTTTTGGTAACATGAAGTAATAACTAAACATTGTCCAAATAGAAATTAGGCGCATATATATACATTACGTATATAGTGCTTCTGAAGCAAGATCTTATGTAAACCTTATATAACCCTGTAATTCAGTCTGTTCCCCGTTAAGGAAGAAAGTTGGGGTGGGACAAAGCCACAATGTTAATATGTTAGACAGATATTATAAAGCAGGCCTTCTGTTACTTTAGACCAGTCTTTCCTGTGCCTTACACATGCCTTAACTATAGAAAGTCCCCTTTTCTATTCTTACTTTTTCTCCTCTTCCCTTTGGTTGATTAGAAGTTCTGGTGAGGAAGCAGTAAGCTTGCTGTAGCCTTGATTTTTCTCCCTATCTAATCTATTTCTGGTGCCCCAGAGTTATGGACTTGTGCTGCCAATCTAAGATGTGAGGTTCAAATCCACCAGTTACTTCACTGGAGAAAAATGATTAATCTCTTCTCTTGCCATTTACTCTTAAAATACTCTTAAAATTTGCCTATTAAAATACGCTTGAGGATCAGCTATGATTTAGCTCCAGCTCTGTGGCATAACGACAACAACAATCTACATAGCATATGAATTTATATTTGTGGTTTTGACACTTCTCTTCTGAAAGCTATTGTTGTTGTTGCTAAGTACAGTCAAGTCATAGGCAACTCATGGTGAACCTATGAATGAAAGACCTGGATACTTGCTTAACTTTCATCCTTTTTCTAGGTTCATAGGGTTTCCAGAGACAAGATACTTTGGAAGTGGGTGTCACTCCTACTTCCAACCTTGTTTTAATCAGGGACTATTAATTGCTGTAAAAATTTCAGGAAGCAAAGCCATATATCTGACCTCTATTTTCCTGGGATGTATGTAGCTAAGTAA
>NW_006399872.1:4250956-4252104 GCF_000299155.1 Elephantulus edwardii
TTCCCATAATTAAAAGCCTATCGAAAGCATATTTTTTCCATGTTCTTTGTGTTTTATACAACCTTTAATTTACATTATATTTTGTTCATGTACATTGTGGGTTTTCTCCCCTTATAATCATCTGACTGATAACTATATACATGAGAGTATATAAGTCAGCTATATATTTCATGCCCTAATTGCCTTCTTTTAGAAAGCCAATTTATGATTTCCCCATCCCTATCAAATCATTAAGAATAAGCATGTCTCTTTTGCTAAAGAATTCTCTGTTGAGTTTGGCAATTTTAAGCATCTGCATCTCCAAGTAAAGCCCAGTCAAGGGAAAGCCATCAAGTTGCAGTAATCAGCCCTAGAACACAGCATAGATCTCCTCTTCATCTTTTCCCTTTTTTTTTAAAGAAAAAACAACAAACTTTCAGTGTTTTCTGAAGATTTGAAAGTCTTCAGGATAGAAAAATCTTAAACCAAAATTTTCTCACTCACATCTTTGGTAAAAAATTTTGTCATCACTATAAATACTTCAAATTGTCTCATATTTTGTCCCAGAGTAATCAATCTTTCTTTTAATCTAAGTTTTTTGTAATACTCAAAACACCAAACCCATTGCATTGAGTAGATTTTGACTCACAGGGACTGCATAGGACAGTATGGAACTATCTTAGAGGGTTTCCAAGGTTCAAAATTTGCATGGGTGCATATTCACACAGTAATCTCAAAATCCTGCTGAAGATTATTGAAAAATTACTGGAAACAGTCCATTGAAAGAAAACTACCAGTAATACAAGCTAGGTTTAGAAAAAGTCATGGCACTAGAGACATTATTGACAATACCAGATGAATTTTGGCAGGAAGCAAAGAGTACCAGAGGAAAGCCTAGCTGTGTTTCATTGACTATGCAAAGGCATTTGACTATGTGGATCACAACAAATTGTGGCTAACTTTAAGGAGAATGTGAATCCCAGAACACTTGATTATGCTCATGTCAAACCTATACTTGGACCAGGAAGCAGACCTTACAGCAGAGCAAGGAAACTATGCATGGCTCTAAACCAGGAAAGGAGTGCATCAGGGATGAGTCCTGTCTCCATATCTTTTCAATTTATATGCAGAACAGATCATTCAGGATGCTTGGCTTTATGAGGAGGAAT
>NW_006399872.1:4252404-4258127 GCF_000299155.1 Elephantulus edwardii
TGTCATCAGTAGTCAGAAAATCAAAAGAAAAATTGCACTGGGAAAATCTATTGTCAGGGAATTCTTCAGAGTATTGAGAAGAAACTATGTCAGTCTAGAGATTAAGGTTCACCTGATCCAGGCCCTGATCTTCACAACTAATTGCTATGCATCAGAGAGCAATGACTAAGGATGACAGAATTGATGCCATTGAGTTGTGGTGCTGGAGAAGTCTTGAACATACCATAGATTGCAAAGTAAACAAATAGGTTTGACTTGGAGAATGTGAAAGCAAGTTTCTCCTTGGAGGCTAGGATTTTTGTGATTTTAACAAAAGTTGACAGAAAAGTTGAATTTTCATTTATCATGGTTGCACATTTTCCTCCCTCCCCCCCTCCAAGTTAACTATTTTAAAAGAAAAATATATTCAGTCATTGTAGCATAATTTCTCCCCTTCCACCCTTCCCAAACGCTTCCCCAGGTCACTTTGCTATACACTACTTATTCTGGACTGTTGTCATGCAAATAATGCCTAATCGTACATTCCTTTTAAACAGTTCTTTCCTTCATCTGTTTCAATGCAGTGTTCATTATTTAGCCCCTCTTTTCTTTGCTAACCCCAACCTTCATGTCAGTCCCATTTTATAACAGTGGAGTTATACAGTATTTATACTTTTGTGACTGAAATAGTTCACTCAGCAGAATGTCCTCCAGGGTCACCCATGTTGCACATTGTGTGAATATAGTGTAGTATTTCTTCCCATTCACCTGTTGATGGGCACTTGTATTGTTTTCATCTCCTATTGTGAATAAACGTGACACTAAACATGGGTTTGCATACAACTGTTTGTCTGGAAGCTCTGTTTTCTTTAAGGTATATTCCTAGTAGTGGAATGCTGGGTCAAATTGTAATTTTATTTCCAGGTTTCAGGGATAGCACCAGACCATCTTCCATAGTGGTTGTACCATTTTACATTCCCACCAGCAGTGAATAAGAGCTCCAATCTCTCCACAACCTTGTCAGCGTTTGCTTGCTGCCCTGTTGAACTTAGTTATTTTTACTGGGGTGAGATATCTCATAGCTGTTTTGATTTGCATCTCCTAAAAGCTAGAGATTTTGAACATTTCTTTGTGTGTCTACTTGCAATCTCAATGTCCTTATTGGAGAAGTGCCTGTTCATACCCTGTGCCCATTTTGTCATTGAATTGTTTAAATTTTTCTTGTTGAGGTTCTGCAATATTCTATAAATTTTAGATATAAGTTCTTTATCAGATATGTCATAGAAATGTTTTTCCCAGTCTGTGGGTTGCCTTCTTACCCTGTTGGAGAAGTATTTTAGTGTGCATAGGATTTGATTCTTAGGAGGTTCAATTAACTTACTTTATTTTTTCCTGGTTTTAAATTTTTCATTACTCTTGGAAGACTGTTCATACTGTGAATTAGGGCTTCTAGAATTCTTCCTAGCTTTTCTCTGATGAATTTTACAGTCTTTGATTTTATTTCTAGATTCCTGATCCACCTTGAGTTGGTTTTTGTATAAGGTGTGAATTTTGTGTCTTGCTTAACTTTTCTGCAAATGGTTTTCTACTTGTGCCAACACCATTTGTTAAAGAGACTGTCTTTCCCCCGATTAATTAATTCTATCCCTTGTCAAAGATCAGTTGACAATAGGTGGATGAACTGATGTCAAGATTCTCAATTCTATTCCATTGATCTATGTGTCTGTCACTGTACCAGTACCATACAATTTTGACCACTACAGCTGTGTAGTAGGATTTGAGATCAGTGAGTGTGGTGCCACTTACCTGGTTTCTCTTTTTCAGTAGTATTTTGCTTGTTCAGGGTGTCTTTCCATTCCAAATAAAGTTGGAAATTGCCTTTTCCATCTCTTTGAAGAATAAAATTCGTATCTGTATTGGGATTGCATTGAATTTGTAGATTGTATCTGGTATTGTCATTTTCACAATATTGAGTCTCCAAATATCTTTTTGTTTCTTGTAGTAATGTTTTGTAGCTTTCTGTGCCCAAGTATCTCATCTTGTAGTTAGTTGCTGTGATTGGCATTGTTATTCTTAGCTCCATTTCTGTATCTCCTTGTTACTGTAGAGAAATACAATTGATTTTTGTATGTTGATCTTGTACCCAGCTACTTTGCTAAATTGGTCCATTATGTCTAATAGTTTCCTTGCTGAATCGTTAGTAGTTTCTAAATATACTATTATGCCATCTGCACATAGAGATAGTTTTATCTCCTCTTTGCCGATTTGCATACCTCTTATTCCCTTGTCTTGTCTTACTGCTCTCACTAATACTTCCAGTACTATACTGGCCTATTCTGGCCTAGTTCCTTTTTTCAATGGAAATGCCTTTAATCTCTGTCCATTGAGAACTATATTGGCTTTTGGTTTTGCATATATACTTTTCACTATCTTGAGGAAATTCCCATCTATTTCTATTTTGTTGAGTGTTTCCATCAGGAAGGGCTTCTGGATTTTGCCAGAGGTCTTTTCTGTGTCAGTTGATAGGATCATGAGGTTCTTATTCTTTGTTTTGTTGATAGGATGAATTACATTAATAGTTTTTCTTATGTTGAACCATCCTTGCATACCTGTTATGAATCCCACTTGATCATGATGTTGTTTTTTTTTTTATGTACTGTTAGATTCTACTGGCCAGGATTTCATTAAGGATTTTTGCATTTATGTTCATTAAAGATATTGGCCTTTAGTTTCCTATTTTGGTGATGTGAGACTAGGATTTTCAAACTCCATCTCACATATTTTGGGCATGTGGGCCAGGAGGAACCAGTTCTTAGAGAAGGAACATCATACACGGAAGGGCGGAGGGACAGAGCAGGAGAGAAAAACCTCAGATGGAATGGATTGATACAGTAACTGAGGGAATGGGGATTGGTGTGTTGGATTCATTGCAACTGTCTTAGAACAGGGCAGGCTTCAGAGCTGATGAACACAGGTTCGTTATGAGTCATAGGTGATTCAATGGCTCATAGCAACAACAACATCTCCGAAGAACTGATTGGTGGGGTCAAATATCTAAGCTTTCTGTTAGCAGCCAAGCACTCAGTCATTGTGCCATTAGGGTTCCTTTGTTTGAAATACTATTATAAAAATTTTATCCTAAGCCACAAATATTCATTTGCATAATACTAGGAAAGTAATTTCAACTATCCTGTAAATGTTCATTTATAGCCTTGACTATGAAAACTACTTAATTGTATTGCATTTCAAATTCATATTTTAGAAATTTATCTATAGTGTCAACCAAAATTTGCAACTGTGAAGACATTCCATAAGAATAGTAGCATCATCATCTCATTGCCATTGAACATGAACTGACACACAGTTGACCCTCTAGTGTGTTTTCAGTTACTGTAAGTCACACGGGGAGGAAGTTACCCAATCTTCCACTCTTGGAAAAGTCAGTTTATTTGAACTGTTCACCTTTAGGTTCACAACTAGGAATAAACCACTAGGAATAGTCACTGAATGATTATTAATAATTTTCTTCATTTTTACAAAATCTCATCACGTGACTTTCCTAAATTTCTCAACTAGCACTGTTGAGGATATTAATGTGCTTTCTCTTAAGTTTTTGTTGCTTAAGAGAAAACAATAAAATAATTGGAAAAGCATAAGTATAGTTAGCCCGTAGGGAGTTAGTTGCATTGCTAACCCGAAGACGGCACCACAATGGTTGTTCAAATACACCAGCTGTTCTGCAGGAGATAGATATATAGAGAGAGATAGAGATAGATAGATATAGACAGAGAGGGAGAGAGATATGAATTCTCCTCCCATGTGATTTACAGTCTCTGAAAACCTGCTGTGAGGTCAGATATAAGTTAATTATGGTTTTATGGCAATGAGGTTTTTCCCCCGACAAAATGCACATTGATGAAGAAGAAATGAATATTCAAAATATACATCTTCATTTGAGAAATGGAAAATACACATTTTCTTTTTTTTTCCATTTTCTTACTATGACTATGATATAGATACGAGGATTAATTTATTTCCAAAAGAATGCTGCAATTTTGTCTGTTTCACTTTTGGAAACATGCAAGAGTATATTTTCAAGGTTCTGACATGCAAAGTGCATGAATCAAATAAGTAAATCTTTAGTGTTAGGATTTTTAAGAAATGATTAAGTAAACTTGTCCCCTGACAAAACTGGATACATCACATGAAATGCTGTTTTATCCAAAACATCCTTGTGGATATGAAAATGCTTTACTAGAAAGCACTGTGTGTGTTTAGTAATCTTTCATATAAATATATATTTAATGAAAGAAGAGTGTTTTAAACAACAAAGAGGCTGGTGCATGTGTGTAGTCTGTACCTACTACATTGGGTATGGGCTTCCATCTCTTCTATTCTTTATGTGGCATCTGGGAAAACCTTTAAGCTAAAATCTAATCATCTCACTTTCTACCTAAATGCTCTCTGTATTCTTGTTGTCTATAGTATTATATATGATACGTTCTGTATGATAATCTAATTAGGAGTCAGAAGCTGGACTCTATGAAGAAGAATGTGGCATCAGGATAGGAGGAAGGAGGAAGACTCATCAACAATCTGCTTTATGAAGATCACCAAATCTTGCCTACCCAGTGTGCAGGACTTGAAACACTTCTTTTAGAAGAGAAAAGCCTATATAGGCTTCAATTTAGATTCCCTCTCAACATTGAGAAGACAAAAATTCTCACCGGTAGATTGATAAACAACATCATGATAGATGGATAAAAGATTGACAACAACCACAATAACATTTTACATTTATTGGCATATGAAAATTTTATACATTGTGTTTCATATTTCCCTTCATGAACATTGTGTTTCACACAATGATTTCCATACATTATGTTTTATAAAAGTAATCATTATTAAACTATGCCCACCATTACTCCATCTTTTCAGGTCCCCTCCAGATCTTTCCCATTTCCTTTACCCGCTCCCTCCATCCACCAAACTGTCTGATCCTGTGATTTCCTCCCTGCCCACCCTCACCCTTGGTACCTACACCTTCTCCCTTTGGGCCTCTATACACATTTTACTAATTATTCTTCTATTTTTACAATGAAGGTCTTATGCAAAATTTGTCATTTTGAGACTGTGTTAGTTCACTAAGAACAATACTCTACAGTCTTTCTTAAGTTATGCAGAATTTTTCAAAATCATTGCTCCTGAGTGATGCATAGTATTCCATCGTGTGAATGCACCACAATTTCTCAATCCATTTGATTGTGGTTGGGCACTTGGGCTTATTCTGTGGCCTGCAATAGGAAATAATTCTACTACAAACATGATATACAAATTTCTTTCTTTGTGTTTCAGTCCTAATTTTCTTGGGATATATTCTTAGCAGTGGTGTAGCTGAGTCAAATGGAATGTCTATGTCCAGCTTTTTGAGAAAACTCCAAATTGTTGTCCAGATGGTTGTACCATTTTACAATCCCACCAACACTGTATAAGAGTTCCTATCCCACCACATCCTCTCCAATATTTATTGCTCGCTGTCCTCTTAAACTTTGCCACTGCTACCGGAGTGAGATGGTATCTCATTGCGGTTTTGATTTGGATCCCAAGGAGCCAGTGATTTTTGAGCATTTCTACGCTTGTTGGACAATGACCAGGGAAGATAGAAGGAGAATTGATGCCTTTGAGCTGTGGTGCTGGAGAAGAGTATTGAGAATACCATGGACTGCTAGGAAAACAAACAGATT
>NW_006399872.1:4258997-4263600 GCF_000299155.1 Elephantulus edwardii
CATACCTCTGGGAATGCAGTGCAGCTTCTTGCCACTAGGACACCAGAGCTCCCCCAGCAACATTGCATTTCTGATACTTCCTCCATCTTTATAACTCTAGCTGATCACAGCTATGAAAAGGTCTCTACTTTAAGGCTCTATGCTTACATTGGACTCAAATGGAAAATGCACAAAGAGCTTTTTGGACTAAGATCCATTCACAGCTGCCAGAAACAACCTACATATTTGTTCTCAAGTTAAATTCAAATTTGTTCATCTTTACTTGTTGAATAGTAATTTTAGTTATCTTTTATCTTAGATGTCACCAAATTGTCTCTGATCCCGAAGAGTAACCTCAAGTACATCAAATTGAAATGTTTCCCTTCTCAATAATTATTGGCATGTGTGAGGCTGTCAGACAAAATTCCGTGTTAATATATAGGGTTTTAATGAATAGATTTTAAAATCTATGTCTTAACTTGAAAGTTTGACTGAAACAAGTCTACCATTGATAACACTGCTGAAATTTTAAATACTTGTGGAATCACAGGAAGATGAAAGCAACTATAGTATGACTAACATAGCAGTGGTGGAAGTGATCCATCCACACAAATTTATAATTGATGCTTGCATTAACTGTAGAACAAAGTCCAAATTCATATTTAGTCTAAAAGTGATTATTGGAATTCACATTTAAGCTGATTTACTCCTTTTGTGGATCTGTTATTTGAAAGAATATATTAATTCTGAGACACCTAAGGTTGCTTGTGAGATTTTTGGCTTTTAACAGCCAGTCAGAGTTGTTACAGTTCAGATTCCCTGTTGGTCATTTAACCAATCCTTTTAGTAAGGGACTAAGACTATCCACAGAACTCTGTAACCATGGTGATAAGATGCCCTATTTTAACTTTTCAACAAAATAGATGAGATGCTTCCACACGTCTCTGCCTGTGGTTCCCAGTGGAATTTTTGGGAGCCATTCAAGCATTTAAGGTATAGAATCAGACCTTGAACAGATAATTACTTTTTCTTTTATAGTGGTCTCTTTTAAATTAGTACGGGTAACTGACAGCAGTGACAGTCCATGACCAGCTAAATGTGAGGTCTGGGGCAAGCCTGGGGGACTTAGCCTTCTTCTAATGCACTAACTAGAGAAACACTTTTTCAAGCTGAAGGCTTTACTTTTTAAACAAAATGAGTGTACTTACCAGTAATAAAGACTGTGTGCTTTGTTCTGTGTAGGTAATCAAAGTGTTCATTTAAACTGTGTTTTTCAACTAAGACTGGTCTAGATCTAGTTAGAAGTGTACATTTGAGGCTTAGAAGAGCACTGAGAAAATTCAATGTTCAAATAACCTACATTTTTTGTAGCCTGAGGTCTAAAACTCAACCTGCCAGAGTTTCCCTTTCAAAATGAAAGATTTACAAGACATTATAATGTTAAGTGTCTCTGGGAAAGGCATGCTTTTCAGTAGGGTGGAGACTGAAAATAAGTAACTTATAAAATAAAAAAAGAGTCTGTGGTTGTATTTGGTATGCTCAGTGTTGTTCTATTTAATTGTATCTGTCTTTTGTTTTTTTTAAGCAACATTTCATAATAAGGTGATTTTATAAAAAATACTTTAAAATACTTAATACTTTGCTGTTACCTTTTAGTTCAGCTGAGAGCTAGACAATAAATAAGGGTGATGGAAGAAAAATTAATGCCTTTAAATGGTAGTGTTGCAGAAGAGTACTGAATATCCCTTGAACTTCCAAAAGAACAGACAGACATGTTTTTGATAAGGTGCAGCCAGAGTGCTCCTTGGAGGCAAGTATGGCAGTTTTGTCTCTGTATACTTTAGACACATTACTAGGAGAGGCTATTCCTTGGAGGAGGATATCATTCTTGGAAAAGAGGGGGAACAGCAAATGAGGAAGACTCCCAACCAGGTAGCTTGATACAGTGACTCTAACAATGGGCTTCATTCAGTATGCTAGAGATTGTGAGGTTGGCACAGGCTTGGACACACTCGACGTGAAGGCATCTAACAACAACAACAACAACATATTACCTTTTAACAGTGGGAGATGTGGCAAAACAGGATTCTTAGAAGACTGAAGCCAAATAGCTGCTCTCACATTTAAATAGGTCAAATTATCTTGAATTTGTCAGAGACTTATGACTTCCACCACATATTAACTTATTTTGAACTTCTACTCCCTTATTTACACCTCTGGTTCTTGCAGGTCAGAAAAAGAGGAAATCTAGTAACTGTAAGGATCCAGACTGAGAATAAAGCATCTGTTTCTAGATTTGCCATTATTTTTAACACATTTGTGTGGGCGCTGGAGCTTTTCTGTAACTCATTTCTCTTTTCCATGTCCTTATAGCCACCTCTAGAATATCATCAGAAAGAAATCTACACATTTAAATAACAAACCAAGCAGATATGCATTTTTGAATCTTTGCCCTTGATGTACTCACTAATGTGTGCTAACTATTTTTGTTTCCTGCACAATAAATAAAGGCAAATTATTGTTTTTGTTGGATGTCATTGAGTTGATTTTCACTTAGTCACCCTTTGTTATAAAACAGAACTGTTCTGTAGGGTTTTCTAGGCTGTAATATTGACTGAGCTGCTGGGTATGCTTGAAAGGCCAACCTTTTGTTTTGCAATGAAGTTCTTAACCTATTGCTTCACCAGGACTACTTAAATAAATGTATATACAACTACATGAATGTGGCAGAGCAATTCTTATAGAAGGGTAACTTGAACTGACGTTGAGTATTGTCTAAGTTGGAAACACATTGTGAGTGTAACTGAACAATCCAACGAAATGAAGCTGAGGCATTGAGATCATGAAAAGTTTTGTTAGTGTAGGAAAGAGATTGAATAATCTATTTCCAGACTTCAATCTTCATAGGAGAGGTACTAACTAGACAGTCCTAGCTGACACTACTGTAGCCATACATATTGAGATTGAGAATACAGCAGGGAGATTGAGAAGAACAGAGGCAGTGGGCACAGATGTGAGACTGATGAGAAGCACTGTTCTTTCTTCCTTACTTAGAAGTCTTCAGAGTCATAAGAGAATATTGTTGTTAGGTGCTCGGGTTTGATATCTGATTTATGCACAAGAGAACAAAATGCTACCTGATCCTAAGACATCCTGATCCAGCACCAAGCTTTTGATTATTAGTGTGGCTGGATGTAATTGAGAAGTATAAGGTCTCCTGTTTTGCTCTTCAATTTTCTTCGGGCACTTTGGGATCTCTCTACCTTTTGGAAGTGGATTGTCAAGGTTTGCACTATAGTTCATCTTAGTGCGGAAATTTTACTGAAACATGTTCAATATCATAGCAACACATAAGACTTCATTCTCAAACTGATGATAGCTCTTACTGAGATGTATTATTTGGAATCACATGCAAGCTTCCCATATGGAAGGCAGGAAGTAGCAAGCAAGAAAGTTTGATAGAAATGTGAAACCTGGCAAGGAAATAGAATACTGCTACATTGTGGACATTTTAACTAATGTCATTAAATTAAATATGTGTAATATTATCATGGGAAAAAATGGAAACCTATATTGATCAGCAAACATTTACTTAAACTATAACTTAAAAGTTAAAAAAGGTCTTAATTTCTCCTACTGTAATTTGTATGTGCTATTGAGTCAACTACAACTCACAATGACCCAATGAGCAACAACAGATCTGAATCTTTCCTTATCCTGTGTTATTCTTTTATCTCCTCACGATATGCTTGAGCTTACTCTTGTTATTAGGTGCCATTGAGCCTATCGTTATTGTTATGTAATGTTGAATTGCCTGCAACTCATAGTGACCCTATGAACAACAGCTCTGAAGCCTGCCCTGTCCTGAGCCAATCTCACTGACTCCCTCCATTGCTCCAGTTGCTGTATCAATCTATCTCATCTGGGGTCCTCCTCTCCTCCACTATTCCTCTACCCTTCTGAGAGTGATGTCTTCCAAAGACTGGTCTCTGCGGTCAGTTGCCCAAAGTATGTGAGATGGAGCTTCAAAACCCTAGCTTCCAAGGAGAAACTTGGTTTCTTGTGATTAAAAGTTGATTGGGACTGAAGCCCTGTGGCCTTAGGGCCCGGTATAAAGACTAATTTGCTATTAGAGTTTAAAAGTAAATTGTTTGCTTGTTGTGTTTGGGGAGAACACTGGTTTTGTTTTGTCTTTTTTTAACAATACTTGTCTGGTTTGCTGTACTGAGATAACTTGTGGGTTGCTATGATGCTAAAAGCGATGTCACTGCTGTGTTAAATGGCACACGGGTTACCCATGGTAAACAGATTTTAGTAGAACTCCCAGAATAAGACAGACTAGGAAGCAGGATTGGCCATCCACTTCTTAAATAACAGGCCTCTGAAAACTCTATGAATAGTAGAGGAATGCAGATAGTTAATAGCATTAGTGGTAGAGCTCAGATTGGAAGTAAATAGAAATGAGGAAAAATAATGACAAATATCCTTTAATAATTAGAACATAGTATAGCTTGAATGCTGGAAAACTAGAAATTATGAAAAACAAAGTAGAGTGCATGAACATTGACATTCAAGGCATCAATGAAATGAGATGGACTAGCTTTGGCCAGTTTGAATCAGATAC
>NW_006399872.1:4265195-4269427 GCF_000299155.1 Elephantulus edwardii
AAAGTGGGAGGAATAGCACTTCCTAAATTCTAAACCTACTACACAGCTGTAGTAACCAAAACAACATAGTACTAGTACAAATACAGGCACATGGAAGAATGAAATAGAATTTAGAACCCCAAAAGGACCCACTTACCTATGGTCATCTGATATTCTACAAGGAAATTAAATCTATCAGATGAGGAAGTGACAACCTTTTTTTAACAAATGGTGCTGGCAAAACTGGACTACTATCTGCAGAATGCTGAGACAGGATCCACATCTCACACCATACAAAAAAATCAACTCAAGGTGGATCAGAGACCTGGGAGTAAAGCCCCAAGCCATAAAGTTCATCAGAGACAAGCTGGGATCAAGCTTAGACAGCCTAGTGTATGGTATAAAAAGACAGCCAAATGCAGCCAGAAATGCACAATCTGGAGAGTAGAAAACTGATGCATAGAACCTTCAAAAAACTAAATCCATGTGCACATTAAAAACATTTTCCAAGTGAGTGAAAAGAAAACCTACTGACTGCGGAAAAAATTTGGCAAATTCAGACAAAGGTCTCATAACACAAGTTTGCAGAATCTTACAGGGCCTCCACAAGAAAAAGACTGAAATCACAATTACAAAACAGGCAAAAGACATGGAAAGACTTTTCAGAGGAAAATATTCAGATAGCCAAAAGATACATAAACAAAAGCTCAAAATCACTAGAAATTAGAGAGATGAAAGTCAATACCACAATGAGATATCATTTCACACCAGTAGCAGTGGCAATGTTTAGCAGGGCAGCAAGTTATAAATGTTGAAGGGGATATGAAGAGATAGGAACTCCTGTATATTGTTGATGGGATTGGATTGTAAAATGGTACAACTACTCTGGAAGACAGTTTAGTGCTCCCTCAAAAAGCTGAACATAGACAGTCCATATGACTCATCTATTCCATTGCTTGAATATACCCCAAGAAAATGAGAACTGAGGCACAAATAGAGACTTACACACCAAAGTTCATAACAGCATTATTCACCATTGCAAGAACATGGAAACAGTCCAAATGTTCAACCACAATTGAATGGATTGAGAAATTATGGTACATGCAAATGATAAAATATTATGCAGCATTCAGGAGCAATGATTTTGTAAATCACTACCTAACTTTTGAGGGACTGGAGAGCATTAAGCTAAGTGAACTAACTCAGACCCATAATGACAAATATTGTGTAAGACCATTATTGTAGAATATGGATGAGGATCCAAGGGAGCAGATGGGCGATGATGGTCAAGGGGGCAGTGGTTAAGCATGTAGCACAACTTGATGAGTGGAGAAAGGAGTCCGTAAAGGAAATGGGAAAGATCCAGTGTGGAAAAAAATGTATACAAACTTTATATGTAAACCAGTAAAAGAAAAATTCTATTTAAAAACAAACCACATTAAAGGTAGAATAGACTTTAAGACAAAAAATGGTTCAAGTAAGTAGTCTAAAATTCTTTTGCTTTAAACATTTGATCTAGATTTTTAATAAAGTATTAACTATTAAGCATACACTTCTGATTTTTATGTTTGGAATTAAAAATTGCCACATAAATGGAAAAAACGAACAAAGAAGTTAGAAGGAATACACAGAGTCACTGTACCAAAAAGAACTGACTGACACTGAAAAATTTCAAGAAGTACGAGATAAGCAAGAATGAATGGTAATGGAGGGGAAAGTTGAAGCTACATTGAAGGCATTGGCTCATAATAAGGCCCCAGGGATCAAGGAGACACTAATAGATTTGTTTCAATTAACAAATGCAGTCCTGGATGTGTTCTCTAGTCTATGCTAGGAAATTTGGAGGAAAGCTGTTTGGCCAATGGATTGGAAAATGTTCCTGTTTGTTCGTGTTCACAAGAAAAATGATGCAACAGAATGTGGAAACTATCAAATAATACTATATGCAAGCAAAACACTGCTGAGATAATGAAAAAATGACTAGAACAGTACATAGATAGGGAACTTCCAGAAGTTTAAGTAGGGTTTAGAAGAGGCTGGGACACCAGAGATATCTTTACTGATGTCAGATGAATCCTGGTTGAAAGTATATTAGAAGATTGTCTATTTTATGCTTTATTGATTATGTTAAGGCATTTGACTGTGTAAATAATAACAAGTTATGGCTAACATTGAGAACAATGGGAATTCCACATCACTTAATTGTGTTCATGTGAATCCTATACCTAAACCAAGAGGCTGTTGTGTGAACAGAGCAAGGGGACACTAAATGTTTTAAAATTAAGAAGGGAAACTGTCAGGGTTGTATACATCTAATTAACCTTTATGCTGAGCAAATTGTTCTAGAAGCTGGACTCTGTGGAAAAGAATGTGGCATCAAGATCAAAAGAAGACTCATCAATAACCTGCTTTATGTAAATGACACAACCTTGCTTGCTGAAAGTGAGGAGGACTTGAAGCACCTGTTGCAGAAGATAAAAAAATGCAGACTTCAATATGGATTTCATCTCAACATCAAGAAAACAAAATTCTTACTACTGGACTGATAAGCAACATCGTAATAGACGGGGGGGGGGATGAAACTGTCAACTACATCTTACTTGGATCTGCAATCAACACCCTTGGTACTAACAAGTCAGAAAATCAAGAGATATATTGCACTGGGAAAGGCTGCAGTTAGGGAACTGTCTAAATTTTTAAGGAATAATGATGTCAATTTGAGGACGCAGGTGTGTCCAGTTCAGGCCATGGTCTTCTGATCACTTGCCAAGCTTATCTGAAAACTGGAAAATGAATAAGTATGACAGAAAAAGAATTGATGCCTTTGAGCTACTGTAGTGTTGGGTAAGAGTACTGAACATGCTATGGGGTGCCAAAAGAATAAATATGTCTTGGAGAGGGTGCAGTCAGAGTGCTATTTGGAGGCAAGGATGATGAGGCTTTTCCTCATATACTTTGGATGTGTTGTTAGGAGGGGAGATTCCTTGGAGAGGGATATGGTGCTCAGAAAGGCAGAGTGTCAGCAAAGGAGAGGAAGACCCTCAGCCAGGTGGATTGACACAGTGACTGCTGCAATGGGATCTAGTGTGTCAGGAAGTGTGAGGATGGCAGAGAATAGGACAGTGTTCAGGCCTACTGTTCATAAGATCACTATGGCTTGTACTTGACTAAATGGCACCTAACATAACATTATCATAGCCACTGGGTCAATCCATCTTGTTGAAGCCCTTCCTATTTTTCTCTGACCCTCTACCTTTCCTGACAACATTCACAATGTGTATGAGATGAAGTTTTCTATTTTGGCCTCTAAGGAGCATTCTGGTTTGCACTTGCTGCAAGACAGACCCATTTGTTCTTTTGACAGTACATGAAATATTCAGTATTTCTTCAATATCACAACTCAAAGCACAAATTCTTTTTTTCTTTTTAAAGAAAATTTTATTTTGAAACTGGTTTAATTTCAAAGTTCACATATGCTGTTTTTTCACACAATATCTTTCCCATTTTGTTAGCCTACCTCTCCCTCCACCCATCCAATTGTATGACCCTATGATTAACCACCACCCTGATTTTCCTGACCTCTTAGCTCCCATCCTCCTCTCCTTGCATCCTCATACACATTCTACTCACTCAGCATAATGCTCTCCAGTCCCTCCCAAGTTCGGTAATGATTTACAAAATCATTGTTCCTGCTTGCTGTATAGTATCCTATCATGTGAATATACCATCATTTCTCAATCCATTCAATCGTGGTTGGGCATTTGGGCTGTTTCCATGTTCTTGCGAGGTGAATAACACTGCTATGGACATTGGTGTACAAGTCTCTGTTTGTGCCTCAGTTATCATTTTTTCAGAGTGTATTCCAAGCAGTAGAATAGATGGGACATATGGAATTTCTGTGCTCAGCACTTTGAGGAATTGCCAAACTGCCTTCCAGAGTGGCTATACCATATTACAAGCCCAACAAACAGTGTTTAAGTGTTTCTATTTCTCTACATCCTGATTTTTTCCTGATGACTGAGGCAGACTATTGAATTCTTGACATTATTTGAGTCTTTTCTTAGTAGTTACTAGGTTGTTTTAACTATGTAATGACCTGTTGTTGTTGTTGTTATGTGCCGTCGAGTCGCTTGCGACTCATAGCGACCCTATGTACAACAGCCCTAAACTTCGCTCTGTCCTGTGCCAATTGCACTGTCTCTGACACTCCCATCCCAATTATCCCAGTCACTGAATCAATCCACCTCATAGAG
>NW_006399872.1:4269787-4271479 GCF_000299155.1 Elephantulus edwardii
TGCCAAGACTGTTGACTGTGGAGCCAAGCAAACTAAAGCTGTGTACAATCTCAATCTCTTCACCATCCATCCTGATGCTGCCAACTGGTCCAGTGTAATGACCTAAGGTATGGCAGTGTTTTGTGAAGGACCAGTATACTTTTGCTCCCTTTTTGGGAACAATAGTGAACCAGGAGTGGGATGACTGTTGCCCTCCAGAAACTGCACCTCCACCAGGCCTCTTTCTCTTGAGCTTAAGAAATCCCAGGTGATGTAGCTAGACATCAGTATTTCATCCAAAATACCTGTGATATAGGTACTCCTGGTGCTGGATATCAGAGGTAGTAGCTGGTAGGTCATCTCCAGGTGGTGGGGCAGTGGGGTCTCCCAGCAGTGGGGGAAGCAGTCTAGTGCTCTGGAAAGGATTGCTGTCTACAACTGCAGATCCTAAGCCTGGTAGGTAGTGGTTCTATTGCTGGCTAGGGTCTAGGGTGTGAGTTTGTCTGGGCTTGGCTGTAGCAGTTAGCTGACTCCGAGGAAGCAGTTACTGGAAGATGCTCCTGGGCCAGAGGTGGCACACAAGCCTTGGTGTCTTGCAGCAGAGTGATGATAAGGTCTCCCAAGAGTGGGTCTTGTGAGAGGAGCGGGTCTCATAAGAGCTTAAAGGCATAAATTCTTGTGTCTTGCTTATTTATTGTCCAACTTTCAGAAAATAGGAAGCAATTGAAAGGACCATGGCTTGGAAGAGGTGCATCTTAGCCTTTAGAGAAAGAGCTCTGATAGCCTACTTCGTAGGGTGTTGCACTGTCAATGTAAAGGCAGGTTGTGTGAAACCACTAGCTGCACCTCGGAATAAATATGGGCAGTCTTATCTAGTACAAAACCTCTTACAGGGTATGAGTTGCTTCCTACTGGATAGCAATGAGGTGGGTGGTTGTCTTTCCTCCTCCTAGCTTAGTAATATTGCATTATACACATGTGCTATCACATTTTGTTCATTTATTGGCATGTTAATGGACATTCAAGCTGTTTTACCTCTTGACATAGTGACTAGAGCAATGGGCTCAAGTGTGTCAGAGACTGTGGGGATGGCACAGGATAGGATCTATTGTTAAAGGTTCACGGTGAGTTGTACTTCACTTGATGGCACCTAACAATAACAATATTTTGGTTATTGTAAATGATCCTGTATTATCAGCATACAAGTCTCTGAGTCTCTTTCAAGTCTTATGCTCGTATATTTAGGAGTCAAATAATGGCTTATATAGCAGGAATGGCATCCACTTCCTAAAAAAGCAAGCCTCTGGAAACTCTATGAACTTTGATAAAGGTTGATAGTTGTAGAGGGCTCCAGGCCTTTTGCTCATAGGGTCACTATGAGTTGTGCATGACTTGAAGCCAATCAACATCAATAGTAGTTTCAGTTTTTTGAGGAACTACAACACTATGTGCTGTGTGATTTTGCACTCCTATCGTCAAGGGCTAAACTAAGGCTTCTGAATTTTCCACATCCTCATCAATATTTACTAATTCTGTTTTCTATTTTACTGAAGATTGTCTAAAAACGACTGGAACAGCACATCAGCAGAGAACTACCAGAAGTCCAGGCTGGGTTTAGAAGGTGTTGTGGTACTAGAGATATTGTAGCTGATGTAGATGGATCTTAGCTGAAAGCAGGAAATACCAGAGGAATGTCTATCTGTGTTTCATTGA
>NW_006399872.1:4272632-4273858 GCF_000299155.1 Elephantulus edwardii
GTTGTTTGTTAGCGTACCTCTGCAAAATCAAAACTGAAAACATTGATATATTCAAAATATTGAAATGTATTAGTTGGTTGTAAAAACTGAAAAGTTAACCAGAAAACATATTTTACAAAAATTAAATGTAAGATATATTGTGATTCTTTGGCTTATTTTTCAATGTGTAAAAGCCTTAGAAACCAAGTGGAGTGTCTGATTCAATGACAATGAATTTGAATTTTTAATTCCGTGATTATCATGAACATTACATTTAACATCTTGGATATCACTCTCAGATAGTGAATACTAACTTAACCAGTAAAATATAAGATATTCTGTATCTATACTTTGAAATTCTATCACAGGTACTTTGGACATGTTGCCAGTAGGGACTAGTACTTGGAGAAGGACATCATTCTTGGAAGAGTAGAGGGTCACTGAAGGAAAGCAAGACCCTGAATGAGGTGGATTGATGCTATGATTTTTCAAAGGGGCAAGCGTGTCAGGGATGGAGAGATTGGCTCAGGATACTGAGCTGTTGTTCATAGGGTCACTATGAGTCATAGTTGACTCAACAACGCATAACAGCAACAACAAACAGCATATTAAATCTTCTTCCCTACTTTTGTTGTTATTTCCATTCAGTACATTTTTAGGGAGCTCTGGTGGCCTAGTGAAAAGAAGCTGCATTGCAATCTGAAGGTATGTGGCTCGAGGCCACCAGGTACTCCATGGAGAAGGCTGGGCAATCTCCTCCTGTGTGATTTACTGCCTCTGAAAACTCACCAGATGTTTAGCTATGGGTTGTTTCCAACTCTATTGTGCACAACAACAACATTATATTTTTATTTTTTACATGCATGTTAATCTAGTTTTATCTTGCCTTTTATCTATTTGTTAATAAAAACCAATACAATATTTTCAATTAAGAAGCAATATATCTAATTATCAAATATTGCATCACCAGCTTTTATATTTATCCACACACTCCCACTTTTTAAGGTTATCTATATTTTTAGAAATAGCTTTGAATTAGTTTTTAGTGTATTTTTTTTCTGTGTAAAAAATTCTTATGAATATTTTTTGTAAGGCCCATTTGGTGGGTATGAACTCTTCCAAATTATGTTTCTCTGGATACGTTATAGTGATCTTATTTTTTAATAAAATAAGTTTTATTTCTTCATCAATTACATTCTGAAGTACAGCATGGCTTCTACCTTGATTCAAATGAAAACCACTTTAGG
>NW_006399872.1:4275948-4277136 GCF_000299155.1 Elephantulus edwardii
TAAGTGAAGTAAGTGAGCTCTGAGATAACCTCAAATCTCCACTGCTGCTAGATGAAGTTCCAGAACCAAGAGTGCTGCCTGATGGATTCACTTGATCTCTGCTGCCCCCTAATGGCGAAGACTTGGAGAAACTGGATGGCTGGATCACACTGGAGGATCTCTGATTACCGTCATTCTACCTTCTGGTACTACCTGAGGCCTGCTGCTGAGGTTGGTTCCACGCCCCGCCTGAACTCCCGGCACGAGGATGCTCATTCCAGCACCGATCTCCAAAGCGGCACTGGCCTTGAAGGAAGAACTGACAAATGGCCATGGCGACGACTCGCCACAGAGCGATCTTCACTCTGCACGCCGAACAACGGTCTGGAGCAACTTATAATGATCATTTTTGAAGGGTAGTTTAACTAGATGTAGTATTCTTATTTGATAGATTTTTTTTCCTGTCAGCACTTAAAATTGATTTTTCTGATGTCCAAAATTTCTGAAGTAGTATTGTCACTTAACAAAGTCTTTAATGAGGTGTACTGCTAACTCAAAGGCCGTATATATCTGGTGGTTGGGGTATATAGCACTCTTGAGAAATAAGATGGGTAGTACAGACTCAGTTCTTTCCACTGCCTTACAATATACAGCTTCAGAAATCCAACAGAGGGTTGCTATGAATCAGAACTGATCGAATGGCTGTGAGGAGTGAGATTGATTGGTGGCTCTTAGTTTCTATCTCTCTGCTTTCATGATCCTCTTTAGTTTTAATTTTTGAAAACTTAACTATGATACTCTAGGAAGTTCTGGTGACCTAGATGGTTAGAAGTTGTGCTGCCAATTCAAAGGCATGTGGCTCGAATACTTAGATTGTTACATGAGTGAAAGATGAAAAATCTCCTCCTGTGCAATGTACAGCCTCCAAATCCCCATTGGAGGATCAGCTAGGAGATGGTTATGATTAGACAGCACATAGCAACACTAGAGCACCAAGAAGCCAAAGCAAAGGGAAGAAATAAAGAAGTTATAGAGCTGAAGAGAACATTTCAAAGGCCAGCTTGGGAAGAAAAAGCGAAGTATTATAATGAAATGTGCAAAGAGCTGAAGTTGGAAAATTAAAAGGGATAAACTCACTCAGCATTTCTTAAACAAGGAATAGAAGAACAAATTCAATCCTTGAGTTGCAATATCTCAGAATGTTGTAGG
>NW_006399872.1:4278731-4279422 GCF_000299155.1 Elephantulus edwardii
TGAGTGTGTTCTCTTTTGGTTTTCTAACTCTAGGTCTTTGCAAATTTCATTATAATTTTTTGTCTTATCAAACTGGTCTTTGAAATCTTCTGTTCAGTTTTCTTATTTCATCATTTCTTCCCTTTGCTTTAGCTTTTCAACTCTCAAGATCAAATTACAGAGCCTCTTTCATACCTATTTTGATCTTTTCTTCCTTTTTCTGTATTCTTAATGGCCAGTTGCTTTCTTCATGTATGATGTACTCCCAGATTCAAGGTGCAATAGTGAAGGATTTTGTGGGAAAAAATATTGGACAATGTAGAAAGCATCCAAAAAAGATGGAGAGTATACACAGGATAGTCATTGTATCAAATAGCTCTTTGTTAAGTGATCGATTCTTGCCAGTTTATAATTCCGTTTTGTACTGTTTTCATTGGTTAAACAGTTCAAAGACCTTGAAGCTGAACACTATTTTCTTGAATTTGTTGGAGATGGTACAGATTTTTTTTATCTGTTTCACTGCTATCTTCTCAGACTTTATTTCTCCCCTTCCATATGCTTTTAAAGTCTTTTCTTTCAGAAGCAGATTGCCAGCTTATTTTTTTAAAGTACCACTGAGAAAAATGGAGTTGCTTTCATAGTTAAAAAAGTCATTCCTAGATCCATCTTGAAGTACAATATTGTCAGTGACAGGATAATATCTATACGCATA
>NW_006399872.1:4281917-4283118 GCF_000299155.1 Elephantulus edwardii
ATGAGTCGCAAGCGACTCGATGGCACATAACAACAATAACAACAACACTGATCATGGACTGGAATCTCTAATAGTTCAGGTAGTAGTTAAATGTTTTAACATTTGTCTGAGACTTTAATGTTGGCCCAGGATATAGCAGGGTTTAGGGTTGCTGTACATAGGGTTGCTATGAGCTGCAGGCTCCGAGGTGGCATATAACAACAACCATTGAATGTCTCCAAGAGATAATTCAAGACACTTAATGCCTCTTTGTCTAAATCTCTCATATGTTCAGTGATTTCTAATATATCTTAAAATGTTCACATCATTTGTAATGAAATTTCAAATAGAGATATTTGTGGAAGGGGAATGAATGGTTTATGTTGAATGCTTAGTTTTTCTCCTGCATGATACATCATTTTACGGGATATTGAGAAAACATCATACTGTCAAAAAATTTAAAATAAGGAAAACCATTCATACTTGTATGAATGTTTCTTTGTAAACATCCTGGGAAGCACAAACACTTTGCATTATACTTGCTCATGCTAAGCTGTATGTTCTAGACATGGAGATATGGCATTCAGATGTTTAAGAACCTGCTGTGGAAAACATTGGTAATTGACAGTCCAGTTGCTGTGCACTTTTACTCTCCACTGTGAAAATGTGAGGCCACTATGTATGAGTCAATCAATGGCTCAAAAGTGCACAGTCATTCACATTCTGTTTGGAGACTCCCCATTGACCAGCTGAGGCTTCCAAAGGATTCAGTTGCTGATTGAGGAACTTTATATCCAGTCTTTTTTTAGTCTCTCCCTTTGCCAATGTTAGATCTCTATCTTGGTCTGAAGATATGGATCCTTGCTTTCTTCCTCTTCTATAATTCATAGGCATTTTGTATAAGAATTTTTTTCCTATATAATCCTATTTTAGCATTTGCTTCTCAGAGTATCCAAACTGAAATAGTATAAATAATATCAGGTTATATCAGAGATTAAGGAAAAAAATATATAGAGTAGTATGCTGCTAAGAACCAAAAGAAGACTGCTGCTGCTGTTATTAGGTGCTGTCAGGTCAAACATGAATCATAGCGATCTATGAACAAAAGACCCGGTTCTCTCCTGTACCGTCCTCAGACTTCCCAACACACAAGCGCCCATTGCAACAGTTACCATGTCTGCCTACCTGGCGGGGGGTCTTTCTCTCCTTCACCAACCCTCCA
>NW_006399872.1:4283983-4285862 GCF_000299155.1 Elephantulus edwardii
ACACAACAGGCTCCAGATCCAGGTATAGTTTCCTCATGATCACAATCAAGTGCTCTGGGATCCCCATTCTTCTCAATGTCAGCCACAGCCTGTCATGATCCACACAGTCAAATGTCTTTGTCAATAAAGTACAAATAGACATTCTTCTGGAATTCCTTATTTTGAATCAGATAATCTTATGTCATACTATGCAGGCAATGAAAAACAGTGGGAGAATGGTGTATTCATAGTAAAAACATCAATTTAAAGTTCTATCCTGAAATACAATGTTGTGAGTTATAGGATAATATCCAAATGCATAGAAGGAAGATCCATTAACACAACTATTATTCAAATATATGTTCCTAAATCTTTAGCAAGATGAAGAAATTGAGAATTTTTGCCAAATATTGCAGTGTGAAATTGACTGAACATACAAACAGGATAAATTAATGAAAATTGGTGACTGGAATGCAAAAGTAGGATATAAGGAATAGTAGATGGAAAATATGGGCTTGGTGATAGAAACGAAGCTGGAAATAGAATGATTGAATTTTGTATTTACAATGATTTATTCATTGCAAATACCTTTTTAAAGACACAAAGAATGAAGTTACATGTGGATCTCACCTGATGAGCTGCATAAGAATCTGATTGCCTACATTTGTGAAATAAATAATTGGAGAAGCTCCATATTTGTAGTAAAAAATAGGCCAGCGGCAGATGGCAGGTCAGATCATCAATCACTCATATGCAAGTTCTAATTGAGGCAGAAGAAAATGAAAATAAGTCCACATGAACTGAGATATGATCTTAAATCAATTCTATGTGAATTTTATGATCATCTTAAGAATAGGTTTGAGGCATTGAACACCAATGATTAAAGACCAGATAAGTTGTGGGATGATATTATGGATATCATCCATGACGAAAGCAAAAAGTCTTTACAAAAATGGAGGAGAAATAAAAAATAAAAATGGATGTCAGAAGAGACTCTAAAGATTGCACTGGAACATTGAGAAGCCAAAACAAAAGGAAAACAAACCAAAATGAAAGAGCTGAATAGATTATTTCAAAGGGCAGATTGAGAAGACTAAGCAAATTATTATAATGTATTGTGCAGAGAGCTGGACTTGGAGGGTAAAAAGGGAAGAACTCACTCGGCATTTCTCAAGCTGAAAGAGCTGAAAAACAAATTTAAGCCTCGTGTCACATTATTGAAAAATGCTATAGGTAATATATTCTATGACCCAGAGACTATCAAAAGACGATGGAGGAAATACACAGAGTCACTGTACCAGAAAAAACTTAAATTGATTGATACTGAAAAATTTCAAAACTATCTTATGAACAGGAGCCAGTTGTGATGAAAGAGGAAGTAGAAGCTACACTGAAGGCAGTGGCAAAAAAAAATAAGGGTCTAGGAATCTATGAGATATCAATTGACTTGTTTCAATGAACAGATGTAGCTTTGGATACACTAACCAGTCTATGCCAGGGAATTTGGAGGATGACTATCTGGCCAAGGGATTGGAAGAAGTCCATATTTGTTCATAATCCCAAGAAAGGTTATCCAACTGAATGTAGAAATTATTGAACAATGTTATTGTTATTACATGCAAGTAAAATACTTCTGAAGATCATCCAAAAATGGTGGTAACAATATATAAACAGGGAATTACCAGAAGTTCAAATAAGATTTAGAAGAGGCCGTGCCATCAGAGATATCATTGCTGATGTCAGATGGATCCTGGGTGAAAGTAAGGAATAGCAGAATTATGTCTATTTGTGCTTTATTGACTATGCAAAGACATTTGACTGTGTGGATCATGACAGGCTGTGGCTGACATTGAGAAGAATGGGGATCCCAGAGCACTTGATTGTGATCATGAGGAAACTA
>NW_006399872.1:4286417-4295922 GCF_000299155.1 Elephantulus edwardii
AGAAAAAGAAATGATGCCCTTGAGCTGTGATATTGCAGAAGAGCATTGAACACCCCATAGACGGCCAAGAGAACACACAGATATATCTTGGAGAGGGTGCAGCTGGAGTGCTCTATGGACGCAAGAATGATACGGCTTTGTCTCACATACATTGGACATGTTGTTAGGAGGTGCTATTCCATGGAGAAGGACATGATGATGGGAAAGATGGAGGGTTGGTGAAGGAGAGAAAGACCCTCCACCAGGTAGGCGGACATGGTAACTGCTGCAATGGGCTCTTGTGCATCAGGAAATGTTAGGATCGCACTGGACAGGACTGCATTCAGATCTTTTGTTCATTGATTTGCTATGAGTACTTGTGTCAATGATACCTACCAACAACAACAACAACATGATGATTAACCTCACCCCCAGACTATCCTGACACCTCTGCCCCCCCCCCCAGCCCCTATAGCCCCCTTGGATCCTCATTCTCGTTCTACAGTAATGATCTTATATTTGTCCTTATGGGACTGAGTTAGTTGACTTAGCATACTGCTATCCAGTCCCCATCAAAATGAGATAATAATTTACAAAATCATTGCTCCAGCATTTTGCATAGTATTCCATTGTATGAATGAATGTACCACAATTTCTCAGTGCATTTGATCATGATTGGACATTTGGTCTATTTCCATGTTATTGCAATGGTGAATAGTGCCGCTATGAACATTGGTGTACAAGTCTCTGCTTGCGACTCAGTTCTCATATTCTCAGGGTATATTCCAAGTAGTGGAATAGTTGGGTCATGTGGAATTTCTACATTCAGCTTTTTGTGGATGTGCCAAACTCTCTCCAGAGTGGTTGTATCATTATACAATCCTATCAACAATGTATAAGAGTTCCTATCTTGCCACATTTTCTCCAACATTTATTACTTGCTGTCTTGCTAAACTTTGCCATTGCTACAGGAGTGAGATGGTGCTTGATTTTGATTTTTATTTGTATATCTCCTATTGTCAAAGATTTTGAGCATTTCTTCATGTGTCTGTTGCCTATTTGTCTATTTTGTAATTGTATTATCAGTATTTTTCTTTTTGAGGCCCTGTAGGATTCTATAAACTTGTGATACGAGACCTTTGTCTGAAAAGGTATTGCCAAATGTTTTTCCTCAGTCAGTAGATTTTCTTTTAATTCTGTTGGAAAATGTTTTTAATGTGCACAGGGATTTAGTTTTTAGAAGACTCTGTTCATCAATTTTATACTCTCCAAATTTATAATCTCCAGATACAGTATTTCTGGCTGTATTTGGCTTTTTATACCACAGATTAGGCCATCTAAGCTTGATCCCAGTTTGTCTCTGATAAACTTTACGGCATTGGGCTTTACTCCCGGGTCCACCTTGACTTGATTTTTGTGTGGTGTGATATGTGGATCATGTTTCAGCTTTCTGGACATGGAAATCCTGTTTTCCCAGCACAATGTGTTGAAGAGATTGTTATTTCCCCATTTGATAGCTTTGATTTCCTTGCTGAATATCAGTTAACCACGGATAGCTGGGTCTATTTCTGAGTTTTAAATTCTGTTCCATTGCCTGTCATTGTACAAGTATCGTGTTTTGGTTACTACTGTTGTGTTTTGAGGTCAGGGAGTGCTATGTCTCCTACCTCATTTTTGTTCTCAGAAGTGTTTTGTTTATTTGGGGTCTCTTTTCTCTCCAAATAAATTTGACAATTTTCCTTTCAATCTCCTTGAAAAATGACTTTGGTATCTGGATTGAGAGTTCATTAAACATATAGGATTGCCATTTTCATGATATTGTGTCTTCCTATCCATGAATAGGGCACATTTCCCCATTTCTTTAGGTTTTATTGTGTCTTGCAGAAATGCCCTGTAATTTTCTTTGTATAGAGTATTTGTTTCTCTAGTTAGGTTCACTTCCAAGTATTTAAATTTGTGGTTGGCTGTTGCTATCTGAATTTTCTTCTCTGAATCCTCTTTGTTACTATGGAGAAATCCTACCAATATTTGGATATTGATATCATATCCTTCCATTCTAGTAAATTGGTCTACTAACTCTTAACAGTTTTGGGGTTGTTTGTTTGTTTGTTTGTTTATAGCAACAGTTTAACCATCTCTTTGCTGATCTGGATGTGTTTTATTTTCTTCCCTTGTCATATCGCCCTAGCAAGCACTTCCAATACAATATTAAATAGAAATGGTGACAGTGTGCATTCTTGTCTGGTCCCTATTAGGAAGGAAAATGCTTTTAGTCTTTCTCTATTCAGAATGATGTTGGCTCTTGGTTGCATATTTACTTTTCACTATTTTGAGGAAATGCCTTTCTGTTCCTGTGTTGGTGAGTGTCTTTATCAGGTGTTAGGTTTTGTCAAATGCCTTTCCTGCATCAATTGATAAGATCATATGGTTCTTGCTATTTGCTTCATTAATATGGAAACTTATGTTGATTGGTTTCCTATGTTGAACCATCCTTGCATACCTGTTTTGAATCCCACTTGGTCATGATGAATTATTCTTTTGATGTAATTTTGGATTCTATTGGTTAGGATTTTGTTTAGGATATTTACATCTATATTCATGAAATATATTGTTCTGTAGTTTTCTATCTTGGTAATATCATTGCCTGGTTTTGGTATTAGGGTTATGATTGCTTCATAGAATGACTCTGGGAGTGTTACTTCTTTTTCAGCTTTTTGAAATAATTTAAATGAAATTGGTAATAGATCTTCTTTGAATGTTTGGTAGAATTCAACTTTGAAGCCATTTGGTCTAGAATTTTTTTTGAGGTGGAGTCTTTTTTATGACCTCTTCAATTTCTTCTTTTTTAATGGGTATATTCAAGTGTTCTGTATCTGTCCTTGTCAATCTGGGTAGGACATGTGTTTTAAGCAATTTTCCATTTCCTCTAGGTTATTTAATGTGTAAGAGTATAACTTTTCATAGTATTCTGATATTATCAATTTCATTTTATCTGGTTCTGTTGTGATGTCACCTCTATCATTTCTTCGTCAAGTTATGTGTCTTCTCTCTCTCTCTCTCTCTCTCTCTCGTTAACTTTGCCAGTGGTTTGCCAATTTTATTGAGCTTTTGAAAAAACCAGCTCCTGGTCTTTTTATGGTTTCAATTGTTTTTTTCTGTTTTCTATGTCATTGATGTCAGATCTTGTCCTGGTAATTTCTACTACAGATTGTAGTATTAGATTGTTCTTTTTCTATTTGATGAAGGTGTTGATTTAGATAATTGCTTTCCCCCTCTTCTTTCTTCCTTTTTTATGTGTGTGCCTATTGCTATGAACTGCCCCCTGAATACTCCCTTAGGTGCTTCCCAGAGGTTTTGGTATGTTGTATTTTCATTTTCAATTTTTTCAAGGAACCATCTATATTTCATTCTTTATTTCTTTTATAACCCAATCATGTTCTAGTATAAAGTTATTAAATTTCCATATGGATTGTTTGGTAAGCTTCACCCTTGTGTGTTTAATTTCTAGTTTCATGGCACTGTGACCTGAGAAGATACTATGTATTATTTCAATTATTATTATTTTTTTAATTTGTTGAGGCTTGCTTTGTGCTGATTCTGAAGAATGTGTCATACACACTTGAGAAGAAAGTGAATTGAGTTTTAGTTGGGTGCAGTACCCTAAATACATCCACAAGGTCGAATTGACAGATTGTATAATTTAGGTCTTCTGCATCTTTTTGAGTTGCTTTTTTGTTGACCTATCCTTTGGTAATAGTGGGTTGTTGAAGTCTCCTACTGTTTATTTCTTTCTTCAATTATCTTAGCCATTATTTTATGTATCTTGTAGGTCAATAATTTGGTGCATAAATGTTGACCTAGGTTATATCTTTTTATTTATTGTGCCCTTAATTAATATGTAATGCCCTTCTTTATCTTTTATAGTGATTTTCATTCTGAAGTCTATTTTATCAGAGATTAGTATTGCCACTCCCGGTTTCTTGAGGTTGCCGTTTGCTTGGTACATTTTTTCCAGCCTTTGATTTTGAGCCTATCTTTCTCTTAATTTTTTAGATATATCTCTTCTAGGCAAAATATTAATGGGCTTTGGTCTTTTTGGTTTTTTTAATCCATTAAGCTACTCTTTCTTTCTTAACAGGTGCATTTAATTCAGTCACATTAAGTGTGATTATTGTTAGGCCAGGTTCTACCATTGGCATTTTGTTGTGCTTGTTTTTCTGTTGTTTCTTGTTACTATATTTCATCCTAGTTTCTTTGGCATCTCCATATGAAGGACTTCACTTAAAATTTCTTGTAGTTTTGGTCTTGTTTCCACATATTCATTGAGTTCCTACTTCTGCAAAGGACCTGATTTCTCCTTAATGTTTGAGAAAAACTTTGGGGGTATAGGATCTGTTGCTGTCAATTGTTTTCCTTCAACTTTCTGCATCTCATCCCATTGTCTTCCAGATCTCATGGTTTCTGTTGAGAAATCAGAATTTAATTGTTTCTCCTTTGTAGGTGACTCTTTGTTTTTCTCATGCTGTCTTTAGAATTCTCTCCTTATCTTTTAATTTGGAGAATTTGACCATGATATGTCTTGATGTTTTTCCTTTTTGGTGTTTGCTGTGCTTCTTGAATATGAATTTCCCTGTTCTTCAAAATATGTGGGAGGTTTTTTCCTACTTTTTCTTTCACAATTTTCTCAGTGATTTCCCTTTCACTCCCTAGTTCTGGAATGCCAATCCCTATGTATGTTCTTCCTTTTCATGACATCCTACATGATTGTAATGTTTTTTCATTTTCATCTCTGATTTTTCTTCTAGTATGTTTCCAGTGAGGTTCTTGTCTTCTAGCTCATTGACTTTCTTGTTCTGTTTCTTCCTTTTTTTTGTACTACCAGCATGTTAGACACTTTTTCGTCTTAATAATCTGGATCACATTTATTTCTTCTGGACTGTTGCCTCTGGGGTATTGTTGTTGTCGTTATGTGCCGTCGAGTCACTTGCGACTCATAGTGACCCTATGTACAACAATCCTAAACCCTGCTCTATCCTGTGCCAATCTCACTACTTCTTACACACCCATCCCAATTAACCCAGTCACTAAATCAACCCACCTCATAGAGGGTCTTCCTCTCCTGCGCTGTCCCCCTACTCTACCCAGCACGATGTCCCTCTCTAAAGACCTGTCTCTCTTTACAATATTTCCAAAGTTTGTCAGACGAAGCCCCAGAATCCTTGCCTTCAAGGAGCAGCCTGGTTTAATCCTCTCTACGATGAATCTGTTTGTTTTCCTGGCAGTCCATGGTATATTCAATACTCTTCTCCAGCACCACAGCTCAAAGGTGTTAATTCTCCTTCTATCCTCCCTAGTCATTGTCCAACTCTCTGATGCATAACAAGTGATTGCAAAAACCATGGCCTGTATCAGGCGGACCTTAGTCTCCAGAGAGACACTGTTGCTCTTGAGTATTTTGGAGAGGTCCCTAACCACAGACTTTCCCATCGCAATACGTTTTTTGATTTCCTGGCTACTGGTGCCAAGAGTGTTGACCGTGGAGCCGAGCAAACTGAAGCTGTGAACAATCTCAAGCTCTTCACCATCCATCCTGATGCTACCAATTGGTCCAGTGGTGAGAATCTTTGTCTTCTTGACATTGAGCCTCAATCCATACTGAAGGCTGCAGTCCTTGACCCTCTGCAGCAAGCATTTCAGGTCCTCCTCAGTTTCAGCAAGCAGGGTTGTGTCATCTGCATAACGCAGACTATTAATAGATCTTCCACCAATCCTGACGCCACACTTCTCATAGAGTCCAGCCTCTCGGATAATCTGTTCTGCATACAGGTTGAAAAGGTTTGGAGATAGGACACATCCCTGGCATAGGCCTTTCCCAGTTTTGAACCATACAGTGTTTCCTTGAATGTAGGAAAATTAGACATTGTTAAGAAAGAAATGGAACGCGTAAATATTGACATACTAGGCATTGGAGAGATGAGATGGAACGGCATGGGACATTTTGAGTCAGACGATAATATATTACTCCGGAGATGAAAAGGTGAGGGAAAATGGAGTTGCTTTCATAGTTAAAAAAGTAATTTCTAGATCAGTCTTGAAGTACAACATTGTGAGTGACAGGATACTATCCACACGTGTACAAGAATTCCAGTAAATACCACTATTATTCAGATATATGCACCAACAACCAGAGCCAAAGAAGAAGAAATAGATGATTTCTACCAGCTTTTATAGTCGGAGATCGATCAAACATGCAATCAAGATGCTTTGATAATAATGGGTAACTAAATGCAAAAGTTGGGAACAGAGAAGAAGAATCAGTAGTTGCAAAACATGGACTTGGTGAGAGAAGTGAAGCTGGAGATAGTTGCACAATGACCTATTCATTGCAAATACGTTTTATAAGAAACATAAGCGCAGGTTATACACATGGATTTCACCTGATGGTATGCATAAGAATCTGATTGATTATATCTGCAGAAAAAAAACCGCTGGAGAAGTACAATATCAGCTGTGAAAACAAGGCCAGGAGCTGGTTGTGGAACAGACCACCAGGTACTCTGCGATATTAGCCTTCTTAATTGTTTCATCTTCTTCTGTAACTGTTAAAATAAATCCACATCAACATATTTCTTCTGGTTCTCTCTGTCTGGGGTATTCATTGGGTCTGCTTTTTAAGGAGAAGGGTTATATTGGTGTTTTTTTGGGTTTTCCCCCCGCCCCCATAATGACTGAGGCAGATTGCTGCTTTCTCACATTATGTGAGTCCTTTTCTCTGTAGATGTTAAGCCGTTTTAACTATATAGTCACCCAGAGTATGGTAATATTTTGTGAAGTACCTGTATATTTGTGTTAACTTTTTGTGGAATAGATAAACAGCAGTGTTTCCCCCAAAGTATCTGAATAACAAACAAGGAAGCCTGTTGTTCCCTTCCAGAAACGGCATCTCCATCTGCCTCAAGCTGTCCTGGTCCCTTCTGCTTAAGTTTAATGGGTCCTATGTGGTGTCAGGGAGACAGCTTTTAACAACAAAGTTCACATAGCAAATAACTGAGAGAAAGAAAGGGGGGGGGGAAACAACCCAAACAAACTTTTGGCAAAGCAAAGTAAAAGATAATTTGAGGAGGCTATAGCAAGTGAGAGAAAGGGAAGTATAGAAGAGCTTGCAGGGAATTGTTATTATTAATTGCCATTGAGTCTTATATGACACAGAGCAACCTTATGAACAGTAGGCCTGAACTCTGTCCTATCGTGCACCATGCTTGATGCATTTGAACATGTTGTTAGAAGAAGCTTTTCTTTGGAAAGGGATATCATGCTGGGAATGGTAGAAGGCTAGTAAAAGAGAGGGAGACCCACAAGATTGATTGACATAGTGACCATGATATGCTGGTTTCACTAGGTGTGGATCAACGAAATGGTTGTGTTGTACTGTCAAGCTAACTATGAATCATAATAATCCTGTAAACAGCAGACCAAAATTTTGCCTTATCCTCTGACCATCTTCATGATCTTTGATATGCTTGAGCCCAATGTCATTCGGTCAATTAATCTTGTTGAGAGGAAGACTCTCAAATATAGGGCATTCAAATCTCAGAAAGATAGATATTAATTTTCAAGGAAGATATTATCTACATCTAGAATAAATACTTGGAAGGAGGAGTGGCATCCACCTCCATAATAGTTTGCCTCCAGGAACCTTATGAACCTGGAGAGAGGATGAAAGGCACCCAAGCGTTGAGGACTCTCCTTCATAGGGTTGCTATGAGTCGCCTGCGACTCCATGGCACTTAACAACAACAACAACAACAACATAATAAATACAGGAAATTCCTAGATTATGAATGCCTGACATACTAGACAAATTATGTTTGTCCTAGTTAAGATCACAGCTACTATCTGAAAGCTAGATAATTCAAGTCTGTTAGTTACTCTTCTGGAGAAAGACGTGGTGATCTGCTTCCATAAAGATTTATTATAGCTTTTCAACCCTTCTGGACAATTCTGCTTCATCCTATTGGGTTGCTATGAGTTGGGATTAGCTCTATGGCAATGAGTTTAGTTCAGTTTTAATGCTTGCCCTTTATTGTTATGTAAATTTCCCCTCACTTTAAAAGGACACTTATAACAAATTCTGCATTACAATCTCCTTTACTTGTTGCATGCACAGCTTTTAAATCCTTGAATAGTCTTGGAGTTTTTCTTACATTATAAAGTAAGACTAAATAAGAACCTTATGGACCTAGTCTGACATACCTACAAATTTGACTATAACAGATATCATTTGTAACCTAGGGACTGCCTATATTCTTTCAAGTAAACAGGCATCCAGGTCCAATCTGAACGAAGTCTTTAACCACTGTTATTTTCTAGAGTAGGGAATTAGCATTTGATTTCTTTCTTGTTTTGCCTAAGGGCATTTACCAGAATAATAAAGGAGATACATTAGTCTTTAGTAGCTCAGTATTCATAAATTCTTTAGGGTCACAATTCTCTCATTGCATTAGCTAAATGGAATTTTATTGTACCATGGCCCCATAGGAAGAAATATATGCCAGAGAAGGCACCTAGCAGCTAGGTAAAATGCAATTAGCTCAGCATATAAAATATAATTAGCATTGTGTCAATTGTACATCCCAAATAGCTCTCACTGGAGCCCATTCCTTCCTACTTCCACTCCCTTTCATTCAATTCACATTGTTACAACAGCTTTTAACAGCAGTTTGTGATTCTAGACACTGTGTACTCCTCTGGTTCTTTATGTATACTCACAGAGCATACTAAATGCTGTGGCCATGTGCTCTTATATGACAAAAGGAGCCTAAACAACACAGTCAACAGAGATTATAATTGTATTAGAGTTTAAATTATAAAGTGTTTGATTTATGCAAGGCTGACATCGGTAGCTGTTGTTATAGTGAGTCATCGAGTCAGAACAGACCCATGGTTGACCCTCCAGCAGGTTGTCAGAGGCAGTGAAATGCACAGGAGAAGACTGTCCATCTTTCTTCCATGGAGTAGCTAGTGTATTTAAACCATATACCTTTGGGATTGCAGTGCAACTTTTTACTACCAGGCCTCTGTGGAGAGAACCCTAACTCCATTTTTTATTTTGACTGGAGTTCAGATGCCAGTTGAGTCTTTTTTGACAATTAAACTCATCATATTTTTGTTGTGTGTTAAGTCGGAACCAAATCATAGCCTGACCCTCCAGTGATTTCTCAGAAGCAGTTAATTGCAGAGAAGGGGATCTTTCTCCAGCAGAGCAACTGGAGAACTTGAACCACGTGCCTTTGGGATTGCAGCACAACCTCTTACCATTATGCTTATCTCTCAAACCACTGTGTGGATCCTGATTCAGTGTTCCTTTGTCCCTTTCCAAGGCTATAAATCTCAACGGGGATCTGGAGTAGAGTACCTCCAAGATACCCTGAGAAAAGGGAAGTTCATCCTCAACCTTGCTCTGGGAGCTGGAGAACTTTCCTGGGAAAATCCTTAAGGATTTAGTGACAGTAACTGAATGTTAAGA
>NW_006399872.1:4297322-4307333 GCF_000299155.1 Elephantulus edwardii
AGGCAATCAACAACAACAGCAGCCACTAGTACCACCATAAAGCCAGGTGACCAAAACTACAGGGCTGATCCTGTAAATGTTTTAAATTTGCAGTTGGGTATGTGTTGAAATCATTTCTTCACCTGCTTAGAACTGTAGATTGATTGTGTCTGCCACCCTTAAGATCTAGTGATGATTTTGTTGTTCCTCATTATGTGAACAAATGCTGTGATTGTGAATGAGCAGACTCCCTTGGCATCATGCTGAGGGTTTCTGTCATTTCAGAATGATTGTTTTGCCATGTTCAAAGTTTAATGAAAGGTTTTTCTAGTTTATATTTGAATAGCTCTCTTTCTTACCCACTCCCACCCTCACCCCCCAACCTGGCACAGCCTAGTATGTTGTTGTTATTAGCAGCCATCAAGTTGACCTCTCACTCTTGGATCTTGTGCACAACACAATTAGACGTAATCCATAGGGATTTCATTGGTCAACTTTTTTGGAAATAATTTCCAGGCCTTTATTTGTAGCCTTTTAGTCTTGGTCCATAGAAGCTACCGTAACCTAGTCAGCATGGCAGAAGCATGAAAGCATGCCAAGATGGTGGTTGCTGTGGTTGAAGTGTGTGCTCTAGGGAAGATAAATATTCTACCACTAACCTACCACTTGGACAATGAATAATGGGGACTGAAGAAGAAGAAGAAAGGATGACTTGGAATTGCTGGGTTGGCAAAGAGTACTGACTATTCTGTGGACCATTGAAGATTAAGGACCTCTTTCATTGTTAAAAAGACCATTCATAGGTCCATCTTGAAATACAATATTGTGTGTGACAGGATAATATCCTTATGCATACAAGGAAGACCTGTTAATACCACTATTATTCAAATTTATGCACCAAAAATAAGTTGGTAGAAATAAATGATTTCCACCAACTACTGCAGTCAGAAATTGACTAAACATGTAACCAAGATGCATTAATAAAAATGGGTGCCTGGCATGCTAAAGGTGGGAACCAGGAAGAAAGATCAGTTGTCGGAAAATATGGACTTGGTAACAAAAATGAGGCTGGGGATAGAATGATAGAATTCTGCACAAACAATGATTTATTAATTGCAAATACTTTTTATAAGAAACAAACACAGGTTATGATACTAGAAAGGGTGGAAGGTCGGTGTAGGAAGGAAGACCCTCGACTAGGTAGACTGACACAGTGGCTGCCACAATGGCTCTAGTGTGTCAGGAAGTGTGAATATTGTACTGGATAAGACAGGGTTCAGACCTGTTGTTCACAGGGTCACTATGAGTTGTACTTGACTCGACAGCACCTAACAACAGCAGTAAGGACTGTTGAAAGAACAACTACATATATGTCTTGGAGGAAATGGAATCAGTGTGCTCCTTTTGGAGTCAAGGATGGTGAAACTTGTCTCACACACTTTAACCTTGGAAAAGATATCTGATTTGGAAAACAGAAGGTCAGACCTTCGATGAGATGAGATGACACAGTGACTGTAAAAATGGGCTTGAGCATGGCAGATATTATGTGGATGGTACAGGATAGGGCAAGGATTTGACCTCTTACTTACAGGGTTGCGATGAGTCGTAGGATTTAACACCAGCACCAACAAACCACCACTCTTTCTTCTCCCATCCACCCAATCCACTGCCACTGGGGTTGATTCTGACTCTTGGTGATCCTCTGTCAGGTTTTCAAGGCTTTAAGTGTTCCAGGAGGAGACTTCTTGCCATTTTCCTTTGAAGGGTCTGGTAGACTGATCTACTAGCTTTCAGTTAGTAGATTAATATGAAAAGGACTAGTGTCACCAGGGGATTTTTCTTGGAGAGAGAAAGGTTTAAGGAAGTAATTTTGTCAACAATGAGTGTAATTGCTGTTTTTGTGTGCATTTTAATCCATTCTGGCTATATTGATGGTAGCAGATGGCCAAGATTTTTCTCCTGTGTAGCCTTGGATGTTTTTCAACCGCCAGCCATTACAGTTAACAGCTGAACTCTTAAATATTGCACCAACAGGACTCAGTGAGTGTGATAAGGATTTGGAATCCCATTTCATTGGAATGGAAAGTCTGGGAGCTAGAATAAGCTTTTGGAAGAAGTTCTGAGGGCCTTTCATAGGATGTTCAAAGATCAAGGAGGCATGTAGCAAGCACAGGGAAAGCAATGAACGCTCCAATTTGAAGATGGAGAGGATTTGAAAGGAGCCCATGAGAATGAAGATGAACTTTCATATTGCTAGCTGTAGGAGGCAGTGAGGTCAGGTGGATCAGGCATAGCTCAGACGTCAGATTCAAGTCTATCCTCAGTCTCAGATTCACAAGGGTCTTATAAACTTGATAAAGTTTTGAGTCTTTATTCTAGGAGCAGTTGGAAAGCAATTAAGGATTTTAACCTGGGAGTGATAAAATTGGCTGGAGAGTAGAGAATTCGTTCCAAGTGGTAGCTGATAATCTCTTTAAGAGTGCAAATCTAATCATGCCATTCCCTTGTTTAAAAAGTTTTAGTGACTTCTTAATTCCTTCAGAATGACATATAAACTTTTAAATAAAGTTTGCCAAGCCAAGCCCCGGGTGAAAGAATTCCTATAGTTTTTCCAAGCTTGTTTTTGATTCCCTACACCTTTCCCCTCCCCACTCCTGACACCCAGCCACTCCTTCTGTGCTTTGGTCTAAGCCTTTCAAACCTTTTGACTTCTACCCTTTAAATGATTTGCAGTGTTTTCTGTTGTGATCCAGTATGCATACAAAAATCATATCTGCATAATATATCAGATAACAGTTATAAAACAATGAAGGACATACCTATTTTCTTTATTAAAGACGTGAGCTTCCACTTACCAAATTGAAGTTATGACCTTTGATGACGACTAATTCTTCCATGAGCTTTCATCCTCTTCATCAGGGAGTTTGCACATGAGTTGCCTTTTGAATGAAACACTCCCTTTTACTTTGCTGTTTCTGAGGGAATTCGTTCTGCACCTTCCTTCTCAATTTAACTGAAAGGGATCAGGGACTCTGCTAATTTATGAAATCCAGTTTCTAAACCCTCTTATTACCTACTAATTTGTCTTCTATTTTTTTGGTTTCTTTTACCCACAGATGTGTATCAAAAGTCAATTATATTGCAGGCACATTTTTAGGCACATAAACAGGTCAGATATGCGTGGAGTCATACAGGGCCTTGTGTTCAGAAAGGTTCCACACTTCATTTGTGCTCTGCAGTTGCCATACTTATTTTTTTTAATAGTCATTGAGTCCTATGTTTTTATTTTGTACTAAGTCTCACAAATTATGCTGTTTCTTCTGCACTGGGGATGCATTAATGAATACATTTTTCAAAATCCCTGCCCTCATAAAGTTTGCATTCTGGAGCCATTGCAATTTCCAGTGATGCTATAACAAAATGCTACAAAGTGGATGGCTGAATTTATTGTCTTACCACTCTGGACTCACTAAAAACTCTTAACTTATTGCCATTGAGTCAAAAGTGACTCATAGCTGACTTTCCAGTGAATTTTCAGAGGCTTTCTCAGAAGCAGCTGATGGGTTGGTAAGATAATTCTCTACCTAATAGCCCATCAGAGCTTGTTCTGAACTAGAACTTCAAATTCAATACATTACTCACATTGATTCCTTGGGAGGATTTGGAGAAAAGAACTCTTCTTTCCTCTTTTGTCACTTTCAGCTGTTGGCACAACTTTGGTGTTCCTTTGCTGCTTGTGGAGGTATTGTCACAAGCTGTCTTCTTCCTACATTGAACTCTTCTGTTTTCCCCCATTACAATGGAATCTAGACTTTCTGAAGCCAATGGGATTGTATTACCTGCTAAATTTTTGGCCTGAGGTAATCTTTTAACTTTAAACCAAAACTATGCCTAGAAGTGTTTGAACTCCAAGCTCTCATTTCTCTTAATAGACAAAGTCTGGCTTAGGCATTGTGCTATTGTACACCAATGTTCATAGCAGAACCGTTATTCACCATCACAAGAACATGGAAACAGCCCAAATGTCCAACTACAAACAAATGGATTGAGAAATTATGGTAAATTCACACAATGAAATACTGTGCAGCACACAGGAGCAATGATTTTGTAAATTATTACCTAACTTGGGAGGGAGTGGAAAGCATTATGCTGAGTCCCACAAGGACAAATATTGTATCAAACCATTATTGTAGAATAAGTATAAGGCTCCAGTGGGGGTGACGGAGGATGGAAACAGAGGGATGAAGATACGCAGGCGGAAGGGAGGGGTTGTATAATTTGAAGGGTGGGTGGTTAGAAAAATTGGAAGAATGTTTTCTTGAAAGCAATGTATTTGAAGTTTGTAAATAAAGTATTATATTAAAAAAAGTAAACTTGAGGCGGAAGGAAGGGAAAGGGGGTAAAATGTGAAACACTAAGTGAATGAAAATCTAACTTTTCTGTAAACTTTTGTTAAGATCACAGTTAAAAGAAAAAGTTTTATTAAAAAAGAATTATATATAAGATCAAATTGACAACGGTGACTCAAATGTAAAGTGAGAAGTAGGTGACAGCAAGTTTAAATTGATGGTAAAGAACAATTTGAAGAAAGATAAAGTTAAAATTTGTGCACCTTGAAGAGTATAATTAATGTCACTGATGGTCTATGTAGAAAGCATCAAAATGATGTTCTATGCCATAGAATTGGCTATGACTCATAACCACCTTATGAGCAATGGTTCTGAACCTTGCTCTATACTAAGCAAACCCAACCATCTTTGACACACCTGTATGATTGTATATATTCTCTCTCTTTCTCCATCTCTCTCTCTGAGTCTCTCTCTCATACGTACATGCACACACACACACACACACACACACCCTAAAACCACTCTGAAGGATTTAGGGTTAGGACTTCTGTACTACTGTATGTCCTCACTAATTTAAGGGACAAAACTCTCAGAAACTCAACCTCACTGCAGAGCAGGCTCCCTACTCATTGCTGCTCTCCGTGAGGTTGCCGTAGCTATAAATTGCAATGGAAGGAGATTGCAAAAGAAAAATCTTGTATTCTAGCAAGGTCATATTTATAGGAATAGGGCTTAAGATTTCAGCTTCACTTTTTTGAGGAGTACTATTTTAGCCAGAGGGTCTTTAAAAACAATTTTTCGGAGATTAAGGCCTATGATTAGAAATGAGATTTGGGCCTCCCCCCGCCCCCCAAAAAAGAAAAAAAAGGTTTGGGATCCTTAAACATCATCATCGTCAACTGGGAATAATTTTACTGAAAGAAATAAATTTCAGTCAAATTATGGAAATATTTTTGTGGGGTTTTTTAATCTATATACTTTAAGAATAGCATGCAGGCTATAATTTTAATTAATTTTATAATCTATATGGGAATTCATTCTTTTTAATACCTTTTACAAAATACTCTTAAGGGTTAATAAAATGCATGGGCAGTGCTTATATCTTACCTTTTACTGCCATCCTGTGGCCATTTCATTTTCTATATGCATTATAAAAAATTATTTTTTTCTATTCTATTACAAATAATGGTTTCAGGTTTTTATCAGTCCACAATGAGCACAAGTACATGATAATGCTGAAGTATAGTAGCATTTTGCTGTATTAAATGCCCCGTTTTACTCAATGTGTAGCAGTAAATAATTATGGAATCTTAATTCTGAGCGAGCTTTCACACACATTTTCTAAAGTACTCCTTTACACTTACACAGTTTTTTTTTTTTTTTATTTTTTTATTTCCTCACAGGCATTAGGCATTAACTGTGGTCTCAAATACAGATTTCTGTGGAAGGAATCCCTTAGAAGTCTCTCCATATTTGGAATACTTACAGATACTTTCTTGAACCTAGGTATGGAATTTCTTTCTAAAATATCCCTTTTTCTTACCCTACACCTTGCTGAAAGACAAATTGTGTAATTAAGATCAGACTTGGTTCCTGTGCTAATGTACCACCTCGATGTTCACAGTGAGTGCATGAAATGAGTCTTGGGTAAAGTGGAAAAATCTACTGGTCCCAGGTATTCCTTGTCCAGAAATTGACTTGACAGTCTATGAACAGGAGACTGACAGCAGGCATGTTCCAAGAGGGGAAGAATCATGCTAGCACTATTAGAGCCTGGCAAACTATTATTAAGCCTTGTTCCAAATGCTTCACATGGATTGTCTCATTCTTAAAAAGAATCCAGAGTTTTGAGCTGTGGTGCTGGAGAAGAGTATTGAGAGTACCATGGACTGCTAGGAAAACAAACAAATTTGTCCTGGAAAGGGTTAAACCAGGTGGCTCCTTGGAGGCAAGGATTCTGAGGCTCCGTCTAACATACTTTGGACATGTTGTGAGGAGAGACTGGTCCTTGGAGAAGGACATCATGTTTGGGAGGGTGGAGGGACATCACAGGAGGGGAAGGCCCTCTATGAGGTGAAGTGATTCAGTGACTGGGATAATTGGGATGGGAGTGTCAGAGACAGTGTGATTGGCACAGGACAGAGCAGAGTTTAGGGCCTTTGTACATAGGATCACTGTGAGTCGCAAGTGACTCGACCGCACATAACAACTGAAAACTCTGAGTCATGTGATCTTACGTACAACAGAACAAATGTTGCTCATTCCTTTTCCATCCTCTTCATTACTGGAGTATTGAATCCACTGCTGTGGATGTTACACAAATATATTACCTTGAAGTTCCCTTCATTTTTCATAGCTCCATGGGAGAAGAATGGGAAATCTCCTTCTGTGTGATTTGTTGCCTCCAGAAACTCTCTGAAGGGTCAGCTAGGAGTCAGTACCAACTTGATCGTACACAGCTGCTTTATCAACAGAGCTACAGAGTACTACTTAACCATGTTTGGAAAAGTAGAGTCAGCAAGAGAGTTGTTGTTGTTTGATGCCGTCGAGTCATAGACGACTCATAGGGACCCTAATGAACGAATGGCCTGAGCACTGTTCATACATAGATAGAGTTTCCGGAGGCAAGCCATTTCGGAAGTAGATGCCGCTCCTGCTGCCAGGAGCAGGAGAGAAGACCTTTAATGAGAAAGACTGACACAATGACTGCAATAGTAGATTTGAGGATGGTGGGGATTGTGAGAATGAAACAGGATGGAACACGGTTTTGATCTGTTGTTCATAGGGTCACTATGAATCATAGTCAACTCAATGACTCTTGACAACTCAATGACTCTTGACAACTACATTACCAACAATTGATCTTTCCTGATGATGTGTCCATAAAGTAAGCAATCTGACTCCTCACCATCCTCGCTTTTAGGGAATACTCTGAATTTCTTCTAGGACTGATTTTTTATACTGGCAGTCCACATTATAGTCAATGTTTTTTGACAATACCCAATTCAAATGTGTCAATTATACTTCTGTCTTCCTTCTATCTTCATTTTACCCACTTAAAACACAAAATCCCAAAACTTTGACAGCATAGTGATATTTCTTGCATTAAATAACACAACTGAGAATTGGTGGATTTGTTTATGAATGAATGAGAGAATAAATGAATATGTTTAATCTTAATATCATATATATATATATATATATTTCAGTTAGTGCTGATTTGAAAACAGTTCCTCACAGCTCTGTTTATGAAGATGCCAGATCTTGCATTTAATTTAATTTTTTAATACTTCATTCAAAAGCTTTCTCTTGATTGTTTAGAGAAAGCTCAAAGATCATGGGAATTTTTTCAATTATTATGGAACAATGAATAGTAAATTTTTACTGTTTTTCTATGGATAAGTACTTTCTGGCTAGTTGGAAGCAACAAAGTTCTCCCAGATGCTAAAGAGATTCCCACACTTGAAAATCATTCTCTGATCACCATAATAGAGAATTTTATGTGGAACAACTCAAAATGAGAAATGACAGCTGCATACATCCTTTAGTAATTGGAATGTGGAATGTTTCAAGGAAATTATGGATCAAAAAAAATTGGAAGTTAACAAAAAGAAAATAGAATGCTTAAAGATTGCTATGTTAGGCACTGGTGAGCTGAAATGGACTGAAATGTGAAATTCTCCATTTCTGCATTTATGTGCTCTACTATACAGGGACTGAAAAATTGAAGAGGAAAATAATTCATCACTAGAAAAGGACATTTCAAGATATATTCTGAAGTATAATGCTATCAGTTATACGTATGACTTCAAGGACGACCAATTAATATGACAATTGTTCAAATTTATACAATAACCATAAATCCCAATGATTAAGAAATGGAAGATTTTTATGAACTTTTACAGTCTGGAATGGATTGAAATGTAATCAGAATGATACTTTCTGGTGATTGGAATGCTGGGAATAAAGAAGGACCAGTAGATGTTGCTTAAGGGCCACGATACATTCTGTGAGATAGGATATTACATGATTTGGATGGGGTTTCTGCTGTGGAGGGATGGCAAAGGAAAGGAAGACTCTGGATGAGGTGGATTGACACAGTAACTGGGGAAATGGGGTCAGGTGTGTCAGAAGCAGAAAGATTGTCTTAGGACAGGGCAGGCTTCAGAGCTGCTGTAAATAGGGTCACTATGGGTCGTAGGTGACTCAATAGCACATAACGACAACAACCACAACAGTGCCAAGAGTGTTTATTGTGGAAGCAAGCAAGATAAAATTGTTAACAATCTCAATTTCTTCTTCATCTATTATGATGCTGCCAATTGACCCAATGGTGAGAATCTTCTCTTTTTTTTAATTATACTAGTGTATTTACAAAATTAAAATACATTGTTTTCCAGAATAGATCCTTCCAATTTCCCTCACCCCCCCACCCATAAAATTGCACAACTCCATTATTACTCCCACCTCCCTCTGCACATCCCTGTGTTTTTGATGTACAGTTTCAATCCAGATTGAAGACTGCAGTCCTCGACTTTCTGTAGCAAATGCTTCAGGCTCTCCTCAGTCTTAGCAAGCAAGGTTGTGTCATCTGCATAATGCAGATTGTTGATGAGTCTCCCTCCAATTCTGATACCACATTCCTCCTCATAGAGTCCAGCCTTCCAAATGATCTGTTCCACATATAGACTGAAAAGGTACAGAGACAGAATGCATCCCTGATGCTCTCCTTCCAGATTGTAAACCATACAGTGCTTCCTTACTCTGTTCTGACAACCGCTTCCAGTTGTTCTTCCTTCTCCGATTATAAGTTTTGCATGAGCACAATCAAGTGTTCTGGGATTCCCATTTTTCTCAAGGTTAGCCACAATTTGCATGGCCAATGAAACACAGACATTCCTCTAGTACTCTGCTTTCAGCCAAGATCCATCTGCATTGGCTATGATGTCCCTAGTACCATGGACTCTTCTAAACCCAGCTTATGTTTCTTGTGGTTCTCAAAAATGTTTTGTTTCAGTTGCCTTTGTATAACCTCCAGGAAGATTTTGCTTGCATGTGAAATCAGGGATATTATTTGAAAATTTCCATATTCTGTTGGATCACTTCTTTTTGGAATGGAAAAAAAATATGACTCTCTTCTAGTCAGTCAGCTAGGTAGTTGTCCTCCAGGTTTTGTGGTACAACCTGGTGTGCACATCCAGGGCAGTGTCTGTTTGCTGAAATATGTTAATTGGTTTTATATCAATTCCCAGGGCTTGTTTACCCCCAATTCCTTCAGAGTAGCTTGAACTTCCTCCTTTATCACTATTGCCTCTTGGTCATGTGTTGTTTCATAAAATTCTTCTTTATCGTCCAACTCTTTTTGGTACAGTGACTCTGTGTACTCCTTCCATTTTCTTTTGATGCTTCTTGGATTATTCAATATTCTGCCCATAGCATCTCTAATTATTGCAACTCAAGGCTTGAATTTGTTCTTCAGTTCTTTCAGCTTGAGAAATGCTGAGAGATTTTGTCCCTTTTGATTCTCTGACTCTCTTTGCATAATTTATTATAATACTGGCTGAAGTTGGGCACCTCACAGGACAGCCACCAGACCCCGCAGACCCACCCTATCTTCCCAGGTAATCGGAGACGCCAAAAGCACGCGACATCCGTTCCGGCACAAAGGTCAAAACAGAGGCTC
>NW_006399872.1:4310766-4330197 GCF_000299155.1 Elephantulus edwardii
AACAACAACAACAACAACAACAACAACAACACTTTGCTTTATCTTTCTGAGCTGCCATTTGAAATCTTCTGTTCAACTCTTTGACTTCCTGATTTCTTCCCTTTGCTTTGACTTCTCAGCACTCTAGTGCAATATTCAGAGTTCCTTCTTCTCTCAAAGCTCTTGTAGTCTTCGTTCATTATTATCCAGTGCTTAAACCTGTTCTTGAGACGGTTTTTCAAGGTCAAATTTTGGTTCTTATGGATTTGATTTTATTTTCTTTAGCTTCAGTTTGAACATGCATATGAGTAATTGATGATCTGTTCCACAATCAACACTTCACCTAGTTTTTACAGCTGATACTGAGCTTCTCCCTTGATTGTTTTCTATAATTTTTATATCTATTATCAATGTAGGGTATGCTTGAAGTCGATTACTTTTGGATTGGGTAAAAAAGAGTAGATTAGGGACAGCTGGAGGAAGTATGAATTGAGTAAAGACAGATGCCACATAAAGATCTTCAGGGAATTCCAAGAATGCTAAGGAAGAAAACAAGGGTAATTCCTTTATTATAATGTATTTAAATATCTGATACAAACCTATTCAAATCACATTCTTTAGACTTAATGTCCCTATATCGAATTTAAAGAGGTGAAAGCCAAGTAAACCAAAAAGCAGCAGCATTCCTTTCTGCAGTAGAGTGCATACCCAGATTTCTTACTTTCACACCTGAATTTGAAGCATTAAATTACAGATCCTTTGAGATCATAAATCCTAACCGTACATCTGATTATTACAGATGTCAATCACCATTCAGACACTACTTAAGCAATTAGTAGAGCTTTCTTCTCAATAAACAACAGTAATTATAATCTAGTTCAGTTTATGTTGCGTATACTTTGGTGGCGGTGCCATTATGTAAATGGGAGCCTTATTAATTTAATATATTTTGACTATGTTGGTACTGTAAATTAGAGACAATTTAGATGTTTTTAAAAACTTCATTATGTTGCATTTTTTGCTGACTACTAAGGCATGAAAAATTAACTTGAAATATATTACTGAATATAAATGTAGTTATCTCCATTCTGTTTATGATAATTGAATTTGATTTGCCAGAAAAATCATTCCCATTCTGCATTTTGATTGAATTGTTAAAGAACGGGTTTGGCAAAACTAAGACAATTAATTTTGATACAATGCCATTCTAAATCCAAATCTTATGTACAGTAAGTTAAACTACTTTGCAACTTTTTTGTATGTATATAATAAAACCATCTAGGGAACTGACTTCAAATAAATTTGAAACATAGCATGTTGCTTTTGTTGAAATTGAGGCACTCGAGTTTATAAAACCATCAGTATTTATGCATCATTATTCTTCCAGTGAATTACAGCTTCTGAAACCTCACTGAACGGTCAGCTATGAGCCAGTTCTGATTCGATGGCCCATAATACAACAATAACAACAACAACAGCAACAATCCTCAGTAAAGGCATTGGGCGCTACAAAATACTAATGTAAGTACTGGACAAAAGAGTAAATGTTTGAGTCCAGGCAGGAGTACCTTGCAAAGGACTTTTGAAAAATCAGCCATTGAAAACTTTAGAGAGCATAGTTCTATTTTGATACATATGATACTGCCAAGAGTGAGAATTAGCTAAATAACAACTGTTTTATTGTTATTTCTACTAGATGAAGAATTGAAGAAATGAAATATTTCACTAATGAAAATGTAAGTATTCCATTAATGAAAAGGAAAGTAGTGGTCAGAATCCATTTAGTGACTGTCTCATGATTTGCTTCTGAAAAGACTATACAACACAGAAAACCCCATGTTCTGTTCTATTCTGTTTTTCTGTTTGTTTTGTTACTCAAGTTCTCATTCCCGTAGAGTCAGAAGTGAGTCATAGCTGTCTGTGTCTTGGGTTTCTGAGACTATAAATTTAACTGAAGGAGATTGTCCATCTTTTCCCCACAGAGCGTCCGAGGGATTCAAATCACCAGAGATGCATGTTTTTTGTGTTAGCAATATCTCTCCAGATAAGCTACTTGTTGAAGAAATGTCTAAAGGCAAGGGCAGTGGAAGTGTTAACTTATTTTGGAATTAGGGTAGATGTACTGGCTTATATTCATATAACTTGGTAGCTATTCTCTGCTAGTCTACTGGCAAGAAGTTGAGCTGCAATCCCAAAGGCATGCGGTTCAAATCCACCTGCTGCTCTGTGGGAGAAGGATGGGCAATCTTCTCCTGTGAAGTTAACTGCCTCTGGGAACCCACTGGAGGGTCAGATAAGGGTTCCTTCCCAATGGTACACAACAATAATAACAAATGGCAGTTGATAGCATTTCAATATTGTTTGCTAACACCATAATTCAAAGGCATCAATTCTTTACCAACACCATAATTCAAGTGATGAAGGAAACCATTGATTTTGTTATTGAATGAGTTAAAGCAAAGGGTTTATGAGTGGAGATATTAAATTTGTGGGTAAAGAATTTGGTTGTTGTTGTTGTGTACCATAGAGTCATAATTGACCCATAGATGACCCTTCAGTGGATTTTCAGAGGCAATTAATCTCACAGGAGGAGATTGCCCATCTTTCTCCCATGGAGCAGCTGGTGGCCTTGAACTGTGTGCCTTCTAGACTACAGCCCAGCTTCTTGCTGCTAGACCACCAGAATTCTGATTTTTTTTATAGAATGAAAGAGTTAAAATCAAAGGGTTTATGAGTGGGAATATCCAGTCTGATAAAGAATTTGATTGTTGCTATTCTAAGAATTTGGTTAATGTGAAGTATCTGTCCATGTCCTGTGACCATTTTGCAATTGGGTTATCTTTATCTTGTGGTGCTTGAGTATTCTATAAATTCTAGATATATTTAAGTCTCTTATCATACATGTCACTACCAAATATTTCCCCCCCCCCCATTCTGTGCCTTTCCTTTTAACCCCGTTGGAGCAGTTTTTTGATGTGCACAGGGATTTGATTCTTAGAAGGTCCCCATTAATCTATTTTATCCTCTCCTGATTGTAAGTTTTTCAGAATACTTGGAAGACTGTTCATGTTGTGGCTTAGGGATTCTGAGTTCTTCTAAGCTTTTCTCTGATGTAGTTTATAGTCTTTGGTTTTACTCCTAGGTCCTTGATCCATTTTGCGTTGATTTTTGTGTATGGTGTGAGGTACAGGTCTTGCTTGAGTTTTCAGCAGATAGTTTCCCAGTTCTGCCAACACCATTTGTTAAAAGGTTGTCATTTCCCCTCTTAACTGATTTCATATCCTTGTCAAAAATCAATTGACCATAGAGAGATGAGTGGATTTCTGGGTTCTCAGTTTTATTCCACTGAGGTATGTGTCTGTCATTGTACCAGCACCATGCTGTCTTGGTAACCATGCTTCAGATGGTAAGCAAACACATGAAGAAATGTTCAGAATCCCTAGCTCTAAGAGAGATGCAACTCTCGAAACTGTCAAAACAGCTATGAAATATCATCTCACCCCAGTAACAATAGCAAAATTCAACAGAGCAGCAAACAGCAAATGCTGGTGAGGTTGTAGAGAAACTGAAACCCTTATTCATTGCTCAAGAGAGTGTAAAATGGTGCAACCACTATTGAAGGAAGTCTGGCACTTTCTCAAAAAAGTTATAAATAGAAATACCATTTAATCCAGCTATTCTCCTACTGGAAATATACCCTAAAGAAATTAGAACTGCCATCCAAACACATATATGCATACATATGTTTATTGTTGCATTGTTCACAATAGCAAAGAGATGGAAACAACCCAAGTGCCCATCAACAAATGAATGGATAGAAAAGCTGTGGTATATTCACAAAACGGAATACTATACAGCACTGAAAAACAAGGAACTCATGAAATATACAAAATGGTTGACTCTGTAGGACATTATGCTAAGTGAAATATCTCAGTCACAAAAGGACAAAGACTGCCTAATACCACTGTTATAAAACAAGACAGACATGGGGGTTGGGAGAAACTAAGAAATGAGTAGAAAAAAATGTACACTGCATTAAAACAGACGAGAAATAGAACTGCTTAAAACATAGAATTAGTTATTATTTGCATGACAACAGTCCAAAATAAGAGCTGCATAGTAAAGTGAATTCGAGAGTGGGGAGATGGATTGTACAACAATGGAAACAAAATTTTTTAAGAGAAAAGCAAACTAAGGACGGGTGAGCAGGGAGGAAAATGTTCAACAGTGAGTGATTGGAAAGCCAGGTTCTGTATAAACTTTCATTAAAATCTCAATTTAAAAAGTAAAAGAAATACTTAGGTTGGGTTTAGAAGAGGACATGGCACATGGTGTGATATCATTGTTGTTATCAGATGGAGCCTTGCAGAAAGTAGAGAAGACAAAAAAGTCAATTTATGCTTTCTTAACTATGCAAAGGCCTTTGACTGGTGGATTATAACATACTATGCCCAACACTGATGCAAAACCTGTGGTGGACAGTGTTTGGTGGAGCTTCCCGATTAAAACAATGTTAGAAGCAGTAGTGGCATCCACTTCCAAAATACTTTGCCTTGGGAAACTCTGTGACCTTGGAGAAATGATGAAAGTTATACAATTGTTCAGGTCTTTGCTATGAGTCATCTACGACTTGATGGCACTTAACAACACCAACACCAACATAGAGAGAGCTCTGTGGGCCTAGCGGATAGAAAGCTATGCTATCAAGTCAAAGGTGGGTGATTTTAATCTGCAGCCCTCAGGCCTGGTTTTAATTGGTTTTGGTCTAACATTCTTCTAAGTGGTATAGCACTGGTCTGTCCATTTGCTGTACACACGTAACATGTGATTGCTGTGATGTTAAATACTGTGACACTGATGCATCAAATACTATAATGGTTACCCATTGTAGACAGTGTTTGGTGGAGCTCCCCGATTAAAATAAGCTTGGAAGCAGGAGTGGCATCCACTTCTGAAATAGCTTGCCTCCAGAAACACTATTAACTTGGAGAAACGGTGAAAGTTATACAATTATTATTCAGGTCTTTCGTTTATAGGGTCAACATGAATCGTCTATGACTCAACGGCACTTAACAACAACAGCATGGCTAATATTGAGAAGAATGGGGATCTCAGAACATTTAATTGTGCTCATGCAAAATCTATACCTAGATCAAGAGGCTATGGTGCAAATAGCAAGGGGAACACCTCATGGCTTAAAGTAAAATCAGGGTTGGATCCTCTCTTCATACCTTTTCAATCTATATACTGACAGGATTATTCAAGAAGCTGAATAATTCTGAAGAAGAATGTGGCATCAGGATCAAAGGAACACTCATTAACAATCTGTGTTATGCAAATGACACAACCTTATTTGCTAAAAGCAAGGAGGACTTGAAGGTCATGCTGCAGAAGATGAAAGACTCTTATTATGGCTATGTATCACTGAATTGCCTATGACCCATAACAACCCTTTATAGAGCAGTTTTGAAGCCTGCCCTGTCCTGAGCCAGTCTCACTGATTGTGACACAGAAACCCCCATTACCCCAGTCACTGTATCAATCCATCTCATTCGGGGTCTTCCTCTCCTGTGCTGTCTCTACACCCTTCTGAGCATGATATCCTTCTCTAAAGACCAGTCCCTCCTGGCCAAGTGTCCAAAGTATGTAAGACTACAGGCTTCAGTATGAATTACTTATCAACATCAAGAAGACAAAAACTCTGATCACTGGAAAAATGGGCAACATAATGACAGATGAAGAAAAGATTGAAACTGTCAACAACTTCATCTTACTTGCAACCACAATCAACAAGCTGGGTACCAGCAGTCAGGAGATCAGGTGATGCATTGTACTGGGACAGTCTATAATCATGGACTTTTCCAAATTACTGAGGAACAATGATGTCATTATAAGGACTAAGGTGTGCCTACTTCAGGCCATGGTGTTTTCACTTGTTATGCATCTGAGAGCTGAACAATGAATAAGGATGACAGAAGAAGAATTGATGCTTTAAGCTGTTGTGTTGGGGAGGAGTACTGAGTAGTTCATGGTAGCCAAAAGAAAAAAATACAGTTATGTCATGGGGAAAGTATAGCCAGAATGCTTGAAAACAATGATGACAAAGCTTCATCTCATATACTTTGTATATGTTGATAGAAGAGGCTATTCCTTAGAGAGGAACATCATGTTTGAAAAGGTAGAGGTTGGCAAAAGAGAAGAAAACTCTCAGTCAGATAGATGTACACAGTGACAGCTGCAATAGTCTCAAGTATGTCTGAAATGATGAGAATGACATAGGATAGAACAGGGTCCTATCTGTTCCATCAGAATCTGTTGTTCATGAGGTTGCTATGAGTTGTACTTGACTCAATGATATGTAACAACAGTAACACTCTCATATCCACTGAGTTGGAACTGACTCATTGTTTAACCCCAGTGGGTTTTCAGGAGGCTATAAATCACATAGCAGGTTGCCTCTCTTCTGTGGAGCTTCTGGTGTATCAGCCAAGCAACGTCTTTAGGTAGTAGCAAAATTCCCCATGAACTACCAAACCAGAACATCTCCTGTGGAGTATTTGCAATTTCTTAGCATTAGGCTACCAGAGCTTCGTTTTAAAAAAGTGATACTATAAAGCTTACAGTCTTGGAAACCATATGGGGCAAAATCTTATTATGTGCTATAGGATCGCTATAAATTAGAAATGACTTGGTGACCATGAATTTTAATGGTGCCTGGTTTATAGTAAGCAGGGATAGCTCCAGAATACTGAAAAGCAATGATTCCAGTTTGGAGACTAAGGTATGCCTGATTTGGGCTATGTCTTCACAGTTAGGTGCTGTGCATCAGAAAGCTGGACAATGACTAGGGATGATAGAAATAGAATTGATACCTTTGAGCTGTGGTGCTGGAGAAGAGTGTTGAATATAGAATGGACTGCTGGGAGAACAAACAGGTTTGTTCTGGAGAGGGTGAAACACTCCTTGGAGGCAAGGATTCTAAAGCTCCATTTGACATACTTTGGGTATGTATCCTTGAAGAGGGATATCATACTTGGGAAGGTGGAGGGACAGCACAAGGGAAGAAGACCCTCAATGAGATATATTGATTCAGTGACTGGGGTCATGGGGGAGGTGTGTCAGACACAATAAGATTGGCTCAGAATAGAGCAGGGTTCAGAGCTGTTGTACATAGGGTCACTATGAGTCGCAGGTGACTTGACAGCACATAACAATATTATTAATTTCATCTTTATTGTTTTTCATCATAGATCATTTCTGTTCATCATTGTATGCTGTCAAGTCAGAACCAACTCATAGCTGACTACCCTTCAGTGGGTTTTTAGAGGCAGTAAGTCACTTGGGAGGAGATTGTCCATCCTTCTCCCATGGAGCAACTGGTAGATTTGAACTCTGTCCTTTTGACATTGCAGTTCAGCTCCTTACCATTTGGCTACCAGAGCTACCTACAACAGTAAGAACAACATGTAACTTAAGGTAATTTTTACAATGGGTCCTTTTGGAAGGATATAGTTGCAAAACACAGCAAACTTAGTTGGTTCTTGGTTCTTCTTTTATAGTCGTTTTATTATTCATTGAAGTTTGTCTGCAAAGAGATAAAGAAAGATTGACTCAATGGTAGCGAAAGACTAATGCTAGTACCTGGGTAATTTTGATTGCCTGAACAAGGCTGAATTCTGTTACCACTCCTACACAGTGAGTGCTGGTAAATTATATGCAAGAGGATTTTTTTGCAAAAACTATTCCAGTTAGAGGACTAAACTATTGTCTTTATTGTTAAAACCAGATTGAACTTGCTAACATGTCAAAGCGAGGCTGAACACATTATATTTTAATAATGTATTTAAGGATGGATTGATGTAAGACTGTAAGAACAGCTACAAATGAGGAAGCTCTGACATTCTGTAGGAGTAGGAGATATTATGTAATAAAATGTGTAGGGTATTACAGCTTTTTTGGAGTGGATGACAGAACACCTGGAGAATGGAGCTATTGAGAAAACTGAAATCATTAATCTCCTCATTATAAATGCATTAATATGCACAAGCAAAGCAAAACAAAAACTTAGGAAACTTTCCAGATTATGGAGATGCAAAAATTTTCAAAATCAAGTTAGGTATGTACAAAAAGAGAAGTTTGTTATTGTCATGTATGTTGTATTTATTATGATTTCTGTCACTCCCCAAACCCAGAAAAGTACTCCATTTATTTAAGAATATTTTATTTTCATTTTATTTCAGAATATTGAAATAGAATAAACTTTGTTTAAACTTTTACCTTTTAAGTGTCTGGCAGTAAGCAAAATTTTGGGAGGTTATAAAGGTGAATAATAGACAAATTGACTTTTTCTTCATGGTAGTTACTGTTTACAAGAGAAAATAATTGTTAATCAAATAATCACATAGGTAAATGAAAAAAAATAAAGTGTAATAAGTATTGCAAATGAGAGGTCTATATTCCTCTGAGGCTGTAAAGTGGAACAGTTGACCTGGTTTGTACTGCTCTACTAATCTAGAGTCTTGTCAACTACTTGCTATGCTGGACAATAAATAAAGATGACAGAAGGACTGATGCCTTTGAGTTGTGATGTTGGAACGGAGAGCTGAGTGTTCCATGGACTGCCAAAATTACAGATATGTCTTGGAGAAAGTGCCGCCAGAGTGTTCCTTGGAGGCAAGGATGGTGAAGTTTCATCTCACATACTTTAGGCAAGTTGTTATTCTTTGGAAAAGGATGTCATGCTTGGAAAGGTGAAGACTCGGAGAAAGGGAGGAAGACCCTCAATGAGAACGATTGACACAGTGGCTGCAACAATGGGATGAAGTATATAAGAGATGATAAAAATAGCACAGGATAGGACAGGGTCGGACCTGTTGTTCGATGGGTCTCTATGAGTTATTCATTACTTGACTGCACTTAGCAATAATACTTACCTAGGGAGCTCTAAGTGGCCTACTTCATAGGGAGCTGCACTGATAACTCAAAAGCTGGCCTCTCTGCTAGGTTAAATCCACCAGCAGATCCCTAGGAGAAAGATGGACAGTCCCATCTCCCTTTATTTACAGCCTCAGGAGCCATAGAGGAGGGCCAGTTATGAATGGATCCTACTTGGCAGAAATGGGTTTGAATATTCTTTATTAACTGAAAGGTTAGCAGTTCAAGTCAGTCAGTGGTGTTATGGAATATAGGCCTAGCAACCTGCTTCCATTAAAGTTACAGCCAAGAGAAGGTCATAGTGCAATTTCTGCCTGTAATACAAGGAGTTGCCATGAGTGGGAACTGACTCATACCTGTGGGTTAGGCTTCCAGGTAAAGAAGATTTTTCTTGGGGATTGTTGCTTTGATTTCTATCCAAAGGATACTTAGGAATTCCATAGGTAAAGAAAGTATAATGTGAGGGTGGAGAAAAGTAAGTCAGACAAAAGGCCCAGAGAGATAGCCTTTTTTGGAAGGGAAATTGGTATATTTAGAGTTCTAGCAGCAGCTTTGGATGACAGAGTACAGACAATGGTTGTGAAGCACAGAAATGAAGTAGTAATAGGGAATAAAATCCCTAATTTTAAACTGTTACATGGATAAGCATAGCAGGATTGACTCTATAGTACATAACAATAAAAAAACTCCCATGGTTATTTGGAGGGGATACTTAGTTCATTGTGGTTAAGTTTGGGGATGTAAGAAGTACTAATTGCAACTTCCAGGAAATCCCTTTAAAATAAGAAGACATTTCACTTCCCTCCTCCTCTCCTTCTTCCATTTGGCAGAAATCTGAAGAAACAGCTGTAGCTGTATCAGTCATTTTGAATTATAGGTTGATCTTGGGATAGAAGAAGACCTATCTATATGAGAGAGCAACAATATCTAAAGAGCCTGGGTCCTCAACAATGTCGTGCTAGACCCAGATTAACCATCTGCACACTTTGAGAGGAGATAAGTAAAAATATTCTCTAGTGTTGTCCTGCAGAGGGTGAAATCAGGCTGCTCCTTGGAAGCAAAGATTTTGAAACTCTATCTCACATATTTAGGGCATGTTTCCAGGAGGAACCAGTCCTTGGAGAAGGACATCATGCTCAGAAGAGTGGAGAAACAGTGCAAGAGAGGAAAAGCCTGGAAGAGATGGATTGACTTAGTGGCTGGGTTATGGGGATAGGTGTGTCAGAGATAATGAAAGTGGCTCAAGATAGAGCAGGGTTCAAAGCTGTTTAACATAGGGTTACTATGAGTTGCAAGCATATTGACAGCACATAACAACAACAACAACAGTGTTTAAGCCAAGAAGCTATGGTGACTTGAGAAAAAATAAATTTAAATTTTTAGTCTGTTAATTTAAAGGCATGTGGTTCAAACAGTTTAAACCCAGCAGCAGCACTCATATTGACACTATGTATAACAGCTCTGAACCCTGCCCTCCTCTCCTGAGCCAGTCTCTGACACACCTAATCCCACTGCCCCAGTTATCATGTCAGTCCATCTCCTGCAGGATCTTCCTCTCCTGTGCTGTTCCTCAACCTTTCCAATCATGATGTCCTTCTCCTACAACTGGTACCTCCTTGCCAAGTGCTCAAAGTTTGTGAGACAGAGCTACAAAATCCTTGCCTCAAAGGAGAAACTTGGCTTCATCTTCACCAAGGAAGAACTATTTGTTCTCCTGGCTGTCCATGGTATGTTCAACATGCTTCCCTAGCACCAAAAACTCAAAGACATAAATTCTTCTTCTTGCATCCTTAGTCATTATGCAGCTAACTGATGCATAGCAAGTAATTGGAAAGACCATGACCTGGATCAGTTGCACCTTAATCTCTAGACTGAGATCATTACTCTTTAGCACTTTGGAGAGATCCTTGACAGCAGACTTCCCTAGTGCAATACATCTTTTCATTTCCTGACTGCTAGTGTCAAGACTGTTTATTGTGGAGCAGTGTAAGCTGAAATTATTAACTACTTCAATCTCTTCTCCATCTATCAGTGCTGCCATTGGTCCAGTGGGGAGAATCTTTGTCTTTTTGATGTTAAGCTTCAATCCATATTGAAGACTATGGTCCTTGACCTTCTGCAGCAAGTGCTTCAGGTCCTCCTCAGTTTCAGCAAGCAAGGTTGTATTATTTGCATAAGACAGGTTGTTGATGAGTCTTCCTCTAATCCTGATGCCATATGATCCTCATAAAGACCAGCCTCCCAAATGATCTCTATACAGATTGAAAAGGTATGGAGAAAGGGATGTAGCCTTGACACACTCCCTTCATAATTTTGAACCATGTAGTGTTTCCTTGCTCAGTTCTGATGACTGATTCCTAGTCCAAGCATAGATTTTTTTTTTAATTTTTTTTCCAAGCATAGATTTTGCATGAGAATAATCCAGTGTTTTGGGTTTCCCATTCTTCTCAAGTTAGCCATAGTTTGTAATTCTCTACATAGTCGAATGCCTTTGCATATCAATAAAGCATAGAAAGACAATTGTCTGGTATTCTTTGCTTTCAGCCAAGACCATGTGAAATTGGCAACAATGTCTCTAGTGCCACAACCTCTTCTAAACCCAGTTTGCACTTCTGGTAATTCTCTGTTAATGTACTGTTGTAGTCAGTTTTGGATAATCTTCAGCAGGATTTTGCCTGTGTGTGATATTAGTGATGTTGTTAGATAATTTCCACACTCTGTTGTGTCATCACTTTTTATTGGAATAGGAATAAATATGGATCTCTGGATCTCTTCCAGTCAGTTGGCCAGGTGGCTGTCCTCCAGATTCTTGCCACAGCCTGGTGAGCACATCCGGGGAAGCATCTGTTTATTGAAATATATCAATTGGTATTTCATCAATTCCTGGGGACTTGTTTTTTGCCAATTCCTTCAGAGCAGCTTGAACTTTCTTCTTCATCACCATTGCCTCTTAATCATATGTTATTTTATGAAATTATTCTGTGTCAGTCAATTCTTTTTGGTACAGTGACTCTGTGTAATCCTTCCAACTTCTTATAATGCTTCCTGGACCGTTCATTATTCTGCCCATAACATCTTAAAGTATTACAATTTGAGGCTTGAATTTGTTCTTCAGTTTCTTCAGCTTAAGAAATATTGAGTGAGTCTGGCCCTTTTGATTTTCTGACTCCAGCTCTTTGCATTTCATTGCAATACTTTGGCTTTGTCTTCCCATACTGCCCTTTGAAATCTTCTGTTCAGCTCCTTAAATGTCTTGATTTATTTCCTTTACTTTGGCTTCTCAGAACTCTTGTGAAATAGTCAGAGTCTCTTCTGACACCCATTTTGGTCTTTTCTTTCTCCTATGTCTTTGAAATGACCTTTTACATTGTTCTTGGGTGATATTCTTTATAGGATATAACAGTAGAGTTTAATTTACCATTATTTGTCTTATTGATTTTTGTGCAGTTGTTTTTCTGTTACTTACAAACAATATTAAATGTTATCCCTGGGATAATACAAATCTAGAAATAGTTTAGCTCACTGCCTAGAAATCCACAGGTGAGTGCTACCTCTTCATGAATGGCTTGAGAGGGAAGAGTTTGCTAGCTAACAGGAGATTCTATTTAGCCGTTTACTTGTCAGCATTATCTTAGGGCAGAGTCCTTAGATAATGTTTAAACAAACCATGATAATTAAATATATGATAATTTATAGTGAATTCAACTAACTATATCCATGACCATGCATAGATTTGACAGATGGTATTTCTGTATGTGTAGTTGTACACTCTGTATGTAGATCTCTGTGTAAAGTAGAGTCCATAGAAAATATAAAGTTCCAGAATCTACCCTAAGGGAATAAAAACGTTTTCCAATAACCAATGTGTATCTTTCAGTTTAGCATGGCTTCTTTGTCTAAGTAGAAAACAGGGATATTTTAGAACAGTGGATGCCAAGGAAAGACAAGACTAAAAAAGGAAAGAGATAAAGTTCTATTCTTCACTTAGTTTATAAAAATACTGGTGAACTAATGATTATACTTTGAGATGTAGATGTACTGAATGAAACATACTTACATTAAGTTTATGTTTCTCGGGCTATATACCATTTAGGGAATTTACTTTGAAAGTTTCTCTGTGTTACAGATCACTTTATTAAGCTAAAACTTATTTGGAAGTTCTGTATATAAAGATGCATATAGCTGCTCTGATTGCCCAAGGCTCAGGGATACACAGCCTCCACTGTGGTTGCTGAAGGGGCTTTGGTGAAACCCCTTAGGGATCCAGGACTCACAGACTGGAAAACATCTTAAACTCGGTAAGTTACTATTGAGTTGACTCCAAGTCATGACAAGCTCAACTGTTTTTTAGACTTCTTAACGACTAATCTTTCAGAAGGTGATCTACAGGCCATTCTCCTAAGGTTCTTGCACATGGACGTGAACCGCCAAACTTTTGCTTATCTGCGACATGTTTGATAGTTTATGCCACCCAGGGATTCCACAAAACAATGTAAAACTCTAACTCATTGCCATTGAGTTGGAACTGACTCATAGCTGACTCTCCAGCAGGTTTTCAGAAGCTATAAATCTTGTGGGAAGACATTGCTATCTTTTTTCCCATGGAGTGAATGGTGAATTAGAACTTCCTGCCTTTGGTTTGGCAGTGTAACTCCCTTCCCACTAAGCCACAAAGAAACCTAACCTGCTGGCTTACTTGTACTGTCTTTTTCTCTGGTGCTCTAGGGACATGTCTTCTCTCATGATTGATGTCAAAGTGGTAGTTCTACGTTCAGTGACTACCAACTAAGACAGTCATTAGTTCCAGCCACCAGGGCATTGTGAGCTTCTGGTCTCTTACTGAATGCCATGCTAGCTTCCTGGTTTAGGGTCTTATTTTTATAATGACACAACTAAGGCCCCTGAAGACTGAGTTGGAGGTATTCCTAAGGGATCACACCATTGTTATGTTCAGAGTCACTTGCTTGAAACATAAGCTTGAAGTTGATATTCCTTCCAGTCTTCACACAAAGGAGAAGTTCTTGCCCACAAGTGCCTTGGTACTTAATGTCAACAAATCGCTTCCATTCTCTTTCTACATACATGTCTGTAGTCTAAGCTGTGCCACTATTGTTTGTTACACAGCATCATTTGATTTTATTTATTATTTTCACTAGGATTAAAAAAAATAAAGACCTAGTATGAATGAATGTATAAGCCTTTTGCTTTTAACCGTGACACACTTGAATTATTGTCCCATCTCTCCTCTCTAGGAATGAATCTAAGATTTGGGCCTTTGTAAAGTAACAGTGACGGCACTCCTCAGGTAAACCCAGGGACCACCGAGGACACTCTAATGCTTTCTTGCCAGTTCTCAACCTCCTGGCTCCATTTGCTTCCTTTCTGAGGCTGGTAAGATTTCAGAACTCCTTTCAAATTGCAAGCCATCAATTCCTTAAGTCCTTTCCACTTTCTAAAGTTTCTAATGATTCACGAGGTTAGAAAGGGTGTTTTTTCACTCTCCACTGCCAGGAAAACAAAACCAAACCCGTTGATCATTAAAGAGAGAAGTCAAATATGACTGAAGCCTAGGTATTTTTCCTTGAGGTCAAAGCTCTTAATTTTGTGAAGAAACAGTAACTCCCGATGACCACTGGGGGTCCCCAGTAGGCTTTTGTAAGGCACGAGAGGCATCGCACTGCTCAGCCCCCCTCCCGGGCTGTGCCGGACGCCGAGGGCAGGAACAACATTAAGGCTCTGACGTCAGCCAGGCAGCCGGGGGAGCCATGCTGTTGCTGTGCCCATAGGTATGGCTAAGTCTCTGAGGAGCGAGGCCCTGTGCTTTCCCCGCCAGCCCAATTTTCAGCTTAAATCATTGCCTTAATGTTATTCTAATGTGCTTTGGGGCCCTGGTGGGTAGAGTGGGTGGCATGGGAACAGCATTTAATTTCCTTTGGAGTTTGCAGTGTTCCTGACACTTAACGGGAACTTGGGTGAAAAAGAGAGTCTGCAGCTTCTTCTAGCAGCAAGCAACTTCCGAGGGTTTTTCCTTTTTTTGGCAAATTTCATGGCCAAGTTAATTTTTCCCCCTTTTCTACTGGAGGTGAAGAAGGATGGAAACCTCAACACACATAATAAACTTAGTATGTACTGGGTATTCTACATTAAGTATATTGGTAAATTTTCAAAGCAACTCCTTAAGGTTGGGGTTCTTGCCTCAGATGATCAGTTGAGGAGGGAGACAACTTTCCTGCTGTCAGGCCAATGGAGCCTAGGAGCCAGCAGTGCTGCTAGTCAATCTGGGCCACCACATCTGTGCTCTGCTGTGTCCACCCTCTCTTCAGACTGTAAGAGTTCTTATGAAGCAATCTAGTAACAGCTTGCCTTGAAGCTTTCAAAAGACATAACCAAATTCATATACGTGAAGTATAATAAAACGAAATGCTAACAATCTGGAGAGGACTTGAAGCACTTGTTGAAAAAGAGCCAAGATTACAGCCTTCAATATGGATTGCACCTTGACTTCAAGGAAACAAAAATCCTCATTACTGGGCCAAATAAACAACATCATTACTGTTGCTTTGTATACGATTAAGGCGGAAACAACTCATAACGAACCCTCCAGTGGGTTTTCAGAAGATTGCTCATCTTGCTCCTGCAGGACCACTGGTGGATTGAAAACTCTTTTTCTGAGGACTCCCATCTTCCGATCGGCAGTTAAGTGCTTCAAGTCTTCTTCACTTTCTGCAAGCAACATTGTGTCATCTGCATAACACAGGCTGTGGTGTCATATTCTTCGTAGAGTCCGGCTTCTCGAATCATTTGCTCAGTACACAGATTGAATAGGTATGGAGAAAGAATGCAACCTTGACACACATGTATCTGTCTGGCAGATGAGATGCTTGGGAAGAAACCCAGTGTCACCCTTTATTCTTCACTTTTTACATTTGTCAAAGTGGAATTGTAATGAATTCATTTACCATTTACTGGGCACTTATGTTAAACATTCACCTGACTTTTAAAATAATAATAATTTCTATTAATCCATAGGAGTTACATGTTATGATCCTCAAGTGCATGAAGAGAAAATGTAAAGAAGTTAAATATCTGTGCCTAACATTCCAAAATAGTAAGACTTAGTGGCTCCAGAAACTTCTGGGAAACATTGTTAGACAGAGCGTCTCACCGTGGTTGGTCGGAATCTATCGTTACCTGTAAAATAGTAGAGATTCTGCTTAGATAACCTACCCACTATCATAGAATCAGTTTCAACTCACAGTGACCCTCCATTGGGTTTCCAATGCCACAGTTATTTACAGAGGGAGACTGCTCATCTTTCTCCCTAAAAGGGCTGGTGGTTTCAAACTGCTGAACTTTTCAGTTAGCAGCCCAAGAAGTTACACACTAGGTTACCAGGGATCCTGTCTTGATGTGGACAAAAGCAATAGCTGCAGTTGACTGTTAAGTAGAGACTAAGAATGGCGCAGGAGCAGACAGGACTTGATTCTGTTGTACATAAGATTGCTCTTAGTTGAAACTGAAAGGGGTAACACCTAACAAGGACACCAATTTTTCAAATGTCTACTTCAGTTTCATCATACAGATCATCTCTTAACTTTCACCAACATATCTATAAGAAAGGCTTTGTTCCCTTCTTTTCACAGAAAGGAAAAGTACAGTTGACTTTGCTACAAAGTGGTGGGTCCAGGAATAAAACCTAGTTGTGTTTGACTGCAAAGTCTATCCATGTTCTTTCCACCCTCCACAACAGCCCCAAATTCCTCCCACACTCTCACCGGACAAACGCCCCCTAGTGGGAGTGGGAGAAGTGTACAACCAAAGCTTTTAAAGAGACAGCTCTCATTCCTGTTTGAGAAACCCTTTCAGTCTTTACTCCTTCCTTTTCTTTCTCATCTCCTGATCCTTAGTCAGAGACGCATCGTTTATTTGTGACTCATTCTGTCCCCCCCCATTATTAATAAAACAGCTGACAAAACAAACAGTAGGGCAACCTACAAAATGCGAATGAACAACATGTACCCACAGTCTCTCCATTTTTTGTTTTTGTTTGTTTTTTTTCTTTCCCATTTTAGACACTCTGGGGGGTTAGAAAAACCTACCAGAATATATTTTACTTGTTTTCAGTATCTGTCAGAAATTTGTTATGTTGTCTTGGATTGAGTGCCTACTGTTTGGCTCACATGAAAGAATAAATAGTTACTTGTATAACATTTCCATAGAGAGGAAGTTAGAATATGACACCCAAACGGAGAAAACTTTCCTTCTTAATCCAGCAGGACCCAGGGCTGCCAAAGCTTTCCTCTCAACTTTGGAATCACGAGCCAGCCTTTCTCACTCCCTTTAGTACCCTTTCGTTTTTCATTTTCTTGGTTTGCGTTGTACTTTAATCTTGAAGATTTATTTGTTTGGTGTTGTTTTTCACTCCTGTAATGCTGTAAGCTGCATGATCATTATGGCCAAGTTTCTTAACGGTTCTATTTCCAGTGGTGATTGGTTTTCAGACAGGTAGTCGGAAAAATATCAAGAAAATAAATATGTTGGATATGGCTAAAAGTACCTGACAAAAGTTTTGGACTTTATAGAGCAGTGATCTTAAATATTTTCTTCTTCTTTCCTTTTTTCACTCAACATGTAAGAAATGTGATGCTCATGAACCAGTAATTTTTATTATTTTCTTAGTGATTCACAGAGATGAGTATGGGTGTGGCGGGGTGGAGGAAAGCTGGCATAGGAGAGACATACTATTAGAATCTCCTAAAAGAGGGCATCAAATTTCAACAGCCCCTTGATTTATAGTGAGAACTATCTTCTTAGCCCCTACAGGGGTACTTAAAAGTCACTGAAATGTTTGAGAGGGAGAATGGAAAGATCTTTATTTTGGAATGATTCTCTACAGATGTAATGAGTTAGGGCAGGTTATGATATCGGAATGTCCCATGCACTGCCAAAAGAACAAATAGATAGACCTTGGAAAAAGTGCAGCCTAAGTGGTCCTTGGAGGCAAGAATGATGAAGCCTCATCTCACATACTTAGGACATGTTACTAGGAGAGACTGTTCCTTGGAAAGGACCATCATGCTTGGAAAGGTGGACAGTCTATGAAAGACAGACTCTCAATAATATCGGTTGATGCAGTGACTGCACCAGGGGGCTCAAGTGTGTCAGAAAGGAAAGGATATCACAGTAGTACTTGACTCGATGGCACTTCATAATAACGTAACCAGAAACAAAAGGACATTGCAATAAATTGATTTTTATGTGACAAAATCTGGGTTATATCATGAACAATCAGTTACTTTGACTCAGGGTGATCTTGTATATGTCAGAGTAGAATTCTGCTCCATCACATTTCCAGTGGTTGATTTTTTGGAAATCAATGATCAGGCCTTTCTTCTGAGGTATCTCTAGGTGCTAATCTCCAGCTGAGCATGCTAGCCACTTGGACCTTACTGGGATGTACTGTAGTTACAAGGCTGAAAATAAAGGGTAGATATGAGAAATGCTTTGTAGAAAAAGTTAATTGGAGGAAGAAAGACAGAGATACTCCAAAATTGGAAGAATCAGAACTTCACTAGTGGGAAAATAATTTTACTTAAATAAAGTAATTATAAAGAGTTGCCCTGCCATCTCTAAGGCATGTAGTTCAAATCTACAGGCTGCTCTGTGGGAGAAACATGGACAATTCACAGCCTCTCAAAACCTGTCAGCTCTATGTTGGTTCTGACTTAATGGTACATAAGCATTTAAACTTAAACAGAAGTTTAAGTCCAAAGAATGATGAATTTTCATTTGCTTTCCCAATTTTTCATTAGTTATAATTCATTTATTTCATTTTCATTATTGTGGGGTGTTTTTTTTTTTAAAGAAATCCCTTCATTAAAGTTTTTGAAAATAGTTTTGAGACCCAGAATTTTTCTTTAGTTTTGAGTAGTGTTGAGTTTGTTGGGTACAAGTAATTTGACAGTGCTACAACTTGTCTTTGTATATGTTTCTTTGTTTTGAAGTTCAAATCCCTTCTTTGGTTTTTCCATATGATATTCCTCTTGGGGGATTAACATGTGAGAGCTTTTCCCTTATAAAAAACATATGTAAGTGAGGACAATTTGAATAGATTGAGTTCATTTGTCTTAAATTCAGATTTATGTCTATAGATCACTTCCTAGAACATAGAATTCTGTTCCTTTCTTTTTTAAAAAATATCAGGGTTGGGGTAAGACTGAGAAAAATTGGATAAATTGTGTATACTGCACTGAAACAGATGAGGGAGAGAATAATTTAAAAGTAATGTATGATAGGGTATTATGGTTGTCCACAATTAAGGCTGCATAGTGGAATGTACTTGGGGCGATGGGAGGGGTGTGGGGAGATTGTGTACCAGGGAGGGAGTTTTTCTTTTACTTTTCAAAGAGAGGAGCGAACTGGGGTGGAGGGAGGGCTGGGCGGGTAGAGAAGTGCAGCAATGAATGAATGGAAATCCAAAATCTCTGTAAATGTTCATTAAAATTATTAAAATAAAAA
>NW_006399872.1:4332197-4336355 GCF_000299155.1 Elephantulus edwardii
ACCCTTCTTCGGGATGGGAACAAATATAGATCTCTTCCAGTCAGTTGGCCAAGTGGTTGTTCTCCAAATTTCTTGGCACAACTTGGTGGGCACATCCAGGGCAGCATCTATTAGCTGAAATATGTCAATTGGTATTCCGGGGGCCTTATTTTTTTGCTATTTCCTTCAAAGCAGCTTGGACTTCTTCCTTCATCACCATAGGCTCTTGCTCAAATGTTATTTCATGAAATTTTTCAGTATCTGCCAATTCCTTTCAATACATATCATTACCAAATATTTTTTCCCAATCTGTGGCTTCTCTTTTTATCCTGTTGGAGAAGTTTTTGGGTGTTCATAGGGATTTGATTCCTAGAAGGTCCCATTCATCTATTTTATCCTCTTCTGGTAGATTTTCTCCTTGTAGATTTTCCAGGATGTTTGGAAGACTGTTTATGTTGTGGATTAGGACTTTTAGAGTTCTTACAAGCTTTTCTTTAATGAAGTTTATAGTCTTTGGTTGTAGTCCTAGGCCCATGATCCACTTTGAGTTGGTTTTTGTGTATAGAGTGAGGTGTGGATCTTGCTTGAGTTTTCTGAAGACTATCTGTTCCTTTCTTTTACAGGAAAAAAAATTCTTATTGCTTAATGTGGTACTGTTCAAAAAGTGTGGTGAATAAGCTGTCCCCTTGATCTATACAAATGTCACATTTTTCTATCAAGAAGTTGTTTCTAGTTTTCTTGACTGTCCTTGGGACAGACTCAACCAATAGTATGCAGTGGAATTTACATTCTCCCATCTTTAGTGTAACCCTTAAAGGCCTGCCAGTTTATGCTTTTGCTCTCTTGGTATCAGCGGGCATGCTCGGACATGGAGTTTCTTAGAAGGAACTTATATCCTTAGCTATCTTTGTATATATCCTTAGATATACGATTGGATCCTTTTTGGGCTTCTTTTCTAGGCCCTCCACAGCTGAATGTAGCTTAATGAATGACTTCAGCTAACACTACAAGGAGCAGAGGAACTGATTAGTCAGTGGACAGAATTGTGGGCAACAATAAACCAAACTGACTGCCATTACATTAATTCCCACTTACAGAGCCCCTGTAAGGACAGAGTAGAACTGCTCCACAGGGTTTCCAAGATTTCCTTATACAAGCAAATGATCATAACTTTGCAAATGATGATCTTTTGGTTAGCATTCAGTGCTTTAACTACTGCACCATCAGGGCTCCTTGGGCAACAGTAAATTGTTATTTAAGTTATTCTGTGTTAGAGTGGTGTATTACATAATAATTAATAACTGATACATTATTTTAACCATGTTGTGTGTTGTTGTTAGGTGCTGTCCAGTCAAGTATGTCTCATAGTGACCTTATGAACAAAAGATCTGAACTCAGTCCTGTCCTGTGCCATCCTCACCGTTTCTGACACACAAGAGCCCATTACAAAAGTCACCATGTCAATCCACCTGATTGAGGGTCTTCCTCTCCTTCACTAACCCTTCACTCTTCCCAATATTGTGTCCTTATCCAAGAAATAACAACATGTCCAAAGTATGTGAGGCAAAGCCTCATCATTCTTGCCTCCAAAGAGCACTTTGGCTGCACCCTCTCAAAGACATATCTGTTCATACTCTAGGCCGACCATGGGATGTTCAGTGCTCTTCTCCAACACCTCAGCTTCAAGGCATCAATTCTTTTCCTGTCATCCTTATTCATTGTCCAGCTCTCAGATGTATAGCTAGTAATCAGAAAGACTGTGGCCTGAATCAGATGCACCTCAGTACTCAAACTGGCATCACTACTCCTCAATAATTTGGAAAGGTTCCTAACTCCAGATTTTCCCAGTGCAATGCTTCTTCTTATTTCCTGACTGCTCATACCAAGGCTGTTAATTGTGGATCCAAGTAAGATGAAGCTGTTTACAGTTTTAATCTCCTCTGCATCCATCATGACACTGCCTATTGGTCCAATGGTAAGAATCTTTGTTTTCTTGATACTGAGACTCAATTCATACTGAAGTCTATATTCCTTGATGTTCTGCAAGTGCTTCAAGTCCTCCTCACTTTCAGCAAGTAAGGTTGTGTCTTTTGCATAATACATGTTATTGATAAGTCTTCCTCCAATCCTGATGCCACATTCCTCTTCATAGAGTGTAATTATGATAGAACAAATGACTAAAAAGCAGGACTTGTGAATCTTTTATATAAAAACTAGAATATTTATTTCTAAAATGGTTGAAGGTAAAGTTTGGGCCATTCAAAGGTAATGACTGTCCTCAACTTTTGGATTGACTGTCTTCTTGCTTTTAAAAATTATTGTTGTTGATTGCCTTCGATTTGAGCACAACTAATAGCGACCCTATGAACAAAAGGTTTGAAGTCCCTCTACAACTATTGACATTTAACAAAGTTCATCGAGTTTCTGGAGACATGTTATTTAGTAAGTGGATGCCACTCCTGCTTCCAAACCTGTCATTCATAGTATGTTATGTGCCATTTGGTCACCAGAGATATAGATATGTACTGCAACTCTGAACCCTGCCCTGTCCTAAGCCAGTCTCACTAATTCCAACACACCAATCCCCATTGCCCCAGCTACTATATCAATCCATCTCATTCAGGGTCTTCCTCTCCTGCGCTGCCAGTCTACCCTTAAGAGCATGATATCCTTCTCCAAGGACTGATGTCTCCTGGCCACATGCCCAAAGTAAGTGAGGTGGAGCTTCAAAATCCTAGCCTCCAAGGAGAGACTTGGTTTCACCCTCTCTGAAACAGCCCTTGTTTGTTCTCTGGGCTGTCCATGGTATGTTCAAGACTCATCTCCAACACCACAAATCAAAGGTATCTATTCTTCTTCTGTTATCTTTGGTCATTGTCCAACTCTCTGAAGTATAACACGTAATTGAGAACCCATGGCCTGGATAGGCGTGCCTTTGTCTCTAGACTGACATCATTGCTCTTCAGCACTCTGAAGAGGTCCTTGACAGCAGATTTTCCCAATGCAATTCATCCTTTTGATTTCCTGACTGCTAGTGTTAAGAGTGCTGATTGGGGATCCAAGCAAGCTGTAATTGTTAATAATCTCAATGTCTTCTCCATCTAATATGGTGTTGCCGATTAGCCCAGTGGTAAGAATGTTTGCCTTTTTGATGTTGAGCTTCAGTCTATATTGAAGACTACAGTCCTTGACCTTTTGAAGCAAGTGCTTCAGGTCTTCTTCAGTTTCAGCAAGAAAGTTGTGTTATCTGTGTATTGTAGATTGTTAATGAGTCTTCCACCAATCTTGATGACACACTTCTCCTCATAAAGCCCTGCTTCCTGAATGATTGAAAAGGTACTGAGACAGGATGCACCCCTGATGCACATCTTTCCTGATTTTGAACCATGCAGTGTTTCCTTGCTCTGTTCTGAGGACTGTTTCTTGGTCCAAGCATAGGTTTTGTATAATCACTATCAAGTGTTCTGAGATTCCCATTTTCCTCAAGGATAGTCACACTTTATTGTGATCCACATGGTCAAATGCCTTTGCATAGTCAATGAAAAATAGATAAACATTTTTCTAGTACTATCTACTTTCTGCCAAGATCCATCTGACATTGGCAATAATGTCCCTGGTGCCATGACCTATTCTAAACCCAGCCTGTATTTCTGATAGTTCTCTGTCAATGTACTATTCATATATTTTCTTAATAATCAGCTCCATTCAGTATCTGTTACAGAAAAACATATTTTTTATATTTACCTACGTTTTAACTTTATGAACACAATATTATAACGCATAGTATACTCTATGACTTGATATTATTGTATTTCTAAGTGTTTTGCTGTCTTGTACATAGGGTCATTATGAGTAGGAATTGATTTCACAAGACTTAATAATTATTTAACCAAATTTCTGTGTAAATATGTCATTTATTCATCTTCACAGCTGAAGAAATTACTTCGTGTGACTATGTTAAAATTAATTTATCCATTATTCTGTTAATACATTTGCTTCTTTCTAGTTCTTGTCATTATGTAGTTGTTGCAATGACTTGTTTAGGAATATTTCACTCCTATTATGAGGTTTTAAAATTTAATTTTTTACTATTAATTTGTATGTTAATTAGGTCAGAAATTATGGTCCTTGTGATACTTAAATTTTGAAATTTATTGACACATCTTTGTTAACTCTAAT
>NW_006399872.1:4339071-4340256 GCF_000299155.1 Elephantulus edwardii
TAAAATAAAAAAAATAATTTTTATGAAAGTTTACATAGACTTAGGGTTTCCATTAATTCATTGTTGCACCCCCTTTCCCCCCAATTAACTCTTCTCTTTGAAAGGTAAAAGAAAAATTCTTTCATGGTGATACAAACCCTCCCCCAAAGTCCACTCCACTGTGCAGCCTTCTGGACTCCTGTAATGACAATAACATCTAATCATAGATCCTTTTTAAACAGTTCTCTCCCTCATCTATTTCAATGCAGTATGCATTATTTATCCCCTCTTTCTCAGTCTTCCCTCAACCCCGATGTCAGTCCTGTTTTACAATATTGCCCTATACAATATTTGTCCTTTTGTGACTGAGATATTTCACTCAGCATAATGTCCTCCAGAGTCACCCATTTTGTATAATATTTCATGAGTTCCTTGTTTTTCAATGCTGCATAGTATTCCTTTGTGTGAATATACCAGAGCTTCTTTGTTTCTTCGTTCATTCGTTTGTTCATGGGCACGTTGGTTGCTTCTAACTCTTTGCTATTGTGAACAAAGTCGCAGTAAACATGGGTGTGCATATATCTGTTTGGGTGGCGGTTATGGTTTCTTTGGGGTATATTCCCAGTAGTTGAGTTGCTGGGTTAAATGGTATTTCTATTTACAACTTTTTGAGAAAGTGCCATACTGCCTTCCACAGTGGTTGCACCATTTTACACACCCACCAACAGTGAAAGGGTTCCAGTTTCTCTGCAACCTCGCCGGCATTTCATGTTTGCTGTTCTCTTAAATTTTACTCTTCTTACTTGGGTGAGATGATATCTCATAGTTGTTTTGATTTGCATCTCTCTCAGAGCTAGAGATTTTGAACATTTCTTTATGTGCTTGTTGTCTATGAATGTCTTCTTTGGTGAAGACATTCAGTTCATTTCCTGTGCTCACTTTTCAATTGGGTTATTTACTTTTATCTTGTTGTGGTGCGGGAGTATTTTATAAATTCTATATATAAGTCCCTTGTCTGACATATCATTGTTGTTGTTGTTATGTGCTGTCGAGTCGTTTGAGACTCATAGCGACCCTATGTACAACAGTCCTAACCCCTACTCTATCCTGTGCCAATCGCATTGCCTCTGACACACCCATCCTGATTACCCCAGTCACTGAATCAATCTACCTCATAGAGGGTCTTCCCCTCCTGCGCTGTCCCTC
>NW_006399872.1:4346342-4354137 GCF_000299155.1 Elephantulus edwardii
TTATTATTTGCCTGATATATTTTTATTTTATTTTTTTTACTTACAATTTTTGGTGCTTTTATGCAAAAGTCTGTCTCTCAAGGACAGATTGCATATTTACAAAACAGAATAAAAACTACATGTGGAAATTATGCACGTTAAGTAAATATTGTGTTTCGTTGTCCATTGATTCCCTAAATGTGATGTCTTTATATTTAAGTACATATCTTATAAGCCATTGGAACCAATTTTTAAAGTCATCTACAGAAGCTGGCATCTACAGGAGCTTGGTGGCCAAGATGGGTGAGCATTAGGGTAAAAATTTGATTCATAAAAGGGGAGTGAGAAGGGGGTATATAGCCTCCTAGTTAAAAATCCATTAAGGCCTGAGTACCATTGTTTCTTGTCAGACATTGTTCTACGTGTTATAGCACTGGTCCGTGCATTGCTGTACAGAGGTTGTGATGCTAAACACTGTGACACTGATGTGCCAAATGCAATAATGGTTACCATGATGGACAGTTTGGTGGAGATTCTCAAACAAGCTTTGAAGCAGGAGTGGCATCCACTTCTGAAATGGCTTGCCTCCAGAAACTATGAACAGTGCTCAGGTCTTTTGTTCATAGGGTGGCTATGAGTCGTTTGTGACTCGACGGCACCTAACAATAACAACAACATCTTACAAGCCCATGCATCTTACTTTTTAATCCATTTGAACAATATCTGTCTTTGGTGAATCCAATTTATATTTACTGTGATTACTCAGGGAGTTGGACAGTGAATAGGAATGACAGAGAATTGATGCTATTGAGCTGTGGAGCTGGAGAAGAGTGTTGAAGTTCTAACATACATGCTTAGCAACTTAATACAATTTAATGTGTTTTTCAGAGTAGTTTACTTTATCTCTAATAAGATAAAAAGATATATATTTAAATACTTACATTTAATAACTTTCATATCATTGTGATGCAGTGTTTTTATTAATTTTTAAACTTATTCAAATGTGTTACTATTATTGTTTAGAGACTTTTTGACTACTAGATTTTAAGGTACTTTTTTGCTTTTAGGTGTTTCTGTTAGTAGTGCAACGTGTTATAGAGTAGGCCAACATAGTGGTGAGAGTGGGTATGACACAGAATGGCAGAGCTATAGTGTTGAGATGAAGATGTGGTTTTAACTCAAGGGACTCTAAATGAATTTGGTTAGAGAAACTAATTAAGTGTCCTTACTTAACACCTCAAAGCTCCCCCCACCCAGAGGTAGAGGTAGCAGTTTGAGAAAGTAATAACATTTATAATGTTTTTTAGTGGAAAATGTATCAGTGTTTAACTTACTAATTTGGAGTCCAAGTTAGTCACTTTAAAACTGGGGGCTGATTATATCATTGTGTGTCAAGAATAGAAGGAGAAGGTCTTCATGCACAGGCTCCTTGTAGTGTCGAAACTGTCTTTCTGAACAAAAGCAGCACACAGACATCTCAGTAACAGGTGTCGTGGTGACTGACATGTGGTTACCCAGAATATTATACATCGTTAGGTTCACCTGAAAGACCACCTAGTCATTAAGAGTGTGCCGTAGGTTTCAGGTACAATCATCATTTTAAAAGAAGATTAAAAAATTAATGTCATTTGAGTGATGTGCTTTTCTTCAAGATGTGCTTGGTGATATTTCTTGGGTTGTGGAGGAGTTGGGAGGTGGGAGGTTAAAGGAAGATAATGAGCTTATGGAGAAACCTATTGGGGTTGTGCTTGAATTCCTCCCGAGAATAGCTTTAACTAGAGAATAAGACACCACAGGTTGTATGTTTTTGAGGGATTACTGCAAACTTGGCTGCAGTCAGGGACAAAGCAAAAGGCAGAGTAAAGTCAAAGCTCTGCTGCCCAGCATGCCTCATTGCTGGCATGAAATGGAAATTACAGAGGAGGAAATGTCATTTTCACACACTCACTGCAGGTCGGTAGAGGGATCGTTGGTGTCTTTCTAATCTTTTTCCTGAGCAGCTCACACCCACAAGGAGAGCAGTCTATTCTCTAGAAGAACATTAGAAAAATAATTATTCACCAGTGAAGGTTATATGAGTCCTGAATACAAGCCTTAAACAGAATTTGGAAAGAAGCAATTTGAAAATTTTCATTTTGGAAATAGTGATGGTTCTATTATATAATAAAAATCATGAATAAAATAATAATAGTCGCAGGCGACTCGACGGCACATAACAACAACAACAACAGCATAATATGCAGGTAAATGTATTAGTGTACTTACATATGTTCTTCCCTCTGACCTAACACATACTATCTTCAAAGCAATATGATTTAGTAGAGGAAGCATATGTTTCGGAAATTCTGATTTCCCTACCTGTAAGTTACATGTTTCACACCACAATGTAGAGACCACGTCATTGCCCCTACACAAGAGCAACAATATCACAGAGAAATGGAAAGGAAGTGGGAGGGCAGGTGGGCAGAGGCCTGAGCCATCAAACCAGAGTTGGCTGGCATAGGGAATGGGGAATGCTGTAGGGACAGTGAGAGGGAATTGAGTTGGATGCTTGCAGGTAGGATGAGAGGAAGGGAAAAGAGTGGTGCCAAGTCCAAAATCTTATCTGTTATCTACTTACTCCCATCTGCTCTTTTGGGTAAAATGCTTGTCACTCAAATTAAGACAGACTAGGGAGAAGGATTGGCCATCTACTTCTGAAATAAGAGATTTTCTAAAACTCTCTGGAGGACAACAACCTTGCTGACTGACTGGAAGAGATTCATATTTATTCCCATTCAAAAAGGAAAGATGACCCAACAGAGTGTGGAAATTATCAGACAATATCATTAATATTATCACAATTCATTTTAGCACATAATACCACATCACAATTCAACAAGCAAGATTCTGCTGAAGATTATGCAAAAATGACTGGAACAGAGAACTGCCAGGTGTGCAGGCTGGGTTTAGAAGAGGCTGTGATACTGGGGTCATTATAGTCAATGTTGGATGGATCTTAGCTGAAAGCAGAATATCAGAGGAATGTTTATTTGTGTTTTATTGATTTATGCAAAGGCATTTGACTGTGTGGATCGCAACAAACTGTATCTAAGCTTGGTAAGAATGGGAATGACAGAACATTTGATTGTGCTCATGCAAAACCTATATTTGAACCAGGAAGCAGTCATCAGACTATAGCATGGAAAATTGTATGGTTCAAAATAAGAAAAAGTATATGTCAGGGATGCATCTTATCTCCATACCTTTTCAATCTTTACATGGAAAAGATAATTCAAGAGGCTGGATTCTATGAGGAGGAATATGACATCAGGATTGGGGGAAGACTCACCAAAAATTTGTGTAATGCTAATGACACAACTTTTCTTGCTGAAACTGAGGAGGACCTGAGGCATTTACTGAAGAAGGTCAAGGACTGCGGTCTTCAATAGGGATTGAAACTTAACATGAAGAAAACAAAGATTCTTACCACTGGGCCAATTGGCAGCATCATAATAAATGGAGAAGGGATTGAGATTGTTAACAATTTCAGCTTGCTTTGTTCTACAGTCAACACTCTTGACATCAGCCACCAGGAAGTCAAAAGATGAATTGCATTGGGAAAATCTTGTATCAGAGACCTCTCCATAGCACTGAAGAGCAACAATTTCAATCTATAAAGTAAGGTACACCTAATCCAAGCCATGGTCTTCACACTTACTTGCTATGTATCAAAGAGATGGACAATGACTAAAGATGATAGAAGAAGAATCAATGCCTTTGTGTTGTAGTGCTGATGACTGGTAAAGTCTACCTATAAAGCATGAAACCAGGCTGTTCCTTGGAGGAAAGGATTTTGAAGCTCTGTCTCACATACTTTGGACAAGTTTCCAGGAAGGATCTGTCTTTGGAGAGAGATCTCATGTTGGAAAAGGTGGAGGGAAAGTGCAAAAAAGGAAGACCCTGAATGAGATGGATTGTTTCAGTGACGGAGTAATGGAGGTAAGTGTATCAGAGATATCAGATTGGTTCAGGATAGGGCAGGATTTAGAGCTGTTGTACATAGGGCTGTTAAGTGTTGTCAGTGACTCAACAGCACATAACAAAAAAAATAATTACCTGTTTTGGGACAGCTCCTTGACATTTTATCAGGTCTTTGGTGTACAAAATGTAAAGAGTAAAAGCCATTTCATATGCCTATTGTGGAAATTGTAATTGTTGTTATGTACCATCGAGTCAGAAGTGACCTGCAGCTGACCCTCTAGTGCATGTGGGTTTTCAGAGGCAGTTAATTGTGCAGGAAGAGACTATTCATCCTTCTTCCACAGAGCAGGTGATAGATTCAAACCATGAGATTTTGGGATTACATCACAGCTTCTTGCCTCTAGGCCACCAAATCAAATGATGCAAAAATCTAGCAAAATGCCAGCATAAAATGGAGATCTCATTGATGTTTACTAAATATGTTGTGTTTTTTTATTCTCTCTCTCTCTCTCTCTCTATATATATATATATATATATTTAAATATGATATTAAGCTTATTATTTTATGTAGTTCAATCAAGTGTGGTAAAAAAGCAGTCTTTGAAATATTTAAAATACTATACTGCTTGCTATCACTTGTTACGCATCAGAGAGTTTGACAGTGACTAAGGAAGATAGAAGGAGAATTGATGCCTTTGAGCTGTGGCGCTGGAGAAGAGTATTGAGAGTATCATGGACTGCTAAGAAAACAAACAGATTCATCCTACAAAAGGTTAAACAGGGCATCTCCCTGGAGACAAGGATTCTGAGGCTCCTTATAACATACTTTGGACATGTTGTAAGTAAGAACAGGTCCTTGGAGAAGGACATCATGCTTGGGAGGGTGGAGGGACAGCACAGGAGGGGAAGACCCTCTATGAGGTGGATTATCCAGGGACTGGGGTAATCGGGATGGGTGTACTAGAGACAGTGTGATTTGCACAAGACAGAGCAGAGTTTAGGGCTATTGTACATAGTGTCACTATGAGTCGCAAGCGACTCAACGGCACATAACAGTAACAACAACAACATACTATGTTGGCTGGTGGCCTAGTGGTAAGAAGTTGCACTAAAATTCCAAAGACACGGGGTTCAAATCTTCCTGTGTGGGGGAAAGATGGACAATCTCCTCCTGTACTATTAACTGCCTCTGAAAACCTGCTGGAGGGTCATCTATGGGTTGGTTCCAACTCCAAAGTACACAACAACAACTACTCTGGTGGCACAGTGTATAGGGAGTTGTGCTTCTAACATCACTAGCTGTTCGAATCCACCAGCTGCTCTAAGGAAGAATCATGTACAATCTCCTCCTGTGAGATTTATAGCCTCACAAAAAACTGCTGTGCCATTAGCTATGATTCAGTTCTGATTCCATGGCAACAAGTTTTAATTTTTGGATAGAGAATTTGATTTATGATGGTGACGTACTTCGATGAGCTAATGCAATCAATATGTTTGTTTTATGTTTTTGCGATATTAACTGCACTTCCTGATAGGTTACTCATAAGGAATGAAAAATCCATGTTAAGCGATACTGAAATGTTCTTTAATTGTATTTAAATCTAGCAATAAGGATGTGATAACAGGATAGTAAGAGGTACTAGTTTACATGAAAGGTAATTAATTAATTGATCAATTGTTTCTTGCTCTTCCCCTTCCTTTCTGCATCTTAAAATTGAGTTGCATAGCTTTTCTTTTTGTGAGTTTTACTGCTAATATCTCTAGAAAATGAAGAAACAAAAATGACAACATGCAGGAGGCTATAAGACCTGAAAAATTAGTCCTTTACATAAAAGATCTCTCCCTGGTCTCTGTATACTAACTCCTCTACAAAAATGTAAAGTGGAAACCCCATTGTGTTTACCCCAACTTCTAGTTTCTAGAGTGAGCTGGTGACCTAGTAAATAGGGAGTGGTGCTGCCAACTCAAAGGCAGGTGGTTTGGATCCACCAGTTTATCTGCTTCAGAATGGTGGACAATATGCTCCGGTGTGATTTACAGCCTCTAAAAACCCACAAAAGGGTCAATTAATGAGTTGGTTCTGACTAGTCAATAAAAGAGAGAGAAGAGATCTAATTTTGAGGACATTTTAAAACTTACAAAATCTTTTGTTTTCAAATGGTTTCTTTTGTCAAGAGTTGCTCAGACTAATTCTTCTTCAATGTTTCTTTTCTTCAGTAAGGAGTCTAGAAGATGAAAACAATGCTGAACAATAGGATGTGGATTCTTCCAGTCCAGTCCAGTCCAGTCCAGTGTAGAACTTCTAGCCTCAGTAACAGCTGTACCCCTTCTGTTGAACTTCTGCCCCAAATATAGACAGGAACATTTTACGTATTCATGTTAATGTTAAAATATGTTGAAAGACATTAGTTTATTTTAGGTAATTTATTAAGGGCCTATGTTGTGGCTTTGAATAGTGAATAATGCCACTGTAAAGAAACTGGACCTATATTTACCCTAATTCTCTTCCTTTGGGTTTTAGAATTAGAGTAGGTTACAAAATAGTTTGACATAAGAGTAAAAGATGGTGCACCTGCCTTTTATGTTCTGAAGTTTGGTGTAGATTTTCCGTCACTGTGGCAGTCCTTAAGAGTTGTCACTTACTGGCTTACCTTGGTAGTCAGATTGATGGCCCTTGGGCGTGCAGTTGTTCCTCTAGCTCTTGTTAAATCATCATTGATGTCTATTTGTTGGGTGCCTGTGCAGGTCTATATCAATGGCCTTTAGCTTCTCTCGGAGGCCGCCCACATGTCACTGAAGTTAGGGGTGAAAGGCAGATACATACTTCTGTTTAGCCTTGCTTGTTCCACTTTATGTTTTATTGTTCTTCGCAACTACTGATCCAACTTCAGGCCCCATATCAGAATCAGAGAAAACAGCTGCTTCTTTATTTCATTCACTTATGGTTGGTCTTCTTCTCTAGTTGATCCATGGCCAATATGGTCTGCATATGTCGAGTCATCTGTCGGGTTTAGCATATTATGGTGAGCAAGGTAAATATTGACCTTGTCTGAAATAAGGATTAACATCTGGTTTCAAACAAAAGTCCGAATTTAGTTCCATTAAGTTGATTTCAACTCAAAACAATTTTTCATTGGGCTAGAAGTCTTTTTAGAAGGATACAGCTGTCTTTCTCCTTTTGGTTAGTAGATAACTTACTACAGATTCTAAGCTCCTTATTAACATCTAAGTTATATAACTAACTTCTTATAGTAGAGTCAGAATCAACTTGTAATTGACCTTCCTATAGGTTTTCAGAGGCTGTAAATTGCATAGGAGAAAGTTCTCCAATTTTTTCCTGTAGAGCAAGCAGCTGGTGAATTCAGACTGCACGTCTTTGGGTTGACAGTATAACCCTCTACCACGAGGCCACCAGAGCTCCCTTATTAGCATCTAGTTTAGTATTAACAATACTTCCCTAATGGGTAATCTCCTCCCACATGATTAACTGCCTGTGAAAACCTGCTGCAGGATCAGCTATGGATCAATTCTGACTTGATGGTAAACAACAACAACAATTTTATTATTATTATTAAATTTTATTAGTTTTAGTGAACATTTACAGAGATTTTGGGTTTTCATTCCTTCATTGTTGCACTGTTTTCTCTACCCTCCTCCCCAGTTCGTTCTTCTTCCCCCCGCCTGAATGTCTGTTTTAATTGTCCAATTGCCACAGTGCTTGTCAAAGCCAGTACTGATTAATCTCCTTTGTCAGCATGTCCTTTGCCATTCCCTATCACTCCTCCCTGAGAGAGACTTCACCCTGATTCATAAGGAAAAGGGGATGGTGTATTCTCTTAGCTACTTCCTGCTG
>NW_006399872.1:4360438-4363126 GCF_000299155.1 Elephantulus edwardii
TTATTGTTATACAATCCTCTCCACCCCTCAGCCCACTTCACTCTGCAGCTTTCATTCTGGACTCTTGTCATGACAGTAGTACTTAATCATCTGTTCCTCCTAAGCAGTTCTCGTCTTCATCTGTTTCAATGCAGTATACATTATTTATTCCCTCTTAGTTTTTCCCCCAACTCTGATTTCAGTCCTGCTTTACAAGAGTAGCCCTTTGTAGTATTTGTTCTTTTGTGACAGAGATATTTCACTCAGCATAATGTCCTCCAGGGTCACCCTTTCTGTATAATATTTCATGAGTTTCTTGTTTTTCAATGCAACATAGTATTCCATCATGCAAATATACCAGAGCTTCTTTACCCATTCATTTGTTGATGGGCACTTGGGTGGTTTTCAATTCTTTGCTATTGTGAACAAAGCTGCAATAAACGTGAGTGTGCATTTATCTGCTTGGGTGGCAGTTATGATTTCTTTAGGTTATTTCTTTTCAATTTTTGAAGATTTTTTTTACTGATATTTACTTATGGTCACAATGATTTTACAATTGCAAAGATTAAGGGGAATTTAAGACTATTATATTGTTAATTTCTTGCACCTGATCCAAACAATGATAAATTTTTTAAAAGAAAATTTTTCTTTTATACTGGTTTACTTTCAAAGTTCGTATACATACATGCTATGGTATTTTCAACTGCTAACTATGCATATGAAAATTGGTTAATGAATAAGAATGAAAGAAAGATAATTGGTGCTTTGAATTGTGATGTTGGAGTAGTGTACTGAATATCCCATGGTCTACCAAAAGGATGGACAGCCCTGTTTTGAGAAAGAGTGACCAGGGTATTCCTTAGAGGCAAGGATGGTGAACCTTGGTCTCACATACTCTGGACAGGTTGTCAGGAAGGGCCAATTCTTGCAAAAGACTATCATACTCAGAAAGATGAAGGGTCAGAGAAAGAGAGGAAAACCCTCAACATGAGGGATCGATACAGAAACTCTAAAAATGGATTTGAGACTATCAGATCACTCGAGGATTTTGAGATGGCACAAGATGGGAAAAGGTTAAGATAAATATGTTGTTTATAGGGTCACTACAAGCAGTAGTTGACTTTGTCGCACCTAACAACAACTTTGGCTAAGCAGGATTTAAGATAACCCCATCTCTAAGATCACATGTTATGTAAGTGACTGCAAGTCAATCTCCTGGGACACTTGTTTTAATGCAAACATTAAAATAAAGAAAATATTTTAGTTCATGGAGCAAATATTACTATCTGTTATATCTTCACATAAGACAAATATCTACTAACCCAGTCATTACAGGTAAATTTAACAGGATATTTGATGCTATCCAGCAAACCAAATGGAATTTTTCCATTTTCAAATCAGGTGATTGCAAAATAGATATAGATATGACCACAGAAGTATGAGCAAAGAAAATATCAGCTGTCTTGGTGACCTTTCCTATGAAGCTAAGCTTCACATAATAGGCACCTACAAGTTTTCCTTTTAGATTGTGTCCTCCCACAGAAAGGTGGGAGAAAAGCTGAGATTTGTGCTGAAAATTTCATCAGAGCTTATTATTTTAAAACTATTGACACAGGGGCATAGCTGAAATGACAGACACTTCTGCCAATTATATCAGGTAGGTAGAAACTGACAAAAAAGTGATAGTCATGGTGACATTTCTTTAAAAGTCCAAGAAACACTGAGCAGGTCAGACCAGTAATCCATACACTCACTTGATATTCTGCTTGTGCCTTTGAAACGGAAAGCAAGGACTTTGTCCTTTGTGATGTCAACATTTAAGAGTAAGGGGATATGTCAATTATTTTGAACTTATTTATTGATATATACTGGCTGATAGAAACAAAACTTTATAAAAGTGTGTAGAGAAAAATGTCGAAGTCTCTTGTGTGTCCTTCCCTGATCCTTACACCCCCAAATGAGGCATTATTAAAAATTAACAAATATATGGTAAAACCCACAAAAGTTGAAAAGCCATCAAAGACGGAACACTTAAATAACTGTGATGCAATCTCAAAGACATGTGGTTTGAATCCACCAGCTGCTCCGTGGCAGAAAGATAGCTAGGCTCCTTCCATGCAATTTAATGCCCCTGAAAACCCACTGGATGGTCAGCAAGGAATCATTCTGACTTGATAGCACATAACATAAATAATAATAATTAATAAAAATAAAAATAATGTTGTTGTTGTTATGTGCCGTCGAGTTGCTTGCGACTCATAGTGACCCTCTGTACAACAGCCCTAAACTCTGCTCTGTCCTGTGTCATTCGCACTGTCTCTGACACTCCCATCCCGATTACTCCAGTCACTGAATCAATCCATCTCGTAGAGGGCCTTCCCTCCTGTGCTGTCCCTCCACCCTACCAAGCATGATGTCCCTCTCCAAGGACCAGTCCCTCTTTATAACATGTCCAAAGTATGTTAGACAAAGCCTCAGAATCCTTGCCTCCAAGGTGCAGTCCAGTTTAACCTTTTCTAGCATGAATCTGTTTGTTTTCCTAGCAGTCCGTGGTACCCTCAATACTCTTCTCCAGCACCACAGCTCAAGGCATCAATTCTCCTTCTATCCTTCTTAGTCATTGTCCAACTCTCTGATGCATAACAAGTGATTGCGAAGACCATGGCCTGTATCAGACACACCTTAGTCTCCAGAGAGACACCATTGCTC
>NW_006399872.1:4363226-4364499 GCF_000299155.1 Elephantulus edwardii
TGTGATAAGAATAAATAAATAAATACAGTGATAAGCAAAAAACTTTTGAGACCTACAAAATAGGTCCAAAAAAGCCCTGTTGGGTTCTAGTTTCCATAGGTATCCCTTTCCAAACATTTCTTTTTTTACCCCCTGGAGAGATTAAATTCAGTTTTCAATTTTTTTTGTTATGTGAATTCCCCCCCCCCCACTTTCCTTTATTGATATTATGTATCATAAAATCATTCTCATATATTATGTTTTATAAAATTAATCACCAAAGCACTAAGCCCACCATTACTCTGTCTTTTCAGATACCTGGTGGATCATTCTCATTTCATTTACTTCTTCCCTCTACCCACGAAATTGTACAACCCTGTGATTTCCCCCTACCCATCTTAACCCCTCTGCTCCCATCCCTCCCTCCTTAAGACCCCATATATGTTTTACTAGTTGTCTTTCTATTTTTACAATAATTGTCGTATGCAATATTTGTCCTTATAAGACTGTTAGTTCGCTCAGTATAATGTTCTCCAGTCTCTCCCAAGTTATGTAGTATTTTTCAAAATCGTTGTTCCTGAGTGCTGCATAGTATTCCATTGAATAAGTGTACAGTATTTTCTCAAACCATTTGCTTGTGGTTAGACAATTGGGTTGTTTTCATGTTCTTGTGATGGTAAATAATGCTGTTATGAATATTGGTTTACAAATCTCTGTGTCTCAGTTGTAATTTCTTTAGGGTATATTCTTAGCAGTAGAATAGTTGGGTCATACAGAGTTTCTACTTTCAGCTTTTTGTGGAAACATCAAACTGCCTTCCAGACAGGTTGTAACACTTTACAGTACTACCAACAAAGTAGAGAGTTACCACCTCTCCACATCCTCTCCAACATTTATTACTTGCTGTCCTGATAAATTTTGCCTCTGTTACTGGGGTAAGAGGACATCTCACTGTAGTTTTGAATTGCCTCTCTCTTACTGCCAGTGATTTTGAGCATTTCTTCATGTATTTGTTGGACTTTTGAATGTCTTCCTCTGTGAAAAGTCTTTTCATTTTGTAACTGGGTTATCAGTCTTTTTTACTCTGGGTATCCTGTAGGATTCTGTAAACTTTTATTGTGAGACTTGTCTGAGATGACATTGCCAAATGTTTATTTCACAGTTAGTAGGTTTTCTTTTCACTCTACTGGAAAACATTTTTGATGCACACTTTTTAATCTTTAGAAGGTTTCATTCATCAATTTTATTCTCTCCAGATTGTACGGTAGTGGCTATATTTGTCAGCCTTTTTTTG
>NW_006399872.1:4365214-4374891 GCF_000299155.1 Elephantulus edwardii
CCCAACCCCAAGGACAGTCCCATTCTACAACAGTGGCATCATGTAATATTTGTCCTTTTGTGACTGGGATATTTCACTCAGCATAATGTTCTCCAGAGTCCTTTTTATACCTTGGTCAAGGCCTTCTAAGCTTGATCCCAGTTTGTGTCTTATGAACTTTATGGTTTTGGGTTTTAGTTCCAGGTCTCTGATCCACCTTGAGTTGATTTTTAAATGTGGTGTGAGATGTGGATCCTGTTTCAGCTTTCTGCAGGTAGCAGTCTAATTGATCCAGCATCATTTGTTGAAGAGGTTGTAATTTCCCCATTTGATAGATTTTATTTCCATGTGGAACATTAGTTGACGATACACAGATGGGTCCATCTCTGGGTTCTTAATTCTGTTTCATTGATCTATGGGCCTGTCATTGTACCAGTACAATGCTGTTTTGGTTACAACAACTGTGTAGGAGGTTTTGAGGTCAGGGAATGCTGTGACTTCAACTTTGTTTTTCAGAAGTGCTTTGCTTGTTCAGTCTCTTTCCTCTCCAAATAAACTTGCCAATTGCCTTTTGATGTCCTTGAAAAATGAATTTGGTATCTGTGTTGATATTACGTTGAACATGTAGATCGTTTTTTGTAGGATTGTAATTTTCACTATATTAAGTCTTCATATCCATGAACACAGAACATTTTCCCATTTATTTAAATCTTCTATTGTTTTTCACAAAAGCACTACGTACTTTTCTTTTTATAGATCTTTTGTATCTCTAGTTCTGCTCATTCTCAATTTGTGATTGGTTATTGTAAATGCTTATTTATAATTTTTTTCTTGGTTCTGAGTTTTCTTTGTTACTGTAGAGGAATCCCACTGACTTTTATATCATGATCTTATATCCTGCATCCCTACTAAATTAATCCACTAGTTCTAACAGGTTTTTGGTGTTTTGGTTTATTTTCTGTTTTATTTTAGTTTCTTTCAGTCTTTCAGGCTTTCTAGATGTCCTATAATCTTATCTGAACTATCTTTTATATCATCTTATGAACTGATCTGGATGCCTTTTATTTTCTTCTCTTGCAGTATGCCCTAGTAAATACTTTCGATGCAATATTGAATGGGAGCGGTGAAAGTGGACATTCATGTCTTGTTGCTGCTCATAAGGAAAATGTTTTCTGTATTTCTCCATTGGGAATGATAAGGCTCTGGGTTTTGCATGCCTACTTTTCAGTATGCTGAGAAAATTCCTTATTATTCCTATTTTACTGAATGCTTTTATCAGGAAGTGGTGTAAGATTTTGTCAAATGCCTTTTCTGCATCAATTGCTAGGGAACATATGGTTCTGGTTATTTGTTGTTGCTTTTTTTATGCGGTAAATGATGTTGCAGCCTACAATATGGATTGAGGCTCAATGTCAAGAAGACAAAGATTCTCACCACTGGACCAATCGGCAGCATCAGGATAGATGGTGAAGAGATTGAGATTGTACACAGCTTTTAGTTTGCTTGGCTCCATAGTCAACAGTCTTGGCACCAGCAGCGAGGAAATTAAAAGGCGCATTGCCATGGGAAAGTCTGCTGTTAGGGACCTCTCCAAAGTGCTGAAGAGCAGTGGTGTCTCTCTGGAGACTAAGGTGTGTCTGATACAGGCTATTGTCTTCGCAATCACTTGTTATGCATCTGAGAGTTGGACAATGACCAAGGAGGATAGAAGGAGAATTGATGCCTTTGAGCTGTGGTGCTGGAGAAGAGTACTGAGAATACCATGGACTGCTAGGAAAACAAATAGATTTGTCCTGGAGAGGGTTAAACCGGGTGGCTCCTTGGAGGCAAGGATTCTGAGGCTCCGTCTAACATACTTTGGACATGTAGTGAGGAGAGACCGGTCCTTGGAGAGGGACATCATGCTTGGGAGGGTGGAGGGACAGCGCAGGAGAGGAAGGCCCTCTATGAGGTGGATTGATTCAGTGACTGGGATAATTGGGATGGGAGTGTCAGAGACAGTGCGATTGGCACAGGACAGAGCGGAGTTTAGGGCTGTTGTACATAGGGTCGCTATGAGTCGCAGGTGACTCGACAGCACATAACAACAACAACAACAACAACAAATGATGTTGAATATTTTCTTATGTTGAACAATCCTTGGATGCATTTTATGAATTCCACTTGATCATGATCAATTATTTTTTTGATATGCTGTTTTATTCTGTTGGCTAGTATTTTGTTAAGAACTTGTATCTATGTTCATGAGATATACTGATCTGTAGTTGCTTCATAGAATGACTCTGGAGACGGAGCCTTAAAATCCTTGCCTCAAAGGAACAGCCTGGTTTCACCCTCTCCTCTTTGTTCTCCTGGTAATCCACGGTATGTTCAATACTGTTCTCCAGCACCACAACTCAAAGGCATTGATCCTTTTCCTGTCATCCTTAGTTATTGTTCAGCTCTCTGATGCATAGCAAAAACCATGGCCTGGATCAGGTGCACCTTAGTCTCCAAACTGATATCTTTGCTTTTCAGTACTCTAGAGAGATCCTTGACAGTACCCTATACCAGTACTATTTGACTTTTGATATCTTGACTGTTGGTACCAAGAGTGTTGATTTCAGAGTATATATTTTCATAATATTCTGATGTTACAGATTTCATTTCTTCTCATTCTATTGTGCTATCACCTCCATCATTCCTTAATTGAATATTTGTGTCTTTTCCTTTTGTTAAGGTCCCCAATGGTTTATCAATTTTATTGACTTTTTTGAAAATCCAGCTCCTGGTTTTGTTGATGATTTCAATTGTTTTCTGTTTTTTATCTTAATAATTTCAGTTCTTGTTTATAATTTTCTTTTTTCAAGAGACTACAGAGTTATATTGTTGTTCTTTTTCTATGTGATATAGGTGTTGAGTTAGATAATTAGTTTTGCTTCTTTCTTTATCTTGAATGTGTTTGCCTCTTGTTATGAAGTGGCACCTGAGGACTACCTTAGCTGCATCTCAGAGGTTTTGGTATGTTGTATTTTCATTATTATTTCTTTTGAGGAACCTTTTAATTTCATTTCCCCCCCCATAACCCAATCATATTTTAGCAGGGTGTATTTAGCTTTCGTATGAGTCATTTTTATAAGCTTTATCCTCTTGTCATTAATTTCTAGTTTTACAGCATTGTGGTCTGAGAAAATACTTTGTGTTTTTTGGATGTTTTTCAATTTGTTGAGGCTTGCTTTACCCTTTAATATGTGATCAATTCTGGAGAATGTACCATGTGCATTTGAGAAAATAGTGAATTGACTTTTAGTTGAGTGCAGTCCCCACAGTATATCCACAAAGTCAAGCTGGCTGATTGTGTAGTTTAGATCTTCTGAATCTTTGTTAAGTTTCTTTTGAGTGAACCTATCCTTTGGTGAGAATAATGTGTTAAAGTGTCCTGCCACTATTGTGGTGTTGTCTATTTCGTTCTTCAATTCTCCTAATCGTTGTTTTATGTATTTAGCAGGTCAATAATTTGGCGCATAAATGTTGACAATGGTTATGCCTTCTCTGTCTACTGTGACTTTAATAATTACATATTGCCCTCCCTTATATTTTATGGTGGTTTTCATCCTGAAGTATACTTAGACAGAGATTAGTATTACCACTCCTGCGTTTTTGTAGATGGCATTTGCTTGGTTTATTGTTTTCCAGGTTTTGATTTTGAACATATCTTTGTCTTCATTTCTTAGATGTGCCTATTGTAGACAACATATAGATGGGATTTTTTTTTTTGTTATCCATTGTGTTATTCTTTTTCTCTTAATTGGTTCATTTAGTCCATTCATATTGTTACTTATTGAAAGCCTGCATTTTATCATTGACATTTTGCTGTGTTTATTTTTCTGATTGTTTCTGGTTACTGTGATTCATCCACTTTCTTTTGGTGTCTTTCTGTGAAGAACTTCCCTCAAAAGTCCTTGCAGATTTGATCTTGTTTACACAAATTTCTCAAGTTCCTCCTTTTCTGCAATGGATATAATTTCTCCTTCATATTTGATGGACAGCCTTGCAGGATCCTTGGTTGGCAATTATTTTCTTTCCACTTTCTTTATATGCCATCCCATTGTCTTCTTGCTTGCATGATTTCTGCTGAGAAACCAGAACTTAATCTAATTGTATTTACTTTGTAGGTGACTCTTTGTTTTTCCTCATTTTACTCTCTTTGTTTTATTACTTTTAGTAGTCTGTCTTTTAGTTTTTACAATTTAACTATGATATGTCTTGATGTTTTTCTTTTTGGGTCTAGTCTATTTGATGTTTGCTGAGCTTCTTGAATGTGGATTTTCTCTCTCTTTATAATACCTGAGACGTTTTCTTCTAGTACTTCTTTTTTTTTTCTTCTTGTTTTGTACCATCAAATCTGACTAGCACAAGAGGAGATTGTCCCTCCTTCTCCAGCAGAGTATCTGGTGGATTCGAACCACACACCTTCAGGATTGTGGTGCAGTTTCTTGTCACTAGGCCACCAGAGCTCCCGCTTCTAGTACTTCCACAATTTTTTCAATGATTTCCTTGTCCCTATTGTCTTCTGGAATTCCAGTCATATGAATGTTTTTCCTTTTGTTGTCATCCCATTTGATTCTAATGTGTTCTTTATGTCTCATCACTGATTTTTCTTCTAATATGTTTCCATTGTGGTTTTGTCTTCTAGCTTACTGGCTCTCTGCTCTATTTCTTCTTTCCTTTCTCCTCTTTCTCTTCCACTTCCTCCTCCTCCTTCTTCCAGTATAACCTCTTTGTCTTGTGATGATTTTTTAAATTCTTGTACCTCTTTATCTATAGCATGACTTTTTTCTTCCATCTTTTGTATTTTTTTCCATAGTTGTACAAGTTCTACCTCATTGATATATTTCTTATGGTTCCCTGTTTCTGGAGTATTCACTTTCTTAATGGCTTCCATTGTTTCTTCCATCATTTGTACCTTCTTCTATAGCTGTTTACATAATTCCACATCAATATATTTCTTCTGCTTCTCTACCTGTAGTGTAATCCTTTTATTTTTGATTTCCATTATTTCTTCCATCTTCTGTAGCTGTTGAAATGTTTCCATATCAACATATATCTCTGCCTTCTTGACTCTGGGATATTCATTGGATCTGCAATGTTTGCAATTATTTGGAGAAGGTTTAATTTCCCCTCCCCCCCAGATTTTTAAGTTGCCTTCTACTTTCTTGTGAAGTTTTTCTTAATAAGTATTAAGCTATTTCTATTGTGTCTGCATAAGGTGTTAACAGTTCTTATCTTTATGATGTTACTGATTAGTTGCCAGCTTACAGTGTTCAATATATGGGGTCAGCTACTCTACAGAAATGCTTTCTGGGAAAATTTGCCTTTCCTAGAGTCCTTTAGTTTATTTCTGGTCTGCAGTGCAGTCCTGCAAGAACCTCACCTTATTGTAGTCCCTTCTCTCAAACTTTATGGTCCTTCTTTGTCTGAGAAGTGACTGAGTGGTGTGAGACCAGGTATTCCACTCAAGTAGTTTCTGTAAAGGGGAATTTCAAGTCAGCTTTCTTTCTTACAGCTCAGCATGCTAGCTTAGAAAGTTGAAAATGTCTTTCCCTTGATTATAGCTCTGTGTCCCAATCTCTGTTGTCCTGCTTGGTCCTTGGGATTGCCCTGTGACAGGGATCCTTAAATGGAGGAATTCTTCCTCAGGGGAGTTTCTGTCCTTTATCTCCCCTGGCCCTGGGGAAGAGTGTTTCACTTGATGTCTGATGTCTCTCTTTGTCTTTTTCAAACAATTCTTAAACCTATTAATTAATTCATTAAATATTGGAAAAACTGAAAAAGTCAAAATCACTGACATCCATAAGATTCCAACTCATTGGGTTTCCGGGCGGGGCTATAATTCACAACAAAAGGGATCTGCCCATCTATCTTAGGTGAAGTGGCAAGTGAAGTTTAACTGCTAAAAACTTTCAACCTTTTGTTGTCATTGTTGTTGTACTATTGAGTTAGAACCTACTCATAGCTGACTTTCTAGCAGGTTGTCAGAGGCAGAAAATTTCATGGGAGTAGACTGCTCATCTTTCTCCTTCAGAGTAGCTGGTGGATTTGAACCTCCTGCCTTTAGGTTTGCTGTAAAACTCTTTACTCACTCAGACACCAAATCTCCTGTGTTGTTTTGAGTGTATACACATTGCCAACACCTAAGGGGTGCTCTGGGTGCCCAGTGGTAAGGCGTTTGTGCTGCCAACCTGAGGACACATGATTTGAATCCATGAGTTACCTCTGCTGTAGAAAGATGGACAGGGTCTCCCCACTCAATATAACTACCTCTGAAAATCTGCTGGAGGGTCATCAGATTGATTTTGACTCAATGACAGTTAACAACAGTTCAATACTCTTCCCCTACAATCTTTATAGTTGCTATTTTGATTTGGGTGCATATAGATCTTAAAAGAAGAACATGCTTAAAGCAAATATTTTTCACTAGTTATGCTAGACTTTTTTTATTTCAAGAAAATGTCAAGGACCATTTTTGGTTTATTATTTAAATGTTAAAACACTTTGGTGATGTAGTCTATAGGGAGTGGTATTGTTAATCCAAAAATGGCATTTCTCCATGGTGGCTCAAATTCAAAACAGAAAGATGGGCAATCTACTTCTGCGTAATTTACAACCTTTGAAAACTGACTAGAGGGAGAGCTTGTTTGGGTTGGTTCCATCTTGACTGCCAGAATTCAGGTCAGTTTAAAGATTATTGTAGGAAAACAGTTTATGGGGTTCATCTAACCTCCTTGGTTTCAGAGTAGCAAAATGAGTATAGGAAAGTGGGACTTTCTATTCTACATTTAAAATTTTTAATTTAGATTCTTCTATAGAATCTTTGGTGAAAATTGTATGGTGGGAAAATATTTTGAGCTTTTAACAGATTTTATATTCACTCAGCACATGCCCTTCTCTTCTTTTATTCTATTTAGTCAGTAGGGAATATACTCTTTTTACTGGATACAATTATTATCCTCAAAATTGGAAAGAATATAATTACCCATGGCTTTAGGTTTAAATTTATCAAGTACATTTGGAGGCATTATTGCCAATGTCTGATGGATCTTGGTAGAAAGCAGAGCATTCCAGGAGAATGTGTATCTGTGTTTCTTTGACTATGTAAAGGCATTTGACTGTGTAGATCAAGACAAATTGTGGCTGATCTTGAGGAGAATAGGAATTCCAGAACACTTGATTGTGCTCGTGTGACACCTTTATTCTGACAAGGAAGCAGTGTTCAGAACAGAAGGAAATACTGCATGGTTCAAAATCAGGAAAGGAGTGCATCAAGGATGCATCTTGTTTCCATATATTTTCAATCTATACGCAGAACAGATCATTCAGGAGGAAGGGCTTTATGAGGAGGAATGTGGCATCAGGATTTGAAGAAGACTCATCAACAACCTACATTATGATTATGCAGATGACACAACCTTGATTGCTGAAACTGAGGAGAACCTGAGGCACTTGTTGCAGAAGGTCAGGGACTATAGTCTTCAATATGGATTGCAGCTCAACATCAAGAAGACAAAGATTCTAACCACTGGAACAATTGACAGTACCATGATGGATGGGTGATTAACAATTACAACTTCCTTGGCTCCACAATCAACACTTATGGGACCAGCAGTCAGGACATCAAAAGATGAATGCCGAAGGGAAAAATCTGCTGTCAGGGACCTCTCCAGAGTACTAAGACTGATGTCAGTCTAGAGACTAAGATGTGCCTGGTACAGGCCGTAGTTTTCACAATTGCTTTATATGTATCAGAGAGCTGGACAATGACTAAGAGTGATAAAAAAAAAGAATCGATGCCTTTGAGTTGTGGTGCTGGAGAAGAGTCTTGAACATACATGGACCACCAAGAGAACAAACAGATCAGTCTCAAAGAGGGTGAAACCAGGTTTCTCCATGGAGGCTAGGATTTTGAAGCTCTGTTTCACATAGTTTGGGCACATGACCAGGAGGTACCATTCCTTGGAGAAAGACATCACACTCACAAGGGTGGAGGGACAGCATAGGAGAGGAAGATCCTGGATGAGATAGATTGAGACACTAACTGGGGTAATGAGGGTAGGTGTTTCAGAGTCAGTGAGACTGGCTTAGAATAGGGCTGGCTTCACAGATGTTGTACATAGGGTTGCTAAGAGTTGCAGGAGACTTGATGGAACATAACAACAACAGCAACATAAAAAAGACTTTTCAAGGAATATAGGACCAAGATCCCAACAGCCCTGTATTTGTTGGCAAGAGAGAAAAATACAAAACACTGAATATTTAGAAGACCTTGTTTTAACTAAGACATCTATGGATTTGTCTAAGTTTTACCCCTAAGTTGAGCAAATTAAGTTTTCTGCCATGGATGAAAAACTGGGAATTGAAAAGAGAAGTTAAAGTCTAAAGTAATTTTAAAAGACAGTTATAGTTTTCTATCTGAATTTATAGCCTGTGAAAATTGTACTCAGTGTATTAAGTCATAGGAAAATGTAGCTATTTCAGAAGAGAATTTATACAAAGAAATGAAAATCATATATTTTCTTTTCCAAAATACTCATACCAACCTGAGACTGGCACTCCTACATAAAATTCAGTAAAGATGTTGCTCCATTCTTTAGAAGAATAATAGAGAACATTTGTTGAATGCTTATTGTTACTAAACTTTGAAATAAAAACTTTACTCTTATTATCTCATTTAGGGCGCTCTTGTGGCCTAGTGGTTAGAGAGTTGTGCTGCGAACTCAAAGACTGTCAGTTTGAGTCCATCATCTGCTCCATGGGAGAAAGATGGGCAATCTCTTAATTTGTAAATTATAACCTCTGAAAATCCATTGCAGAGGTGGGAGTGTGTGTTCCATTAAATGTCAATGAATTTCAAGGTTTGTTTTTTTAAAAAAGTTATCTAATTTAGTCTTTCTATTCATCACATATTGTCAGTTTGTCCTCATTTTATAGATGTAGAACTTGATGCTTTAAATAGTTAAGACCTTTGATTTTCACAGCTATAAAACTCAGTTCTGTCATCATTATGCACTTTCTAGCTGCCATCACTAAGACTACTGTATTTTTTATGCACCTTCTGTATTTCTTTGCTAAATGCTCCTTCCCTTTCCCTGACCCTGATGTATTTTTATGGGCATTACTGTACCACCTTTTAAAACATGCTATTTTAAAAGTTAGCATAAATGCTTTTACAAATACCTGAGATAGGGGAAGGGGATCTTTGCAGACAAAGGTAGAAAGCACAATTGCTTGGGTAAAAATGATGTACACTCTTCTGCAGGCTTTAAGTTCTATCTAAATAGCTATTTATGAGTTGTCATTATGGACACATCATGGGCTTTGGGATCACACTTGTATTTTTAACCTGTCTCCATTAAAAGTAAGCATGAGAACTTGAGAAAGTAAGCAAACCTTCCTGAGTTTCATTTTTCTCATCCATAAGATCTATATTAGACGTCATTTGTTCTCTTATTTAAAATAGGTATAGACTAAACTCCAACTCCAAATACTTGCACATTTCATTGTAATATTTTGCTTTGTCATCCCATGCTGCCTTTTGAAATCTTCTATTCAAGTCTTTAGTATCTTGAATTTTTCCCTGTGCTTTGGCTTCTCTGCGCTCCAGTGCAATTTTCAGAGTCTCTTCTGACATCCATTTTGGTCTTTTCTTCCTCTTCTGTCTT
>NW_006399872.1:4377466-4405664 GCF_000299155.1 Elephantulus edwardii
GAGGTGGATTGATTCAGTGACTGGGATAATTGGAATGGGAGTGTCAGAGACAGTGCGATTGGCACAGGACAGAGTGGAGTTTAGGGCTGTTGTACATAGGGTTGCTATGCGTCGCAAGCGACTCGACGGCACATAACAACAACAACAACAAGTGTCACTTTGAATCATACCTGATGTCTCCTAGTAACTTTATATTGACTGAAAGTGACCCTGTGTGTATAGAGTAGATGTGCTCCACAGGATGTTCAAAACTTTGACATTTTGGAAGCAAATCACCAACCTGATCTTCCAAGTTGATTTGTACCACGAGGTTTTTTGTTTGTTTTTATTTTTTTAAATTTTATACTGATTTATTTACAAAGTTTTAATATTTTGTTTTTCACACAAGATCCTTCCCATTTCCTTCATCCCCTCACCCATTGAATTGTGCAACCCTATGATTAACACCCCACCCCACAACCATCATCACACCTCTGCTTCCACCCTCACTCCTCTTAAGTCCTCATACTCATTCTACAATAATGGTTTTATACAGTATTTGTCCTTGTGAGGCTGAGTTAGTTCACTCATCATAATGCTCTCCAGTCCCTCCCAAGTTAGGTAAGTAATTTACAAAATCATTGTTCCGGTGTGCTGCATAGCATTCCATTGTATGAATGTGCCACAAGTTTTTAACCAATAGTATTTGTGGAGTTGTGTGTATATGTGTGTGTATTCAAAGTAGTATCTCACTTCAAATTATAGAAACTCTGTATAAAACAGATAAAAATCTGCCTCAATCCTGTACCATATTCATGTTTTTTCTTCTGCCTAAGCCCATTGTTGCCGTCATTGTGTCACTCTACTCTGGGCTTTTCTTTCTGTCTCTGACCATCCTTTACAAGCATGAAGTACTTTTCCAGAGACTGGCCCATCCTGAAAACATGCCCAGAGTGTATAAGACCTTTGTCTCACCATCCTGGCAGTTTTCAGACTATTTTAGAAAAGCTGTTTGTGAGTGGGAGAATGGTTTAATAATAACATCTTAAACTAAAAAATAAATCTATTTATCATGGGGGCAGTTTTTGCCTTCTTATTCTTTGGCAGAAGAAAGAATGTATGTTTCCTCTTAGAATATACTTTTTTCCCCAAAATAGAATTTGCTCTCCATAAAATACTTTAAGGGATACAAAGATCTGTAGGGCCAACTAAAACGTTTCTTTTCCCTACCCACAAAATAAGTGTTAGAATTCACAGCTGTCTATGTGACAACTAGTCTGAAGATCTGAAGCAAATTCCTGAAAGAATTTAAAGAGAATATAATAGAGAGTAATGACATCCCAAATATTTCCAAGTTTTATTTCTGGGAAGCCGTGAATTTGTTAGCTTGCCAAAGGACTCTATAGACATAAATTAACAGCCATGGGAAGAGGAGTTTATCCTGAATTTTCTAATTGTCCTAATGCAGTCATAAAGGTTCTTAAAAGAGGGATGCAGTGGTTAAAGATGAGAAAAGACGTACATTGATGGCTTTGAGGATAGGGAGAATGATACTTGAATCTATTGAATGATCTCTAAGTAAATAAATAATTTCTTCCCTTGATAATGTAGAAAGAGCTGATGCTACTAACCCTAAGAAAAACCCTGATTTTTTTACTTTTGTCCTCCAAAATGATAAATAATAAATCTGTGTTGTTTTAAGTTACTTAATCTGTAGATGCCTCTCCAGAGTACTGAAGAGCAATGACATCAGGATGGAGACTAAGGAGCGCCTGATCCAGGCTATAGTTTTTGCAATTGTGTGCTATGCGTTGGAGAGCTGGACAGTGACTAGACATGATAGAGAGAATTGATGCCTTTGACCTGTGGTGCTGGAGAAGAGTGTTGACTACACCATGGACTGCTAGGAGACCAAATAGGTTGTTCTGGAAAGGGTGAAGCCAGAATGCTCCTTGGAGTCAAGGATTCTGAAGCTTTGTCTGTCATAATTTGGGCATGTTGCAAGGAGGGGTTGGTTCTCCGAGCAGGACATCATATTTGGGAGAGTGGAGGGATAGTGCAGGAGAGGAAGACTCTCAATGAGATGGATCGATTCAGTGATTGGGGTGGTGGGAGTAGGTGTGTCAGAGACAATGAGGTTGGCACAGGATAGAGCAGGGTTTAGGGCTTTTGTATATAGGGTCACTAGGAGTTACAAGTGATTTAATGGCACATAACAACAACAACAACAACAATTTGTAGTTATTTGTTATAGCAATGCAAAACATTTATACAAAGTGTAACTCAGAGAACTTCTTTGTTGAGGAGAAAACAAGGTCTAGATGGTAACTGTAAGCTACATAAAACTTTTTAATTAGAGAAGACCAAAAGTTGATTGTAACAAATTATGGTTTACCTTGAGAAGAAAGTTACTCCTAGAACACTTACTTGTCCTGCAGTTGTCCATACAGAGCAGAGGAACACAGTAGATTTAAAATCAAGAAAGGTGTTCATAGGTAGCATTTCTCCATACCCATTCAATCTGATGTACTTGGTTCAAATCTACCAGCTACACTGCAGAACAAAGATGAGACATTTCCTCCCATGTGACTTTTTGCCTCTGAAAAGCTGCTAGAGACTCAGCTCTGAGTCATTTCTGTCAATGGTACAGAATAACCATACCATCATGATAGTGTATGTTTGCCAGGACAAACAGAGAAGTCTTGGCAAAAATGTAGACATTACCTCCCTCCTTGGAAGCATAGATGATAAAGCTTTATCTCATTTACTTTTGCATGTTGCTAGGAAAGGCTATTCCTTGCAAAGGAACATCATTCTTGGGAAGGTAGAGGGTCAGAAAAAGAAGTGAAGACTTTCACCAAAATGAATTGACACAGTGACTTGAACAGTGGTACCAAACATATCAGAGATGATGAGGATGGCAAGGATAGGACAGAGTTCAGATCTGTTGTAGATAGTGCCACGATAAGTCATACTCATTTTGATGGCACCAAACATGCAGAGCAAATTATTTGAGAAGCTGGACAATGCGAGGAAGAATGTAATATCAGGATAAAAAAAGACTCATCCACAACCCTCATTATGCAGGTGGCACATGGTTGCTTGCTAAAAATGAGGAAGACTTGTAGAATTGCTGCAGAAGATCAAAGGTTGTGACCTTTGTTGTGGACTCTGTCTCAATGTTAAGGAAACAAGAATACTCCCCAGTGGGTCAATAAGCAATATCACATTGTTGTTTTTTTTCACCATCGAGACAGAACTGACTCATAGATGACCTGCCAGAGAGTTTTCAGAGGCAGTGAATCACAAAAGAAGAGAATGTTCATTCTTCTTTCTCAGAGCAGCTGATGGAGTTATATCTAAATATCTTTGAGTTAGCAGTGTAACTCCTTATCCCTGGGTCACTAGAGCTCCTTAATATTATGATAGATGGAGAAACAATTGAAGTTGTTAATAATTCTACCTTGGATTTGTCCTTGGGGCTAGTGACCAAAACATCAAAAGACATTGGGAAAAGACCTCACCAAGGTGCTGACAAGCATTGAAGCCAGTTTAAAGCTTAAGGTTCTCCTGATTCAAGCCATGGTATTTTCAATTACTTCCTACACTTCTGAATTTTGAACAATGAGTAAGGATGAGAATAAGAATCAATGTCTTTGAGTTGTGTTTTGGATAAGAGTATTGAATATTCCATAGACTGGAAAAAAAACCCCAACCAAAACCAAAACAAACCCACCCATGTTTTGGAGGAAGTGAAATCAGGGTTCTTCTTGAGTATCACATATTTTGTGCATTTTGTTAGGAGTGGCGAATCCTTGAGAAAGCTTTCATTCTTGGAAGGGTAGAGACTCAGTGATAAAGAGAAAGACAATCATCAAGTTAAATTGACACAGTAACTGTAGCTTGAGTATATCAGAGATGGTAAAGATGGTGCAGGATAGGGCAAGGTTCAAATCCATTGTTCATAAAGTCTTTGAGTCACAGTTTATTCAATGGCACCTATCAACAACAAAGTTAAACAGAACAGCAAGGTGCAGCTGATCCAAGCCATTGTCTTTTCAATTGTTTTCTATGCATCTGAGAGCTAGACAATGACTAAAGATGACAGAAAAAAGAATTGTTGCCTTTGAGCTGTGTTTCTAGGGAAGAGCAAAGAATATACCATGGACTTCTAAGAGAATAAATAGGTCTGTTCTGGAGATGATGAAATCAGATTGCTCCTTAGAGGCAGGGAAATTCTGTCTCACATACTTTGGACACATTGTCAGAAAGGACCAGTCCTTGGAGAAGGACATCATGCTTGGAAAGGTGGAAGGTCAATGTAAGATAGTAAGACCCTGGATGAGAGGGTTTGGCACAGTGACTGCGGCAACAGGTTGGGGATATCAGAGATGATGAAGTTGTCAAGGTTCAGAGTCATTGTTCATCGGGACATTGACTCAAAACCAGATAACAACAACAATAAGAAATTAGATTATAAACAGACATTAGATAAGTACTGGTAAATATTTAAAATTTGCAAGCATTTTAAAACAAAAGGAATTTAAGGAAAAGGGGGAAAAAAGAAATCATGTTGGATTTTATGGTGTAAGATCCAACTCTTGGCAAGCACATGTGACAGAGGACGACTGCTCAAAAGATTTTCTTGACGTAATCTTTATGGAAGCACTTCTGTCATGGATCCACTAAGTGATATTTGAGTTATTAATCTTCCAGCTATCAGATACGCTCTTAAATGCTGTACCAACTAGATACTTCGCAGAAGTCAGAGTACTGAATACAAAATAAATAGTTATGTCTAGGAAATCTGCTAAGGATAAAAATTGATAGAGTAGATGTTGTTGCTGCTTTTAGGTGCCATCTAGTCAACTCCAACTCATAGAAACAGGATGTACAAAAGATCAAAATTTTGTCCTATCCTGTGCCATCAGCATAATCTCCATAATGCTCAAGTCCATTGTCACAGACACTGTGTCAATCTACCTCCTTGAGGTTCTTCCTCTTTTGGTGGACTTTACATTTCCAGAAAGATGTCTTTTTCCAAGGACTAGTTCCTCTGACAACATGTCCAAAGTGTTTGAGACAAAGTCTCACCATATTTGCCTCTAAAGAGCACTTGGATTGTACTTGCTCCAAGACAGATTTGGTGTGGCCTTTTTTTTTTTGTTTCATTTTTAGGTAACCCATGGTGTATTATTATTACTCTTCTCCAACACCACAATTCAAAGGAATCAGTTCTTTTTCTTCAATAGAAAAGTTTTATAAAATTTAACTCACCAGACATACCTAATTCCCTCCTTTCCTAATCTATCCTTTTCTCTACATATTTATAGGCCAAGTGTAGGAAGAAAGTGGAGATTTAGAAAAAACTTGAATGATTGTTGGGCTCCATAGTGATTTAATACAAAGAAAAATTAACTTGTCCATTTTAAGAAACATTTTAGCAGCTGGAATCATTAGAAATGTCTTCATAGTAGATAAAATCTGCTTATATTTTTTATTAAATTTTATTAATTTTAATGAACATTTACAGAGATTTTGGGTTTCCATTCATTCATTGTTGCACTGTTTTCTCTACCCTCCTCCCCAGTTCGTTCTTCTTCCCCCCGCCTGAATGTCTGTTTTAATTGTCCAATTGCCACAGTGCTTGTCAAAGCCTGTTCTGATTAATCTCCTTTCTCAGTGTGTCCCTATCACTTCTCCCCGAGAGAAACTTCACCCTGATTCATAAGGAAAAGGGGACGGGTATTCTCTTAGCTACTTCCTGCTGAAAAGGGACGCTGTAGATTTCAGGGGGAAGATCTTGTCTCACTACTCTAAAGGGCCCCGTTGGCAATAGAAAACACGTTGAAAAATCTGCTTATATATTTGTTGTTGTGTACTGTCAAGTTGGAACTGACCCATAACTAACCCTCCAGCAGGTTTTCAGAGGCAGTTAATTGCACAGGAGGGGATTGTCCATCCACCTCCCATGGAGCAGCTAGTGGATTCAAATTGCATGCATTAGGGATTGCAGCACAGATTCTTTTCACTAGGCCACCAGGGCCCCCTAATGCTTATGTGTACCATTATTTATTCCTTCTAACTCTGTTTTCTAGTAGAATATGGAATAAGTCATGCTCTTTTATTTTGCATGATGGTTCTTTAAATATGTGAAGACGGAATATCCATGTGCAGGAGAATTTCATTTTTATGTTGAACTTCCTTTTTAGGCTATACCCATGCCAGTTGGCTAAGTAGTACTGGTCTCTTCAACTATGTTTCATATAATCTGTTTTACAGATAATTTAGTTTCCTGACTCCTTACTTGTGAAGGCACTAGAATTAGTCAATTAGCTTATTAAAATGTTGGCCTGAACATATAGTCTGGCCAATTCAGAACACTAGGTACCACTCATTGTTTTGAACTTTACCGTTTTATTAATGGAAATTAAAACTCTAGTGAATTTTTTTGTAATCATATTTTACCATAAACACAATTAGAGCTTTGATTTAGTTAAAAAACTCTGAGGTTTTCTTTCCTATAATAATTTTGCCAAAAAGGCCATCATGTTCTATGATATGTTAAAATATTATCATTGAACTTTACTCTCTTCTACTAGAATTCATTTATTGTAGTCTCTTATTCCACCATCATCTAATCTTTATGAATCTTACTTTCTTGCATCCAAAACAGATTTTCTCTTTTATGATCTTGTCATATGTTGACGTGATAAACATGCTTTCTCTGCTTCCAGAGAAATTCCAGTTGAAGTAATAATGAGATTAAAATTTTTACACATCAATTAAATAAGAAAGAAAAAGATGTGAAAGAGACAAGTTCATGAACTATTAATAAAAGCACAGGCTGATCTAACTGTGTGGAAATCAATTTGACAATAGGCAGCAAATTTCAAGAATGTGTATTCTTTTTGATGTGTAATCTCTCTTTGAAAAATATTGCAAAGGAAATAATTCATCCAGGGAGAAGAGTATAGCAACATAACATACTATCTTAAAATCTGGGACATCTAAATATGTCACTAATTGATGGGCTAAATTTTATTTAATCTACAAAATAAAATTTTACATAACCAATGAAAATTATCTTGTATTTCAATATGGTAAAATGGATAAAAGGAAGAGAAGGCTTCAGCATAATATAGTCAAGTATTTTGGTGGGATAAATTACAAATAATTAAATATTTACTATTTCAATAATTCCACCAAATTTGGTGACATGAATGTCATTCATCAAGTTCTTCAGTCATCACCATTATCCATTTGCAAACATTTCCATCACCCTTAACAGAATCTCAATGCCTCCAAAGGAATGGATCTCCTTTTCTTCCCTGTTCTCCTCATCTCTGATAACTAATAACAAACTTTGCCTGCAAACACTTGTTTGTTCTAGGTATTTCATAGAAGTGGAATCATGCAGTGTTTGCCCTGTTTTGTAAAAAAAAAAAAAAGATAAAAGGTAAATTTGTGTGGGATGAATATATATGTGTACTTATAGAGAAATGTCTGAAAGACTATGCATAAATAGAATAGTAATTATGAATTTGTGATATAATTATGTTGATATTAGAAGCTGTCAAGTTGGTGCACATTCATAGAAATCCTATACACAAACACTACAAGCTGGGTCTCGTATCATCTTCACAATGATTACTATGTTTGAATTCATTGTTGCAGCCATCATGTCAATCCACCTCATTAAGGATCTTCTTCTTTTCCACTGGCCTCCTACTTTATCAATCATGAGGTCCTTTTCTGCCATGTTCTGATAATATTACCATAGTATATGAGAGGAAGTCTCATCATCCTTACTTTTAAGGAACAGTTTTAGTACTTTATCTAAGCAAGATTTGTTTACTTTTCCATAGTTTATACTATATTCTATATTTGCCAGTACCCCAATTCAAAAGTATAAATTCTTAAATCTACCTTCTTCATTGTCCACCTTTCTCATAAGGTTATGAGCAAATGAAAAATAATATGGCTTAAGTTCAGACATACTTAGTTCTCTGACAGCTTTACTTTTACAACTTGAAAAATGTCCTATGCAGCAGATTTTCCTAACACAATATATCCTTTGCTTTTCTTGACTGCTGTAATCATGGGTGTTGATTATGGGTTCAAATACAGTGAAATCCTTGACAACTTCAATATATTTTTCCATCTATTATGATGTGGTCTATAGGTATAATTTGGAAAAAAATGTGTTCTTTAGGTTATGGTGTCATATCAACTCAACTCATGGTTGTAAGGTCAGATCCAACTCACAGCTAACTTTCCATTAGGTTCTTGAGGCTGTAAATCTCACAGGAGATTGCCTCCTTTTCTGTGGACTAGTACCACCAGGAGAATATGGTCTTTGGATTAGCAACCAACTCTATATGGACTATGACACCAGAGATTCCCATGTTGAAGCGTATTCCATACTTATAACTGCAGGCTTCGATCTTCATCAGTAAGTGCTTCTTGTTTTCTTAGCTTTCAGTAGACAAGCTTTATTATTTGCTTATAGAAGGTTGTTAATCTTTCACCAATCCTAATACCACATTCTTCTTCGTATAATCTAACTTCTTAAACTATTTCCTCAGTTGTTGTTATTGTTGTTGTTAAGTGCTGTAGAGTCATAGGTGACCCATAGTGACCCTATGAACGGAAGTCTTGAATCCAAAACTTTCATCTTTTCTCCAGGTTCATAAAGTTCCCAGAGAAAAGCTTTTGGATTTTTTTTTTTTTTTGGAAGTGGATGCCACTCCTGCTTCCAAGGCTGTTTTATTTGGGAGATTTACAAAAACCAGGCCCAAGGGCTGCAGGCCTTAAAGCCCAAAAGCCTTTTTAAATACGAGGCCAAATCCAATCAGCTCACACCCTGTTGTGAGCAAAGCCACACGCTCGTCTCAACCCCAAACCAGAAGTGAAAAGACACAAGTCTGGCATATATTTAAATAATGCAGTGTCCCCTGGTCCTGTTCCAATAACTGCTTCTTGATCTAAGAGCACAATGCTCTGAAAGTTCCATTCTTGGTAGTATCAACAATTTGTTATTATGTATAGACAAATGCCTTTTAGAAGTAAAAAAAAATACAAGTAGATAATTTTCCTGGCATTCTCAGTTATTAGCCAAGATCCACCTGATGTGACATATGAACGATGATATTTCTCATTATAATCCTCTTCTGAATATGGCTTACGTTTCTGACCATTCCTTTTTGATGTACTGCTGCAACTATGCTGAACAAATTATTCAAGAAGCTAGATTCTATGAAGAAGAATGTGGCATCAGGATTGGAAAAAGACTCATCAATAACCTTCATTATGCAGATGACACAACATTCCTTGCTGAAAGTGAGGAGCACTTATGTGTCACTGAGTTGACTACAACTCGTAGTGACCTTTTAAACAATACCTCTGAAACTTGTGCCATCCTGAGCCAACTTCACTGTCTCAGACATATTTGACCCTATTGCCAAAGTCACTCATTAAATCCATTTCTTTCAGGGTCTTCCTCTCCTGTACTGACCCACCCTTCCAAATATGATGCCCTTTCTCCAATGACTGTTCCCTTCTGGCAACATGCCAAGACACTGCTGCATTTAATATAAATTGCATTCCAATGTCTAGAAAACAAAAATTCTCACCAATGGAACAATAGGTAACATCATGATAAATGAAAAAAGATTGAAACTGTTAACTACTTTATCTTAACTTGGATCCACAGTCAATAATACATTTAATATAAGCAATGAGAAGATCAAGAGATGTATAGTGTTGGACAGGTGTGTAATCAGAAACCTCTTCAAATTATTGAGGGGTGATGGTGTAAATTCGAGGAATAAGGTGTTCCTTTCAACCAGTCCTTGGAGAAGGACATCATGCTTGGAAGGGTGGAGGGACAGTGTAGCAGAAGGTACTGGGTGAGATGGATTGACAGAGTAATTGTGATAATGGGGATGGGTACGTCAGAGACAGTGAGACTTGCTCAGGATAGGGCAAGGTTCAGAGCATAAGGTCACTATGAGTTGCAGGTGACTCAATGGCACATATCAGCAACAGCAACAACAACAAGGTGCACCTGATACAGGTTATGGTCTTTTCAGTTACTTGCTATGGTGCTGAGAGCTAGACAATGAATAAGGATAACAGAAGAATTGGTGCCTTAGAACTGTGGCATTGAAAATGAGTGCTGAGTATGTTGTGGACTTCCAGAAGAACAAACAAATATGTCTTTGAGAAGGCGCAGCCAGAGTGCTGCTTGGAGGCAAATATAATAAAGCTTCATCTAACATACTTTGGCATGTTGCTACGAGGGTCTATTCCTTGGAAAAGGACAACATACTTAAAAGGGTGGAGAGACAATGAAGGAAGGGAAGACCCTCAACCAGGTAGATTGATATAGTGACGCAACAATGTACTTGAGTATGTCCAAGATCTTGAAGATGGCACAGGATTGGACAAGGTTCAGATCTGTTGTTCACAGGGTCTCTATGAGTTGTACTAAACTCACCAGTACCTAGCAACAACAAAATTTTACTTTCATGTAATATGATGTTGTTGTTATGTGCTGTCAAGTTGCTTGTGACTCACAGCGACCCCATATACAACAGCCCTAAACCCTGCTCTGTCCTGTGCCAGTCTCACTGTCTCCGACACACCTACCCCGATTACCCCAGTCACTGAATCAATACACCTCATAGATAGTCTTCTTCTCCTGTGCTGTTCCAGAAGGAGCATGATGGCCTTCTCCAAGGACTGGTCCCTCCTTGCAACATGTTCAAAGTATGTCAAATGAAAATCCAGAATCCTTGCCTGGTTTAACTCACTCCAGGATGAAATTGTTCCTTTTCTTGGTAGTCCATGGTATATTTGACACCCTACTCCAGCACCACAGCTCAAAAGCATCGATTCTCCTACTGTCCTCCCTCGTCATTATCCAGCTCTCTGACACATAGCAAGTGATTGCAAAGGCCATGGCCTGTATCAGGTGTATCTTAGTCTCCAGGTGACATCATTGCTCTTCAGTACTTCGGAGAGATCCCTAATAGCAGACTTTCCCATCACAATATGTCTTTTAATTTCCTGGCTGCTGGTGCCAAGAGTGTTGGTTGTGGAGCCAAGCAGACTAAAGCTGTTAACAATCTCAATCTCTTCACCATCCATTATGATGCTGCCAATTGGCCCAGTGGTGATAATCTTTGTCTTCTTGATATTGAGCCTCAATCCATATTGAAGGCTGCAGTCTTTGACCCTCTGCAGCAAGTGCTTTGTTTTATAATTTCAACATTTTGTTGGATAATCTTTCTTCGGAACCGGCACAGATAAATATATTTTCCAGTAGGTTGGCCCAGTAATTGTTTCCTATATTGCTTGGCATAGATAAGTGACATTTTCAGCATTGATTCTTTCTGCTTACATATCTGAATTGGTATTCTAGCATTCTCTGGAGCTTTGTTTTTCACATGCGCTTTCGGTGAAGTTTGAATTTCTTTCAATAGTATTTATCTGAACGTCAACATTGTGAAATAGTTGAAAAAAAGTCATTCTTTTTTTTGTGCAATGCCTATATGTTCCTTCCAATTTCTTTTGATGCTTCCTACATCACTCATGGAACTAGAAGTCAAGAAATCAAACAACATATTGCACTGGAAAAATCTGCTGTCAAGTGCCTCTTTGCAATGTTAAAGAGCAAAGGTGTCAGTTTAAATTTTAAATCATGATGTTTTCGATTGTTTCATATGCATGTGAAAGTTGAATTCTGAATAATCCAGACTGAAGAATTGATGCCTTTAAGTTGTGATATTGGAGAGGAGTACACACAAATCTATGTTGGAAGATAATTTGAACATACTTTTAAGAGAGGCCAATCCCTGAAGGACATCATACTTGGTAAAATGAAATATGAAGACCCTTAAAGAGATTTTTTTAAATAAACACTATGATTACAATGGGTTCAAAAAGAAATGATTGCTAGAAGGGTTTAAGACAGGGTAGTACTTCATTCTGTTGTGCATGGGATTGCTATAAGTTGGAACTGACTGAATAGTCACCTAACAATTACTGTGTCAGACTTTTTTTTTTCAGATATTGGGAAGAACACAGAAAACAAAAAGACCTTTGCACATAGATCATATAATACAGACAACAGATTGTTGATCATATTTAAATATTCATGCCATCACTGGGATTTTATGACTAAACTCTTTAAGGGAGCTTTTATGACCTAGTGGTAAGGAACTACACCACCATCCCAAAGGCACATGGTTCAAATCCACGAGCTGTTCTCTTATCCCATATGATTTGCTGCATCTGAAAGTCTGCTGGAGAGTTAGCTATGAGTTGGTTCCACCTTGATATATGTAATAACAATATACTTCTATGGAATTCTTTTAAGAATTGTAGTCATGTGGGAGGAGCTGTGCAGCAAAATGGAAAAGGGTTGTGCTACTAACTGAAAGGTTGCAGTTTACCTACCAGCAACTCTATGGGAATATGATGAGGTGCTCTGCTCCCATAAAGATTTACAGCCTCAGAAATACTATGGGCTGTCCTACTCTGTCCTATAGGGTTACTGTGAGTCAGAACTGACTAGATGGTAGTGAGTCCGTGGTAATACATGATTATAGATTTCTAATGGGTCTCTTTAACTACTATTCTTTCAGATTTGTCTAGAAATGTATGAATCATACTGTTGTTTTTTGCTTGTTTTGGGTGTGTGTGTGTGTGTGCGCGCATGCATATGCGTATTAGGAGCATAGTAAAACGAACTAAGTAAAAGCGCAATAAACTATTTTACATATATAGATAAAATAGACATGTGATTGATGCCTATTCTCTATCAGACACTCAGTGTCAAACTTATCCCAAATAGCATTAAGTGGTTTGTTTTTCTTTTATATTTTGTACGTTTGTTTTGTTTTTCTCTTCCTTTGAATGGCTACAGTGCTCTAAAATAGCTTTCTTTAATACTTTTGACTGGTATTTTTCCTGGATAAATATGGCTTATTTGAGGTCTCAATCTCAAATTCAAATTAAGAAAGTAGCTTTGTGTTAATATCAGTCTTAAAAAATGGAGAAGATTGAGAAAATAAGTAGTGTTATTGCTCTCTGTGGCATAGTTTCCAAATTTTTGGTGAGCAAGAACATGTTATTTCAGACATCGAAATGAAATAACTTTCTTACCTATAAAAATAAAATGTAAAGGAGAGAAAGGAAAACAAGTGGTAAGAGCAGGAATGTTATTTTATTTATTTAATTTTTTCTAGCTTTTTTCCTAAGACTTAATTGGTCGTTAGCCATATAAATAGTATTACATTTTTAAAAGCTCATAATTACTTAAAGTAAGAATTTGGTGACTGAATTAAGGTTTTATTTTAGTTTTTTTAAAAAAAATTCTTTCTTTCATGTGTTGTTGTCTCTGTTATGTGCCACGCAGTCAACTCTGACTCATAAAAACCCTATGTGCAACAGCTCTGAATTCTGCTCTATCCTGAGTCTTCATACATGCTCTACAATAATGGTTGTATACAGTATTAGTATTTATGAGACTGGGTTAGTTCACTTAGAATAATGCTTTCCAGTCCCTTCCATGTTAGGTAGTAATCTACAAAATGTTGTTCCTGTGTGCTGTATAGTATTCTATTGTGAGAATGTACCATAATTTCTCAATCCATATTGTGGTTGTACATCTGGGTGTTTCCATGTTGTTGAGATGATAACGCTGCTATGAACATTGGTGTACAAGTCTACATTTATGCCTCAGGTCTTACTTCCTCAGAGTATGTTCCAAGCAGTGGAATAACAGTTTCTGGTGCCTGGAGTATTTCACACTATTCTTCATTCACATTGTGTTTTATACAATCATCTCCATGTGTTATGTCTTATATAATTAATCACCATTGGAGGGGGAAGGAGATGGTTTGGCAATTATTCTAACAATGGGTTTGAGCAAACTGGAGATCATGAGGCTCATACAAGAAAGGACAGAGTTTTGATGTGTTGTTAATAGGGTTCCTAAGAGTTTGGTTGCCTTGGCAGTACCTAACAGCAACAATGTCATTATCATAATCTTCATCGTCATCACTATCATCATCAGTTTTATAGTATTGCTTAATTCATTAATAAAGATGACACTCTGAGAACTTTCCACAAAAATAAGTTATTTATTGTTTGCTTTTTTTATGTTTGCTCATGCTTTTAGTTTCAATAACTTCAAAAGAAAGCAGATTTTTAAATGTATCAATTATCATTTTTACATTCATTATATTATTTTAAAAGGAATTGTGATTAGTATATAACTAGTGTTCTTTTTTGGTATAACGGATAAGAAATTTTGTATCTTATAAGATTTCTTATAAGAAGAGGGAAAGTTGTCACAAAAGGACAAATACCGCATGGTGCCACCATTGTAGAATGGGACTGACCTTAGGGTTGGGGAGAGACTGAGAAAGATGAGTTCAATAATGTATACTGCACTGAAACAGACAAGGGAGAAAACTGTTTAAAAGGGATATGTGATTAAGTATTTTTGTCATGATAGGAGTCTAGAGTGAAGGCTACATGGTGGAGTGGACCTGGAGGAGGGTTTGTAAAACAATGAAAGAATTTTTAATTTACTTTTCCAAGAGGGTAGTGTTCGGGGGTCAGGGTTGGAAGGGGAGAAATGTGCAACAATGAATGACTGGAAATCCAAAGTCTCTGTAAATTTTTATTGAAATTAATAATGTTGTTGTTGTTATGTGCCATCGAGTCGTTTGTGACTCATAGCAACACTATGTACAAGAGCTCTAAATGCTGTTCTATCCTGTGCCAACCTAACCATCTCAAAAGCACTTATTCCCATTGCTCTAGTCACAGAATCGATCCATCTCATCGGAGGTCTTCCTCTCCTTCACCGCCCCTCCACTTTGCCAAATATGATGTCCCTCTCCAAGGACCAGTCCCTCTTTGCAACATGCCCAAAGTATGTCAGATGAAGCTTCAGAATCCTTGACTCCAAGGAGTGGCTTCACCTTCTCCAGGACAAATCTGTTTGTTCTCCTAGCAGCCCATGGTATGTTCAACACTCTTCTTCAGCACCAAAGCTCATTTGATTGTGCTAATGTGAAACCTATACTTAGACAAAGAGGCAGTCGTCAGAACAGAGCAAGGAGACACTACATGGTTCAAAATCAAGAAGGGGGAAATTAATAATAAACTTAAACAAAAAAAATTTAAGTTAGAAAAAAAAGAAGAGGAAAAGTCTTTCTACTCTTTATTTAAGACCTGATTTCAGCCAAGTGTCCAGGGAAACACAGGTCAGTAGGTAGGCTTGAGGGAATCTAAGAAAGTCCTAATATAAATAATGGACAGAGAGCCGCTCTAAGTAAGTCTCTCTTTCATCTTACTTTGATGCTTTCTTGAAAATTCAGTATTTTTCCATAATATCCTTCAGTATTTCAACTGGAGACTTGAGATTTTTCTTCAATTTTCTCAGTTTGAGAAAGATCGAGAGTTCTTCCCTTTGGATTTTCTAACTCCAAATGTTTGCACGTTCTGTTATAATACTTTGCTTTATCTTCTAGTGCTGCCTTAGGAATCATCTGTTCAGCTCTTTTACTTCTTCATGTCTTCCCTTTGTTTTCATTTCTTTAAATTTTAGTTCAATTTCCAATCACTTCTGACATTCCTTTTGGTCTCTTCTTTCTCCCCTTCCTTTGTAATGACCTTTGGCTTTCTTTATGCTCTAAAAAGAATTGATGGATGTGAAATCATTTTAGGAAATAGTATATAGTAAAGAAACAATGACAATAAAATAAGAAGTTCAATCCATACTGAAGACGTTGGAACAAAATAAGGGTCCCGGAATTTATGAAACATAAATTGACATATTCCAATAAACAGATGCAGTTCTGGATGTACTCATGAGGCCATGTCAAGAGTTATGGAAGTGGGATACCGAAGTGGGAAGATAGTCAACTAATTGGAAGAAATCCGTATTTATTCTCATTCCCAAAATACATGATCCTACAGAATGTGGAAATTATAGAACAATGTTATTAATATCACATGCAAGTAAACATATTACCTAAGATTATTCTGAAACTACTAGAGCAGTGTTTGACAAAGAACTTCTAGGAATTCAAGCTGGGTTTAGAAGAGGCCATGACACCAGAGATATCATTGCTGATGTCGGATGGATTTTGGCAGAAAGCAGAGAATTCCAGAAGGATGTCTATCTCAATTTTATTAACTATGCAAAGACGTTTGACTGTGTGGTTTACAACAGATCATGGCTAGCACTGAGTAAAATAGAAATCTCATTCTCTTTATTGTGCTTTTTAAAATACTGATTTATTTACAAAATTCGAATATATTGTTTTTCACTCAAAATCTTTCTTATTTCCTTCACCTCCGCTCCATCGAATTACACAACTCTATTATTAACATCCCCCCCCACCCATGCTTTCACCCTTCCTCCTCTTGAATCCTTATACCCATTCTACAATAATGGTTTTATACAGTATTAATCCTTGTGGGACTAAGTTAGTTCACTCAGCATAATGCTCTCCAGTCCCTCCCAAGTTAGGTAATAATTTAATTATATGTGGCATAGTATTCCATTGTATGTATGTACCACAACTTCTCAATCCATTCATTTGTGGTTGGACATCTAGGATCTTTTACAAATAGAGCAAAGGAACAATGCAGTGTTTTAAATAAAGAAAGGTATGTAGCTGGACTGTATTTTTTCTTCATACCTATTCAATTTTGTGGGTTGCACAAATCATTCCAGAGCTGAACTTTGTGAAGAAGAGTGTGCCATCAGGATTGGAGGGAGCCTCATCAACAACCTGTATTAGGCTGATGACACAAACTTACTTATTGAGAGCGAGGAGGACTTAGAGCACTTGTAGAAAATCAAGAACTACAGTCTTCAATATGGATTATACCTCAACATCAAGAAAACCAAGTGCTCATCATTGAATCAATAGACAAAATTATGATAGATGGAAAAGAGATTGAAGCAATCATTAATTTCATCTTTTGTGGATCTATAGTTAACACGCTTGGGATCAAGCAGTCAAGAAATCAAAGGATAAGTTGCACTGGGAAAGTCTACTATCAGTGATCTCTCCAGAGTACTAAAGAGCAATGATGTCAACTTAAAGACTAAAATGTGTCTGATCCTAGCAATGGTCTTCTCAATTGCTTTATATGTGTCTGAAAGTTGTATAATGACTATGAACAACAGGAGAGTCAATGTCTACGAGCTGTGGTATTGGGGAACATTACTGAAGGCATCATTCTCTGGTTTTCATGGGTAAAAGCTGTTCAGTAACTTTCTTCTGTCCTGCTCTTGGAGTAGTATGATATCAGGAGTTGAAGGAGCAATGGCATCTTAATGATGAAGAATCGAACTGCCAACACAAAGGCTCATAGTTCAAATCCACCAGTTGCTACACAGGAGAAACATAGGCAATAAATTCCTGTGTGATTTATTGCCTCTAAGGACCTATTTGATGTTCAGCTATGAGTCTGTTTCAACTCTACTGTACACAACAACAATCAGAGGTTGAGTCAATGGGCAAAACTGTCCCAATAAGCAACATTATTAGAGATGGAGAAAAGATGGAAATTACCAATATTTTTGTCTTATTTGAGTCCATAATCAACACTCTTGATACTAGTAATCAAGAAATCAAGAGACATGTTGCATTAGAAAATCTGTTGTTAAAGACCTCTCCAATTCACTAAGAGTAACAATTCCAGTTCAAAGATTAAGGTGTGTTTTGAGTTAAACCATGATTTTTCTTTTCATTATTTACAATGCATCTTAAAGTTGAATAATAAATATGAATGACAGGAGAAAAGATGGATGTATTTGAGTTGTGGTGTTGGAGAAGATCATTGAATATTCCATGGACTACCGAGAGAACAAACAAAGTTAATATACAATAATGAGTGGGTTGTTGTTATGTGCTGTCGAGTCACCTGTGACTCATAGCAACCCTATGTACAATAGCCCTAAACCGTGCTCTATCCTGTGCCAATCTTATTGTCTCTGACACACTTACCCCCATTACCCTAGTCACTGAATCAATCCTCATCAATCAATCATCAAGGGTCTTCCTTTCTTGTGCTGTCCCTCCACCTTCCCAAACATGATGTCCCTCTTCAAGGACTGGTCCCTCCTTGCAAGATGTCCAAAGTATGTCAGATGAAGCTTCAGAATCCTTCTGTCCAAGGAGCAGCCTGGTCTCACCTTCTCTAGGATGAATTTATTTGTTCTCCTAGCAGTCCATGATATAGTCAACAATCTTCTCCAGCATCACAGCTCAAAGGCATCAATTCTCCTTCTGTCATCGTTATTCATTGTCCAGCTTTCTGATTCATAGCAAGCAATTGCAGATCATGGCCTGTATCAGGCACACCTTAGTCTCCACACTGACATTGTTGACTCTTCTGTGCTTTGGAGAGGTCTCTGACAGCCAAGTTTCCCAGTGCAATTTGTCTCTTGATTTCCTACAGCTGGTACCAAGAGTGTTGATGGTGAAGATTAGTAATTTTAATTAATGCATTACAATAACCACTTGGAATTAACTTTAAAATAGAATATGTATAATTGATTTAATGAAGGGGAGGGAAAGCATTCAAGGGCAGCATTTGCCCAAGGATAAATCTGTGAAGGCAGGAAAGATTAAGAAAGAAGGAAAATGGAAATAGTACATACAGAAAAGAATTGGGAAGAATATGATTACATTGTAGACATTACAAACAATGCCATGAAAAAAAAGTATATGAACTATTGAATGGAAAATCCATTTGCTTTGTAAAATTTTACACAAATCCAAGAAAAACTTTAAAAAAGACTATTCTTATTTCTGCTTTTTTACATTTGTAGAGATGCTGGCTCTATTTTATATAGACTCTCAGGTTGTTATGAAAATATTGAGCAGAAGTCTTGGAAAATTCTTAAATAAATTTAGAGGAAAATAATGTTCAAAGGTATGACCTTTCTCTCCCTCTTAAGGAAATTACTCTTTCTCCTCCTCCTCCTCTCTCCTCTCATTAAATGATTTACATCTCTTACATTTTAATAGGCTGTTAATCTCCTGGTTGAATGTGGGTGGAGCTTGAGATATATAAGATGACAGTTTTCAATAGAATAAGGCCTATTTATCTCAGCCTCAGCCTCCTTTGTTATTTGCTTGGATGCAGGCAACTTTTTTTTTTCAGATCTAAACTTGAAGGCCAGGCCTGATTGGCACTCATCAGACATGGCTGGGCTAGCACCAAAGTGCATCTTGTATACTAAGGAGCAGTTGAAGTTCTTTGAGCAGGGCTCATGAAAGAGAGTGCTCCCGTTGCAGCATTCCCAGGTCTATTGCATCTGTTTTAATTTTTTTTTTTCCAATGACAAGACATCCTAGCTACTGTGATATCACTTCATTCTACTTTTTACTAAAAGAATGGAAAGATTACACAGAATAAGGTGGCAGTACAAAGAGGAAGAGAAGACTTCGGTTGCTTCAGATGATAATTGTTTGCCTGTTTTTCTAGAGTCCAGTCACTGTGTTCAGGTGGAGCCAGGCAGACAAAGAATGAGTCAGAGTCCTTTTTCTTATTTTGTGAGTGTCTTCTGCTTTTGTGTTGGATGCTGTGGCATAGAGTCCAATAATGTACTTTTCAATCTTTCCTCAGGAACATTGAATTTAGTATAAATTGCCTAGACAATTTGGCTCATCATTTTTCTTTTATACTCCATTTTTCTTTCATTTATATTGCTGAATGTTTTGATGGGAGATGGCAGATATAATCTTTATTCGTGTTCTCTATTGTAGCACTTCACCTACTGCATGCATGTTGGTAGGCGAGGTTATTCCTTGGAGAGGCTTAGAAAGGCCAGCCAAAGAAAGGAAGACTCTCAACCAGATGGATTGACACAATGACTGCAGCAATGGTTTCAAGTGTGCCAGAGATTGTGAGGATGGTCCAGGGCAGGGTTCAGATCTGTTGTTCATATAGTCACTATGGGTTGTACTCAGCTCAATGACATCTAACAACAAATCATGACATTCCATTGGACCGAAAACAGGAATCATTCCAAGGGGAAGTTCTGAAAACAGAGGCAGAAAAATTTATGAGTCGCAGGCGACTCGACGGCACATAACAACAACAACACCCTTATCCTTTTAGGGAACTTACATACAGAGGTAGTTACTAAAATTCCTTGAGTGAGATAAAGGGGTGTATCTCCTTGAATAGCAGAACAAGATGAACAAGTTGAAGTTTATATACTTAGAGCTTACACACAAAGGTATGCTTGTGGAAGCCTGGGGAGGGGGGAAGCCCCTATCTAATTTACAATAGAGGCCAAGTGGTAAGACTTGTGCTACAATTCCAAAGGCACACAGTTCAAATCCACCAGCTGTTCTGTGGGAGAAAGATGGGCAATCTCCTCCCTTGAGATTTACTTCCACTTGAAAACCACTATGAGTTTGTTCCAGCTCAATGACAGACAACAACAACAACAGCAACAGCAGCAACAATATACTATGAAGTTGCTTTTTGCAGTAGTTAGTGGGTTCCAAATGAACTTACATTGAATCAAATGTTCACTGGGTTTTTCCTGGCACAAATCACTGCCCATTTAGAAATTCTGATTCTCGGAGTTCTTTGTGATCAAGACTTCCATTTATTTACAAATTGAGCAGATGTATGTTTATATTCTCATTGCAAAAAAAAAAAAATGGAACTAGAAAAAAAAAACCCAAAATACAGTTTTCAGTGGGGTTGATTCGGGCGCTCACAGTGGCTCCTGACAGACACTTTTGACTAGAACTGTGCTTGGTGGCATATCAAAGGTTGTGAGTTTTCAGAAACAAATTACTAAGTCTTTCTTTTATGACACCTCTGAGAGGATTTGAACTGTATTTTGATTAGTAGCTAAGTACTTAAATATTTGTGCCACCCAGGAACCAAAACATAGACAACTTACTTTATTCAAGTCCCTAAAATCTTGATGGCATGGTGGTTAATTTTTATTTATTATTTATTTATCTATCTATCTATTCATTCATTCATTTATTTTTGATCCACCCTTTCCTTACTCCACCACCATCCCTTCCTACTTTTGCCTACAGCATTCATCACCCGTCTCCCATTGATCATCCCCTGATGGGATGGCCTAAGTCTCAAGCCATCAGCATTTAAGTGCTTCTGAACATATTGTGCTGCTGTCAGTCTCTTATGATGCAGCCAATATGACTTCACTTTAAAGTTGTTAAGTACAACTGTAATGTACAGCTTCTTTTTCTGGAAGGTTCTGAGAAAAAGTCCTTGGTGGTTAAGGAATTAGGCTGCTAACCCAAAGGTTAATGGCTCAAATATACAAGTCATTTTCTAGGAGAAACACAAGATAGCCTGCATCCATACAGATTTACAGCTTTGTAAACACTACCAGCAGTTCTATTCTGCTCTACAAGGTCACTATGCATCAGAATACACTTGACTGCAGTGGGTAAAGTACAAAATGAAATAACTGTTGTTATGTACCATCTAGTCATCTGTGACCCACAGCAACCCTATATACAACAGCTCTGAGGCCTGCCCTGTCCTAAGCCAGTCTCACTAATTCCAACACATCAACCCTCATTGCCCCTGTCACTGTGTTAATTCATCTTATCCAGTATTTTCCTCTCCTGCTCTGTCCCTCTACCCTTCTGAGCATGATGTCCTTCTCCAGGGATCTGTCTCTCCTGGCCATGTGCCCAAAGTATGTGAGAAGGAGCTTCAAAGTCCTAATCTCCAAGGAGAAACTTGGTTTCACTTTCTCCAAGGCAAATCTATTTGTTTTCTGGGCAGTCCAATGTATGTTCAAGACTCTTTTCCAGCACCACAGTTTGAATGCATCTATTTTTCTTCTGTCATCCTTAGTCATTGTCCAGTTCTCTGATACATAGTAAGTAATTGCGAAGACCATGGCCTGGATTCGGTGAACTTTTGTCTCTAGACTGACATTTTTGCTTTTCAGCACTCTGGAGTGCTGAAAAAAATCATCTATTTCCTCTTCTTTGGCTCTGATTCTTGATGAAGTGCTTGCTGCAAAAGGTCAAGGACTATAGTCTTCACTATGGATTGAAGCTCAACATCAAGAAGACAAGGATTCTCCCCACTGGGCCAATTGTCAGCACCATCATAGATGGAATAGAGATTGAGGTTGTTAACAATCACAGCTTGCTTGACTCCATAAACAACACTCTTAACACCAGCAGTCAAGAAACTAAAAGACGAATTACATTGGGAAAATCTACTGTTAGGGACTTCTCCAGAGTGCTGAAAAGCAACAATGTCAGTCTAGGGACTAAAGTGCACCTAATCCAGGCCATGGTCTTTGCAATTACTTGTTATGTGTCAGAGAGCTGGACAGTGACTAAGAATGACAGAAGAAGAATCAACGCCTTTGAGTTGTGATGCTGGAGAAGAGTCTTGAACATACCTTGGATTGACAAGAAAACAAATAGATCTTGGAGAGGGTGAAACCACATTTCTTCCTTGGAGGCTAGGATTTTGAAGCTCTGTCTCATATACTTTGGGTGTGTGGCTAGAGAGCCCAGTGCTTGGAGAAGGACATCATGCTCAGAAGGGTGAGTGGACAGTACAGGAGAGGAAGATTCCGGATGAGATGAATTGATACAGTGACTAGGGGAATGGGGATTGGTGGGTCGGAATTAGTGAGACTGGCTCAGGATAGGGCAGGTTTCAGAGCTGATATGTATAGGGTCACTATGGGTCATAGGTGACTTGATGGTACGTAGCAATAACAAATCTAGATGATAGTCATAATTTGACTATTACAAATACTATAGGTGAAATTCTCACCACTGGATGGATAGACACTGTCATGATAGATGGAGAAACGACTGAAACTGTCAACGACTTCATCTCATTTGGATCCACTATGAATACACTTGGTACCAGTGGTCAGGAAATCAGAAGATGTATTTCACTGGGAAAGTCTGCAGTTTGGGAATGCTACAGTTACTAATGGGCAATGGTTTTAGTTTGAGGACTAAGGTGTACCTGATTCAAACCGTAGTCTTTTCAATCACTAATTTGCTGAGAGCTGGACAATAATGAGTATGACAGTAGAAGAATTGATGACCTTTTGTGTGGTGTTGGAAAGCAGTATGGTGTTGATAAGTGTGGTCCAGAACTGTGGTACTAAAGAAGAGTGCTGAATAGCCTATGGATGGAAAAAAAAAGGTATGTCTTGGAGAAGATGGAGCCAGAATACTCCTTGGAAGCAAGGGTGGTAAAAATTCATCTCACTTAGTTTAGGCATGTTGCTAGGAAAGGCAATTTCTTGGGAAAGGACATCATGCTTGCAAAGATGTGGAGATTGTGAAGGAGAGGAACATCTTAATGAAATGGATCTGGCTTCAGCAGTGAGTTCAAGTGTGTCAGAGATTACGTGGATGGCACAGGATAGGACAGGGTTCAGACCTGTTGTTCATAGGGTTACTATGAGTCGTAATTCACTCAGTGGCACCTAGTAATAGCAACCACCACTACCTCAATGATGTTATTATAGAATTTCCTAAGAGTAAGGAAAATTCATTGACTTCGTAGGCAATATTAGGGCTTATTCATTACTTTTAGATATTATGCTTATGATAAAGACATTGGTCTTTATATGAACTAACATGTAATTATTTTTTCACAGTATATCACAAGAACTTTTCTTGTCTTGTACACTTATATATATTAGCACATAAACATAACATTAGGCAAGCTGCATGTGAACTCATTATTTTGTTATTCCCTTAAGGAGGTAAAAGTTGGTTCACATAAAGTGCAGTTCTAAAATAAAAGTGTTAACCTGCTTTGCCTACATGCTGATAATGGTATCTTTCAAACGAAAGACCTTCAGCTAAAATACTAAAGAACTTTTCAGTAGTCATGCAGTGTCTCTTTGGACACCAATTGAGGAAGAAAGGCAAAAATACTGCAAACATCAATTAAGCACACCAGCAATGTCTTCATTTATTTAAAGTTGTTGGGTTCTAAGATTGTAAAGCTTTCTGTTATCGCAGAAGAGTAAGTATTACTGTTCAAAGAACATTATTTTAATAAAAGCTGATATAATACTCTAATCAGAATATGCACAAATTGTTCATTACTTCACAAAATCGTTTTAAATGTCAAGAAAATGACATCAAAAAGTTACTTAAATGTATCAACCAATATATAGGAATTAATTGAAAACATACGGATTATCTGTTGTTTTTGTTGTTAGGTGCTTTTGAGTCCAGTATGACCCATAACAACTCTATGAATAACAAATCTGAACCCTCTCCTTTTCTGTGCAATCCTCACACTTCCTACAAACAAAAGCCCACTGCGGCAGTCAGTGCATCAGTCCACCTGGCTGAGGGTCTTCACGGACCTTTCCAAGCATCATATCCCTCTCCAAGCAATAGCCCTTCCTAGCCCTTTCTAGCAACATGCCCAAAGTATGTGAGGTAAACCTTTATCATCTTTTTCTCCAAAGAGCACTTTGGCTGTGCTTTCTCTAAGACACATTTGGTTTTTGGCAGTACATGGGATGGTCAGCACTCTTGTACAACACCACAGCTCAAAGACATCACTTCTTTTGTCACCTCATTCCATGTACAGCTCTCAGATACATAGCAAATGATCAGAAGGACTATGGTCTGAATCAGACACACCTTAGTCCTCAAACTGACATCATTATTCCTCAATAATTTGGACAAGTCATTAACTGCAGACCTTCCCAGTGTTATACATCTCTTGATTTCCTGACTGCTGGTGCCAATGGTGTTAATTGTGAATCAAAGTAAGATGGAGTTTTTGACAGTTTCTAACTTTTCTCCATCTATCCTAATGTTGCCTATTGGTCCAGTGATAAAAATCTTTGTCTTCTTGACATTGAGATGCAATCCATACTGAATCAAGACTGTATTTTTTGATCTTCTGCAACAAGTGCTTCGAGTCCTCCTGGTTTTCAGCAAGCAAAATTCTGTTATCTATATAACACAGATTATTGATGAGTCTTTCTTCAATCTGGATGTCATAGTCTTCTTCATAGTGTTCAGCTTCTCAAACAATTGGCTGCACATGCAGATTGAAAAGATATGGAGAAATAATACAACTTGAATGCACTCCATTCTTAATTTTAAAAGATTCACATGCAGTGTTCCCTTGCTCTGTTTGCACAACAGCCTTCTAGGTCTAGGTATAGTTTTCATATGAGCACATTTAAGTTCTCTGGGATTCCCATTCTTCTCAATGGTAGCCATTACTTGCTATGATCCATACAGTCAAATTCTTCTGTGATTAAAGTTGACTGGGGCCTGCCTGAGGGCCTCTTGTTTGAAGCAGTTGGATTCTGGAAAGTAGGTAATTTTTACTTGAGAAAGAGTCAGCTGTGGTCTGTTTAGTTGGGTTTTTTTTTAATTTATTAAGCAGTCAGATGTGGGTTGTTTGGTCTTCTTGATTTAAGAAACAGTCAGGTGTAGGAGTTTTAATTAAAGGTCAGATTTGAGCTGTTTCTTTTTTTTATTTCATTAACAATCAGTTGTGGACTGGGAGCCTCTTGTTTAAACAATTAGGACTTGGTGGGCCTGTCTTTGTGATTTAAAGTCAGTTGGGCTGGTGTGAAGATTGATATGATATTAGAGTGATAAACTAAATTGTGTGTTGTGTTTGGAAAGAACATTGTTTTAAATGTTATAGCATCTCTTTGCCATTTTGTTGTACTGAGATAACTTGTGAGTTACTATGATACTGGAAGCTTTGACACTGATGTGTCAAATGCCACAAGGGTTACTTATGGTGGATAGGTTTTAGTAGAGCTCCCAGACTGAGACAGATTAGGAAGCAGTATTGTCCATCCACTTCTTAAGAAACAGGAAAAACAAGGAACTCATGCAATATTATTCAAAATAGGTGACCTTGGAGGACATTATGCTGAGTGAAATATCTCAGTCACAAAAAGACAAATATGGCATAGTGCCACTGTTGTAGAATGGGACTGACATCAGGGTTGCGGTAAGACTGAGAAAAACTGGGTGAATTATATATACTGCATTGGAACAGATGAGGGAGAGAACAGTTTAAAGCGATATATGATAGGTTATTATGGTTATCATAAGAGTTCAGAGTGAAAGTTGCATAGTGGAGTGTACTCAGGGCAGGGAGAGGAGAGGGGCGGGGTGGAGAAATTATGTACCAATGAAGGAATTTTTCTTTTGCTTTTCAAAGAGAGTAACGAACTAGGGGGGAAGGGTGGGCAGGGAGAAAAGTACAACAATGAATGAATGAAAATCCAAAATCTCTGTATATGTTCATTAAAATTAATAAAATTTAAAAAAAGAAAGAAACAGCCCCCTGAAAACTCTATGAACAGTAGAGGAATATTGATTGTTACAGTATTGGTGGTAGAGCCCATACTGGAAGTCAGTTGAAATGAGGAAAAATAATGGCAAATATCCTTTAATAATTGGAAAATGAAATGTATGTAGCTAAAATGTCAGAAAACTAAAAATTGTAAAAAGAAATGAAACAGATGAATATAGACATTCTAAGCATTAGGGAAATGAAATAGACTAGCTTCAGTGACTTTGAATCGATAATCATATAGTATACTATGCTGGAAATGAAAAACAGCAGAATGGTATTGCATTCATAGTCAAAGAGTCAATACCAAGTTCTATCCTGAAATACAATGTTGTGAGTGATAGGCTATCATCCATACACATACAAGAAATGTAGTCGTTATCAAATGCACACTTCTACATCTAGAGTCAAAGACGAAGAAATGAAAAATTTTTACCAGATCTTGTAGTCCAAAATTGACCAAATATGCAATCTAGATGTTTTGATGATAACTGATGACTGGAATGAAAAAGTTGGAAACAATGAAGGAATAATAGTCCGAAAATATGGGCTTGGCGATAGCAATGAGACCAGAAATAGATTAAATTATTTGTTTTCAGTGATTTATTCACTGCAAATGGTTGTTGTTGTTATGTGACATTGAATTGCCTGCAACCCATAGTGGCCCTATGTCCAGCAGAGCTGAAGCCTGCTCTGTCCTGAGCTAGTCTCACTGATTCCAACACACCTATCTCCATTGCCCCAGTTACTGTATCAATCCATCTCTTCCAGGGTGTTCTCCTGTGCTGTCCCTATGCTCCTTCTGAGCATGATGTCCTTCTCTAAGGATGGGTCCCACAGGGACATGTGCCCAAAGTAATGTGAAACACAGCTTCAAAATTCTAGCCTTCAAGGAGAAACTTAGTTTCATCCTCTCTAAGACCTGTTTGTTTTCTTGGTGGTCCATACATGTCCAAGACCCTTCTCCAGCACTACAACTTGAAGGCGTAACTTCTTCTTCTGTAATCTTTAGTCATTGCCCAGCTCTCTAATGCATAACAAGCAATTGCAAATACTTTTTTTTAAAAGACACAAATGGCAACTTTACACACAGACCTCACCTGATGGGCTGCATAGGAATGATATTTACGACATCTGTCAAAATAATCATTGAAGAAGCTCAATATCTGCAGTCAAAACAAGGCCAGGGGAGGACTGTGGATGAGAGTTCAAACTGAGGCTGAAGAAAATGTAAAGATGTCTAGAAGAACCAAAATATAATTTGAAGCTATTCCATCTGAATTTAAAAATCATTTTGAATATGCTAAAGGGTACATTCACACAATGGAATACTGTGAAACACACAAGAGCAATGGTTTTGTAAAATGGTTTTTACCTTACTTGAGAGAGAATGGAAAGCATTATGCTGAGTGAACTAACTCACTTCCACAGTGATAAATATTGTATAAAAACATTATTGTAGAATGAGTATAAGGATCCAACACGGGTGAGAGAGTGTTGAAGCAGAGGGATGAGGATGTGCAGGGGGTGGGGGAGTTAATCATGGGGTTGTACAATTTGATGAATGGGGAAGTGAGGGAAATTGAAAGAATTTGTTCTTGAAAACAATGTATTCAAATTTTGTAAATAAACTAGTTGTTGTTGTTTAATGCCGTCGAGTCGTAGACAACTCATAGCGACCCTATGAACGAACAGCCTGAGCACTGTTCGTACATAGAGTTTCCGGAGGCAAGCCATTTTGGAAGTGGATGGCGCTCCTGCTTCCAGGCTTGATTTAGTCGGGAAACTCCAGCCAACACTGTCCACCATGGGTGCCCATTACCAC
>NW_006399872.1:4405844-4407375 GCF_000299155.1 Elephantulus edwardii
ACGAGAAAGAAAAAACTGAAATGGATGTCAGAAGAGACTCTGAATAAACAATCACATGATTATATTTTTCTTTTTACCTGAACTACATCTGTTCTGGTTAAAGACTTTCTTGGAGACAACAGCTCCCACTCATATGTCCTGGTATCTTCCTGCATTTAAATGTCCCCTTTTTTTATCTTTGAATAAATTATTTGAAAGAAAAAAAAAAAGAGACTCTGAAGATTTCACTAGAGCCTCAAGAAGCCAAAACAAAGAGAAAACATGCTGAAATGAAAGAGCTGAATAGAAGATTTCAAAGGGCAGTTTGACAAGACAAAGTATTATAATGAAATGTGCAGAGAGCTAGAATTGGAGGATAAAAAGGGAAGAATTTGTTCTACTTTTCTCAAGCTAAGAGAATGGAAAAAAAAATTAAGCCTCTTGTCACAATATTGAAAGATACTACGGATAATATATTGAATGACCCGGAAAGCATCAAAAGAAGATAGAATACACAGAATCACTGTACCAAAAACGTACTGTCTGACACTGAAAAATTTCAGGATTTACCATATTATCAGGAGCCAATGGTAATAAGAGAGGAAGTAGAAGCTGTATTAAGGGCATTGGTAAAAAATAAGGCCCAGGAATTGATAGGATACCAATTTACTTGTTTGAATTAAGAGATGCAGCCTTGGATGCAGTCACTAGTCTATACCTGGAAAATTAGAGGACAGTTGTCTGATAAACAGATTTTAAGAGGTTCCTATTTGTTCCCATTTCCAAGAAAGGTGATCCAAAAGAATGTGTAAACTATTGAACAGTATCATGTGCAAGCAAAATGCTGTTGAAGATCTTTCAAAAATAGCTAGAAAAGTACATAGATGGGGAACTTCCAGAAATGCAAGCAGTATTTAGAAGAGGCAGTGGCCCCAGGGATATCATTACTGATGTCAGATGGACCCTGGCTAAAAGAATACCAGGATAATGTCTATTTATGCTTTATTAACTATACAAGGCATTATCTAGTTATCTTTTTGTTAATCCTTTTCTTCATCTGCTGCTCACATCCTTCTATAAATTCACTATCTTCTACGTCTGTCAGCCTATTTGCTTTTCATAACTGAATTTCATTCTTTTACTTCTGATGGCTACTAATAGAAACTATCTGGAAAAGAAGAAACTTTAAACAATAATCTTTAATTTTGTTATTATTAGGTGTCATGTAGTTGTTCCACTTCATAGCAAGCCTACACACACAAGAACGGAACACTGCTTGGTCTGTGCCATCCTTATGATCATTGCTACGTTTGAGCCCATTGTTACAGCCACTGTGTGGCTCCATTCTGCTGGGAATGTTTCTATTTCTGGACCTTCTACTTTATAAAAGTTGATGATCTTCTTTGGCAATTGGTCTCTCATATCCAAAGAATCTAAGATGAAGTTTTACCATCCTCAATTCCAAGAGCATTCTGATCATGCTTTTTCTTTAAATAAGGTGTTGAGATAGGTGAATTGTATTTACTTGAGATTACTTTTATCCTTAAGGTCC
>NW_006399872.1:4410234-4425264 GCF_000299155.1 Elephantulus edwardii
AGTTTAATTCAGCTGAGAACTATAGGGACTATTTTAATTTCAATCTTTTCAGAGCAAGAGCCTATGGTGATGAAGGAGGAAGTTCAAGCTGCTTTGAAGAAAATAGCAAAAAATAAGGCCCCAGGAATAGACGGTATACCAACTGACATATTTCGGCTAATATTTGCTGCCCTGGATGTGCTCACCAAGTTGTGCCAAGAAATCTGGAGAACAATCACTTGGCCAACTGACTGGAAGAGATCTATATTTGTTCCCATCCCAAAGAAGGGTGACCTAACTGAGTGTGGAAACTACAGAACAATATCATTGATTTCACATGCAACCAAGATTCTACTGAAGATTATCCAAAAACGACTGGAATAGTACATCAGCAGAGAATGTCCGGAAGTCCAGGCTGGGTTTAGAAGGGGTCGTGGTACCAGGGATATTGTAGCTGATGCTAGATGGATCTTGGCTGAAAGCAGGGGAATACCAGAGGAATGTCTATCTGTGTTTCATTGACTATGCAAAGGCATTTGACTGTATAGATCATAACAAACTATGGCTGACTCTGAGAAGAATGGGAATTCCAGAACACTTAATCGTGCTGATGCAAAACTTATACTTGGACCAAGAGGCAGTCATCAGAATAGAGCAGGGCAACATTGCATGGTTCAAAATTGGGAAGGGTGTACCCCAGGGATGTGTCCTATCTCCATACCTTTTCAACCTGTATGCAGAGCAGATTATCTGAGAGGCTGGGTTCTATGAGGAGAAGGGTGGCGTTAGGATTGGTGGAAGATCTATTAACAATCTGCGTTATGCAGATGACACAATCCTGCTTGCTGAAACTGAGGAGAACCTCATGCATTTACTGCAGAAGGTCAAGGACTGCAGCCTTCAGTATGGGCTGAGGCTCAGTGTCAAGAAGCCAAAGATTCGCACCACTGGACCAATTGGCAGCATCAGGATGGATGGCGAAGAGACTGAGATAGTTCACAGCTTCAGTTTACTCGGCTTCATGGTCAACACTCTTGGCACCAGCAGCCAGGAAGTAAAAAAAAACATATTGTGATGGGAAAGTCTCCTGTTAGGGACCTCTCTAAAGTACTCAAGAGCAAAGGTGTCTCTCTGGAAACTAATGTCTGCCTGATACAGGCCATGGTTTTTGCAGTCACTTGTTATGCATCAGAGAGTTGGACAGTGACTAGGGAGGACAGAAGGAGAGTGGATGCCTTTGAGCTGTGGTGCTGGAGAAGAGTACTGAATGTAGCATGGACTGCCAAGAAAACAAACAGATTCATCCTAGAGAGGGTTAAACCAGGCTACTCCTTGGAGGCAAGGATTCTGGGGCTTAGTCTGACATACTTTGGACATGTTGTAAGGAGGGACATGTCCTTGGAGAGGGACATCATGCTTGGTAAGTTGGAGGGACAGTGCAGGAGGGGAAGACCCTCAATGAGGTGGATTGATTCAGTGACTGGGGAAATCAGGATGGGTGTGTCAGTGGTGATGCGATTGGCACAGGATAGTGCAGGGTTTAGGGCTGTTGTACATAGGGTCGCTATGAGTCGCAAACAACTCTATGGCACATGACAACAACAACATCAACATATATAGTTATAAAACTGGCATCACTTTTCTCCAGCCTGCAAAGCTAGCTTGACCTTGGAATTCTTAGTATTTCTTTAACCTGTCTGTTTTCCAGAGGAGGAGGTGAATCTCCTACATCAGAGGTTATCTCTTTGGAGGGGATTTCCCCAGTCATATGTAAATTGTAACTTAATCTGCCTTTTTACTAGGAAAAGGAGTACTGAATTAACTCTTATCTTTCCAAAACCTGTTTTTCTGCTATATGTTAACTAGTTTATAGGTTGCCTGTTTAGGGATATCTGTGTGTGAATGGTTTTCTTTTGGATGTAGAAATTATCTGATTTTACTAACAAAAGTGTATTGTTAAGTGAGTTGGTCTCTCACTCTGGTATAAAAGCCTAATTGACCTCTCCCATACAAGGAGTCTTTGAGGTCTTCCTGTCCTCCCAGATCTGTAATAAAGTGCATATGGATATTGCAATCTGTTTGTCTCATTGTCAATTGAGTGTTCAGTAATACTTCAGCCCCCACACTGGTTAAACTATTTTTACAATTGTTGTTAGAAAAGGCTGACTTAGGGGAATGAGAAGTAAGAGCTTTTCATTCTAAGATAATTTGTTTGCTGTATGTGATACTAGAAAAGCTGCTTCTGCAGTGGTCTAAAACAAAGTCAGATTGATTAAGCAATGTAGTTGATGGAAGGCCGGTGTCTTGTTTACCCCAACCAGAGGGCCAAGGCAATGCACATATGAATGGGAGGATAGTTCAAAAAAAGTGACAAAGATAAAACTAGGATATTTTACAATAAGTTCTGCTCTAAAGTTTACTTATGTTTATCTGAATATACTGTGGTTATGTTTCTTCTCTCTGGTTTTGTAAAATCTATGATAGTAATGAAATTGGGCATTGTAGATTACAGAAAATATGCAGATCTGTTGTATACATGTTCTGGATTGCATATGCTAAAAGGGGGAAGATTTGCAGACCTGTTGAAAGCAATAGACCTTTGTAGAGAGCAAGAGGGCTGAATTTGGAAAAGCCAGTGCCCCTGAGTTAAAACATTTTCATTTGAAAAGACATATAGAACAAGCATGAACTGCTAAGAGAAAGAATAGGCTTACATTTGAAGAAAAGACTTGTGGGGGGTGTGCGGAGGATGGGAAGGGTGGGTTGGGGAGAGCAGATATGAATGACTGTCTAAATTTGGAGCAAACAATTTGTCTTTCTTTGGGTAAACTGAGGTGGGAAAAGCCCGTGTTCTCCAAGAGCCGTTGTAAGGACTGGAAGTTAAAGGGCCACTCTTTATTAAAATTCACAGCCCACTATACTAATTTATGGTGACCACCTGCATTTATTTGATAAGTGGAAGTGAAGGATTGCAGAAAAGATGAAATGGAGTTTGAATATTTTCCATTGGTACCTGTTAACCTAGCACACATAGATGCTAAAGATGAGAGAAGAAGCATTACTGGCTTCACATGCGGGGAATTGTGGGAACTCTTGTTGGCAAGCCCATGGGGGCTGAGGCTGATAGTCAAACACTTAGCTGGTAGGAAATGCAAAAGGTTGTGTGATTTTCAAGATAGTCAAGTTAGAAACTTGAATTGAGCAGGTTCAGAGGCAGAAAAGGGAAATCTCTCTACCCCCAAGAAAGACAAGCAGCAGCGAGTGCAGTGCATCCTTTGGGTCAGAGATTCTATACAAAATAGAGCAAGCCTGAGGTTGAGATGCTCAGCTGCAGTACTGGCAGCAGTGGGGCTGGTGGAGACACAGAGACTTCTGTGAGACAGAGCTGAATTGGACTTGCTGTCTCACAAAACCAGAGCAGAGTGCCTTGGCTTAGGTGGAATGGGATTTTGGTGGGGTGCACATCTGTTGTTCATAGGGTCACTATAAATTGTAGTAGACCTAAAAACACTTAATAATAACAAGAGACAACACTGGTCTAAGTCTGCAAAGAAGTACCTAGAGTTTTGAGTCGAGACTCAAGCCAAGAGCAGGACCCAGAGCTGCATGCTGCATGCTGGCAGAGCCCTGAACCACAAAACGGCAGATCAAGGAGGGAAAACTGCATGCAAACATGCTGAACAAGTGATTGTATCCTGAGTGATTATGGTCTCAGGTGTAATCTGTTCCATAAATAAAGAAAAACAATTAATCCAATAAAACCTACATTATTCTTAATTTTTTAATATAACCTCAGCTATACATTTAAATTATAAGTTTTTAAAAGAGATACTCTGGTTTGGGTTCTCCCCCCCTTCTTTTATATATGCTCAGAATATATGTGGTACTATGAATCCAATAGGTCTTAGGTAAATATTTTAATAAAAAGGGATGAACAAATAATCCTTGCATCTCATGTGATAGGATGCAAATGAAATCTCATTAAAATTAGAAAAATCCTATTAAAACCCCAAAAGCGGGTGTCCCTAGAACCTTTGACCAAGAGTGGAGGCCTGCTAAAGGTTGTGTCTTTAAAATCTTGTAGTGAGGGGACAGGTCAGCAGCCTGGCCTGGAGCCTGGGAGCCTCCACTCTCTGAGTTGGCTGCTAGCATCTGGCTGGTGGTCACGTTTTGCTGGTGGTCACATAAGGGAAGTTCTTGGGTCATGTTTGATGTGTGTTACTGTTCTTTTCCTCCCAAAAAGCAGGTGTCCCTTGAACTTTGGACCAAGGGTGGAGGCCTACTATGAATATTCTTCAAACAACACAGTAATTGTTTGTCTTTTTGCTGTACTGAACAACTTGGAATTGCTGCAATGCTGAACACGGTGTCATAGTCGTGTCAAATACCATAGTGGTTACCCATTATGTACAATGTTTGGATGAGCTTCCAGATTGATTCAGGCTGTGAAGCAGAAGTGGTATCCACTTCCTTAACTAGATGCCTCTGGAGACTACAACTCTATAAATGTACAAAAATGGCGTTTGTTATAGAACAGAGTTCAGGTCTTTTGTGAAAAGATCAATATGAGTTGTATTTAACTTGATGACAATTACTGCTAAATGAAACTAAAGCTGTTATATCTGGAGGAACATTCTTCCACTTTGCATATCACTCTTTGTGAATGTGCTATATAAAGTAAACTGGGTTTGCTGTGATGCTATTGGATATCAAATACCATAAAAGTTTCCCAAAGTGGACAGTGTTTGGTGGAGCTCCCAGCTGTAAAACAGGTTTGGAAGTAGGAGTGGCACCCACTTCCTAAATCACATGCTTCTGGAAACTCTAAAAACTTGGAGAAATGATGATAGTTATGGAAAGGCATTAGTTCTTTTGTTCATAGAGTCGCTATGAGTCATGCTCAACTCAATGGCAATCAACAACAACAACAGTAAAACTTACTACTATTTTAAACATCTTTATTAAGTAAAATTTATAAATAATTTTACAATTAAGTATAAAACCAAAAGCAAATACTAGAAATTTTTTTTTTTAGAAAATAAATCCTACTAGTGATGTCCTCAAGATGACACTTTTGACAATTTCAGTCTCCTCTTCATCCATCGTGACTCTACCTATTAGTCCAGTGGTAAGAATCTTAGTTTTCCTGACAGCAACACCTGTGTTAACAGCAGTCAAGAAATAAGGAGACACATTGCATTAGAAAAATCTGTAGTTAGGGACCTTTCCAAATTATTGAGGAGTAGTGATGCCAATTTGAAGACAAGGGTGCATCTGGTTCAGGCCATGGTCTTTCTGATCACTAGCTATTCATCTTAGCCCTAGATAATGAATAATGATGACAGAAAAAGAATTGATGCCTTTGAGCTGTGGTGTTGGGGAAGAACAGTGAGAATTCCATGGATGGCCAAGACAACAGACAGACATGTCTTGGAGAAGGTGCAGCCAGAGTGCTCTTTGGAGGCAAAAATGATTGAGGCTTTGCCTCACATACTTTGAACATGTTGCGGGAGGTGCTAGTCCTTGGAGAAGGACGTGATATTGGAAAGGGTGGAGGGTCAAAGGGCGAAGGAGAGAAATACCCTCAAGCAGGTGGATTGTTACATTTGGTGGATTGACTACTGCAACGGGCTCTTGTGTTTCAGGAGGTGTGATGGTAGTGCAGGATAGAGCAGAGTTCAGATCTTTCGTTCACCGAGTCTCTATGAATAGTGCTCAACTATGGCATCTAACAACAACAAGAAGTGATGTCTTCAGCAACATGGGTTAATCCAGTGATTGTAACAATGGGTTTAAACATGTCGGCAATCATGAAGATGGTACAGGATAAGGCAAGGTTCAGATCTGTTCTTTATGGTATCACTAAGTGTTGTAGTGGACTCAAAGGCACATTACAACAACAAAATTATGTCCTTTCCCTGAGTAATTTCAAGCCTCCCTCAGCTTTCTGCTTAGTATTCCACATGCCATACTTTTAGCAAGTCTACAGCTAAATGATAAAGTGTATATGTGCATTGTGGGAGGGGTGATGGGTGGCAATTTATCAGTTTCTTTCTGTATTGGTAGCTGAAACTTAAGGCTCTCAGCACTTCCCACTTGCTGATGATTGATGGGTTTGTTTACTACATCTCCTTTTGGTCTGGAGGGAGATACTGAGAGGGGTTTCTGCCAACACTTTGGAAGGTTTGGCTCAGTTCCAGAACCAAGAGCTCTGCAGCTCAAGCTGTGTTTATGGCCGGTGGAGGAAGCCCTTGGGCTCTTTTGGATTTTAATCACTTTCTCAACAGATGAATTTCTGTTAGGCTGCACAAGGTATTGAAACTTACACACTGCTCATTAAAACCTAAACTCTGTTTGGCTATAAAAATGTTTGCTTTTGCTCCCAATAAGGAAGTGAAATAATAATAAACATATTTTTATCTGATTACTGTTTCTACAGTTGCATATTTGATCAAAATTAAATAGACTAACTAAAACTAATTTCAAAATTTTCAATAACCTTATTTGGGTTAGTGATGACAAGAGAGTTAAATAGAAACAACTATTCAGGATTCCAGTAAACACTCTATGGGTAGTTAATATGCATCTGGAAGCACATCATTTGCTGTCTTTAGGAAAATGAAATGTGTCTCTGTTTGATTAGTATACCTTTACACACAAAAGCAAAATGTATTTGCCTTTCATTATCTGACAAGATCCATAGTGATTTACTTTATTGCAAGAATTAGTTTTCACATAAAGAGCAGTTACTTTTAGTTTTATAGTACTGTCCCATAAAGACTGGGAGTTAGACATTTGCCAAAATTAAAGAAGGAAATTTTGTTTTGTCATTTCTTGCAGTCAGACAAAGTGAAATAAAATACACATGCACACATTATGGTAATATATGTATGATTTATATGCTTGGCAGTGTCTCTCTCATTTATTTCTCCTGTTTTGTTTACTGAATTCTTTAAAAAGCCAGTGGAAACCAGATACGGTATTCTTATTGTGCTGAAATGATTCTGATAAAAACACATTCTAAAAAAGTACAGCAGGTGTCAAGAAAAGCTGCTGGCCCTGTTTTAGATCTGGTAGAGCCAGACAGAAAAACATGAAAGCTGGCATGGTGAGAAAGAATGTTTGCTTTGCTGATGTGGACATTATTGCTATTGTCAGTGTGACCATTTTTAACATCTGCAAGTCATGAGCCATCTTTGAAATATGGCACTGAATTGAAAGTGAAAAATAACAATGGGATTAATCAAAGAGAAAGAGAGAGGATGAGGCTATATCTGCTTGACTCAGTGTAGAACTTTGAGGAACAAGTCTTTGGTGAATGCAGTCTAGTATTGATACAATGACAAACATATAGACAAATGGAATAGTACTGAGAACCCAGAAATAAACTATTCATGGGGGGGCACACAAAACTTTTTAAGAGTAAAGTTGTTGTTGTTGTTATGTGCCTTTGAGTCCTTTGCGACTCATAGCGACCCTATGTACAACAGCCCTAAACTCTGCTCTATCCTGCGCCAACCGCACTGCCTCTGACACACCCATCCCGATTACCCCAGTCACCGAATCAATCCATCTCATAGAGAGTCTTCCCCTCCTGCGCTGTCCCTCAACCCTCCCAAGCATGATGTCCCTCTCCAAGGACCCGTCCCTCCTGGCAACATGTCCAAAGCATGTCAGACGAAGCCCCAGAATCCTTGCCTCCAAGGAGTAGCTTGGTTTAATCCTCTCCAAGACAAATCCGTTTGTTTTCCTGGCAGTCCATGGTACATTCAGTACCCTTCTCCAGCACCACAGCTCAAAAGCATCCACTCTCCTTCTGTCCTCCCTAGTCATTGTCCAACTCTCTGATGCATAACAAGCGATTGCAAAGACCATGGCCTGTATCAGGTGCACCTTAGTCTCCAGAGAGACCCTGTTGCTCCTGAGTACTTTAGAGAGGTCCCTAACAGCAGACTTTCCCATCGCGATACGCTTTTTGATTTCCTGACTGCTGGTGCCAAGAGGGTTGACTGTGGAGCCGAGCAAACTGAAGCTGTGGACACTCTCAATCTCTTCGTCATCCATCCTGACGCTGCCAATTGGTCCAGTGGCGAGAATCTTTGTCTTCTTGACATTGAGCCTCAGTCCATACTGAAGGCTGCAGTCCTTGACCCTTCGCAGCAAGTGCATGAGGTCCTCCTCAGTTTCAGGAAGCAGGGTTGTGTCATCTGCATAATGCAGATTGTTAATAGATCTTCCACCAATCCTGATGCCACAATTCTCCTCATAGAGTCCAGTTTCTCGGATAATCTGCTCTGCATACATGTTGAAAAGGTATGGAGACAGGATGCATCCCCGGCGTACACCCTTCCCAATTTTGAACCATGCAGTGTTACCTTGCTCTGTTCTGACTACTGCCTCTTGGTCCAAGTACAGGTTTCACATTAGCACAATTAAATGTTCTGGGATTCCCATTCTTCTTAGAGTCAGCCACAGTTTGTTATGATCCACACAGTCAAATGCCTTTGCATAATCAATGAAACACAGATAGACATTCTTCTGGTATTCCCTGCTTTCAGCCAAGATCCATCTAACATGAGCAACAATATCCCTAGTACCACGACCCCTTCTAAACCCAGCCTGGACTTCCGGCAGTTCTCTGCTGATGTGCTGTTCTAATCGTTTTTGGATAATCTTCAGTAGAATCTTGCTTGCATGTGAAATCAATGACACTGTTCTGTAGTTTCCACACTCAGTTGGGTCACCTTTCTTTGGAATGGGAACAAATATAGATCTCTTCCAGTCAGTTGGCCAAGAGGTTGTTCTCCAGATTTCTTGGCACAACTTGGTGAGCACATCCAAGGCAACATCTGTTATCTGAAATACTTCAATGGATATACCATCTATTCCTGGGGCCTTATTTTTTGCTATTTCCTTCAAAGCAGCTTGAACTTCTTCCTTCATCACCATATCTGGAAACAAGATACCATATACAAAAATTAATTCAAGATTCATCAAGGACCTAACTATAAAATCTAAAATTACAAAAGTCAACAGAGTAAAATTAAGGGAAAATTTAGAAACAAAATCTATAACAAAAATAGTCTTTTAAGCATAACTGAAAATGTACAAACAGGAGAGGATAAACTAGTTAAATGTTGTGAGTTAAATGTCCAGTCAATACAACTCATAGTAACCCTATGAACAGTCAAATTGAACACTGCACTAACCTGTGCCATCCTCCTTGTCAATCATTGAAACACTATAGCCCATTGCTGAAGTCATCTTCTCTATCCATCTTGTGTCACTGACCCTCCATCTTTCCAATCATGTCCTTTTCTAACGAATAGCCTCACTTAGCTACTTGTCCAAAATATTAAAGATGAAGTTTTACTAACTTTACCTCCAAGAAGCACTCTCCAAGACATATCTGTTCTTTTGACACTCAATGGGATATTCTGTACTCTTTTCCAACTCTACAGCTCAAAGGCATCAATTCTTCTCTTGTCATCCTTATCCACTGTCCAACTCTCTGATAGGACTTTCTAAAATGAAATATTTATGCCATCAAAGACTACTCCAAAAGAGTCAATGGGACATTTAAAGACTAAGAAAAAATTATGTTGTTCTTGTTAAGGTGCCATCAAGTTGATCAAGACTCATAATAATACCTTCAACAACATATGTGAATCCTACCTTATCCAGTGCTGTTCTCAACAACTATGATATACTTTAAGCCATTGCTGCAATCACTGTGTCAATCCATCTTATTAGGGATCTACCGCTCTATGCTGACCCTCCACCATTCTGTTCCATAGTCTCTCCTAACAACATGCCCAAAGTATGTGAGTATCATCACCATCCTTTCCTCTAATGAGCACTGTGGCTATACTTTCTCTAAGACATATCTGTTTGTTCTTTTGGCAGTAAGTGGGATATCCAATACTCTTCTCAAACACCATAACTTAAAAGCATAGCTGCTTCTTCTATCATTTGTTGGAAAGGCCATGACTTGAGTAAGGCATAGCTTAGTCTTTAAACTGACATAGTTTCTCCTCAGTACTTTTGAGAAGTACTCTGACAGCAGACTTACCAAATGCAATAGGTCAGCTGATCTCCTGACTGTTAGTAATAGAGGTGTTGATTATGGATCCAACCAGGATGAAATTGACATTGACAACTTCAATCTTATCTCCATTTATCATGATGTTGCTTATGAGCCCAGTGATGAGGACATTTGTCGTCTTAAAGTTCAGATACAATAAAAACTGAAGGCTATAGACTTTCATCTTCTGCAGTAAGTGTTTAAAATCATCTTCACTTTCAGCAAGCAAAGCTATGCCATCTGCATAATGCTGACTTGTACCTCCAAACCTAATTCCATATTTGTTTTCATAAAATCCAGCTTCTTGAATAACTGATTTGGTCAGAATACAGATTGAATAGACATGGATAAAGGATATATCCCTGACAGATAATTTTCTTAATTTTGAACCATGCACTTTGTTTGAACTAGTATTTTGCTATTCAGACAACAGCTTTATCATCTAGATATAAGTTAAATTAAGCATAACTAGATATTCTGGGATTCTCTTCTCAATGTTAGCCATAGCTTGTTATGATTCACACAAATATCTTTGCATAGTGAATAATATAAAAATAGACTTTTGTCTATTTTGTCTTCTCTGCTTCCAGTTAGGATTCATCTGACGTCAGCAATGATATCCCTGGGACAATGGCCTCTTCTAAGCTCAACTTGAACTTCTGAGAGTTCTTACTCTGTTGTTCTAGCTCCTTCAGTACTATTTTGCTTACATGTGATAGTAATGATATTGTTTTCTAATTTCCACATTCTATTGGATTACCTTTCTTGGGAATGGGAACAAATATGGCTCTCTTCCAGTAGATTGGCCAGGCAGCTGTTCCTCAAACTCCCTGACATAGACTGGTAACCATGGCATCTGTTTGTTGGAACATGTCAGTCAGTAAACCACTGATTTCTTATTTTTTGCCAATGCCTTCACTGTAGGCTGAATTTCTTCCTTTGTTACCACTGACTCTTGTTCACATGGTACTTCTTCAAATATTTCAGTGTGAACCAGTACTTTTTGTTACAGTGACTCTGTATTCATTCCTATCTTCTGACATTTCCTGGATCATGCCAGATTTTGTCCACAGCACCGCTTAGTATTGAACTAAAGGTTTGAGTTTGTTTTTTAGGTCTTTTATCTTAAGAAATGCACAGCAAGTGTTCCCCTTTTTATTCTTTAATTCCAGGTCTGTAAATTCTGTTATAATACTTCGTCTTCTCAAGATACCTTTTGAAATCTTCAGCTTCTCTTCCTTTTATTTCACCTTCTTGATGTTCTAGTGCAATTTTCAGAGTTTCTGCTTATATCCATTATGGTCTTTTCTTACTCTTTTGTCTTTGTGATAACCTTTTGCTCTATTCATGAATAATGTCTTTGATGCTATCCCACAACTCATCCTGTCTTTGATCATTGGTGATCAATGCCTTGAACCCACTCTTAAGATGATTTTTAAGTTCAGATGAGATAGATCCAAGATTTTGTTTTGGTTCATGTGGACTTAATTTTCTTTGTCCTCCTTTTGAATTGGCACTTGAATAATTTATGATCTCTTCCACAGTAAGCATCTGACCTTGTTTTGACGGCTGATGTTGAGTTTCTACAACCATACCTTCCACAGATGTAGTCAGTCTGACTTCTGTGTATTCCATCAGGTGAGGTCTATGTGTAATGTCACATTTTGTGTTTTTTTTTTAAAAAAGATATTTGCAATGGACCAATCATGGAGTGTACAAAATCCGATCATTCAATTTCTGGCATGATTTCTGTCACCAACACTATTCTTACTGACTACCATTTCTTCTTTATTGTTTCTGTCTTTTCATTTCAATCACCAATTATCATTGATGTATCTTGATTGTACCTTTGGTGCAATCAACAAAATTTGGTAAACAGTCAACAAAATTTGGTAAAACTCCTCAATTTCCTCTACTTTGACTTTAGTTATTGATGTGTATATTTGAATAATAGTCATATTAACAAGTCTTTCTTGTATGTATATGGATAGTATATGATCACTCACAACATTGTATTTCAAGATAGAACATGAAATTGTATTTTTATCTATGAGTGAAACACTTATCTTCTTTAGTTTTTTATTCCTGGCAGGGAGGAATGGGTGAAGCAAATGGTAAAGATCTGGTATGAAAAATAATGTATACAAACTTTGTAATAAACCAGTAAAAAACAACAACAGCAACAACAACAAAAAATCCCAAACAAGTCCAGGGTGGACTCTGAATTAGGATATCAATTACTCATGGGCAAGTTCAAATGGAGGTTGAAGAAAATTAAAACAAATTCATGAGAATAAAAATATGATCTTGAATCTATTCCATCTGAATTTCAAGATCATCTTAGGAATAGGTTTGAAGTATTGAACACCAATCACAAAGACCAAATGAGTTGTGAGATGACATCAAGGATATCATCCATGAAGACTGCAAAAGGACATTACAAAATCAAAGGAGCAGAAAAAAACAAAATGGATGTCAGAAGAGACTCTAAATTTGTGCTAGAGCATTGAGAAGCCAAAACAAAGGGAAAACATGCTGAAATAAAAGAGCTGAACAGATTTCAAAGAACAGCTTGAGAAGAGAAATGAAAGTATTACAATGATATGTGCAGAGAGCTGGAATTGGAGAGAGAAAGAAGGGAAAAACTCACTCTGCATTTCTCAAGCTCAGAGAACTGAAAAAACAAATTTAAACCTCTAGTTGAAATACTGAAAAGGTGCTATGGGAAAAATATTGAATGACCGAGAACATTTCAAAAAAGATGGAGGGAAAAATTTCAGAAAGTGTCATATGAACAGAAGCCAATAGTAATTAAGGAAAAAGTGGAAGCTACACTGAAGGTATTTTCAAAATACCAGGCCCCAGGAATCGATGGAATACCCATTGCCTTGTTTCAATTAACAGATACACCCCCAGATGCACTAAGCAGTTTATGTCAGGAAATTTGGAAGATAGCTATATGGTAAATGGATTGGAAGAGGTTCATATTTGTTCCCATTCCCAAGAAAGGTGATCCAACAAAAAAGTGGAAACTATCCAACAAGATCATATGCAAACAAAATATTGCTGAAGACCATTCAAAAGTGGCTAGAACAGTACTTAGATTTGGATCTGCCAGAAGTTCAAGCAGAATTTAAAAGAGGCTTTGACACCAGGGCTATCATTACTGATGTCAGATGGATCCTGAATAAAAGTAAAGGATGCCAGAAGAATATCTATTCATGTTTTATTAATTATGCAAAGGCATTTGACTGTGTGGATCATAATGAGTTATGACTTTTCTTATTATGCATACTTCAATATATTTCACATTCTAAAGGATGTTTGCAGATGTGTCTCCTCATTTTGATTGACTTCCAGTCTGGGCTGTAATTTTTTTTAATTGATATTTTAATAAAAGTTCACTGAGAACTTGGATTTCCATTCATTCATTGTTTCGCATTTTCCTCCCTGCCCATCCCTCCCCTGCCCCAGTTCACTTTTCTCTTTGAAAAAAAAAAATACTTTGATGTTTTACAATCCCCTTCCAGTCCACTTTACTATGCATCTCTTATTCTGGTCTCTTGTCATGCAAACAATACCTAACTAAATATTCCTTTTAAACAGTTCTCTCCCTCATCTGTTTCAATGCAGTGTATATTATTGATCCCCACTTTTCTTTGTTTCCCCTCAACTCCTAGTTCAGTCCTGTTTTATAACAGTGATATTATGCAGTATTTGTCCTTTTGTGTCTGAGATATTTCACTCTGTATAATGTCCTCCAGGGTCACCTATTTTGTATAATATTTCATTAGTTCCTTGTTTTTCAACACTGCATATTATTCCATTGTGTGAATATACCACAGCTTCTCTATCCATTCCTTTGTTGATGGGCACTGGTTGTTTCCAACTCTTTGCTATTGTGAACAAAGCAGAAATAAACATGGGTGTGCATATATATATCTGCTTGGATGTCTTTTATGGTCTCTTTGGGATATATTCCCAGTAGTGGAATTGGTGGGTCAAATAGTATTTCTTTTTCCCACTTTTTGAGAAAGCACCATACTGCCTTTTATAGTGGTTGCACTATTTTACATTCCCACTGACAGTGAATAAGGGTTCCAGATTCTCTGTAACCTCGCCAGCATTTGTTGTTTGCTGCTCTGTTGAATTTTGCTATTGTGAGATGATATCTCATAGTTGTTTTGATTTGCATCTCTCTTAAAGCTAGGGATTTTGAACATTTCTTTATGTGTTTGTTTGCCGTCTGAATGTCTTCTTTTGTGAAGTATCTGTTCATATCCTGTGCCCATTTTCCAATTGGGTTGTTTATCTTGTTGTGGTTCTCAAATATTCCCTTATCAGACATGTCATTATCAAATAGTTTATCCCAGTCTGTGATTTTCCTTTTTATCCTGCTGGAGAAGTTTTTGGATGTGCATAGGGGTTTGATTCTTAGAAGGTCCCATCCATCTATTTTTTCCTCTCCCGGTTGTAGTTTTTTTTCAGAATGCTTGAAAGACTGTTGATGTTGTGGATTAGGGCTTCTAGAGTTTTTCCAAACTTTTTTGTAATGAATATATAGTCCTTGGTTTTAGTACTAGGTCCTTGATCCACTATGAGTTTGTTTTTGTGTATGGTGTGTGGTGTAGGTCTTGGGGCTCTACTTTTAATACTATAGAAACTCTTGTTCCTCTCTAGTTATTAACATTTTTGAAGGCCTGAGAGTTTTGAAAAACCTTTTCACCATAGGTGACCCTTCTGGAATTTGACATACTATCAGTATAGTTCAAGCATCTTAACAACCCATGTTACTTCAGTGTAGCAATCTGAGAGACAAGCCCTGTACTAACAAGAACAAATGATGAGCAAACAAGCATATGCATACCTAAGCTCTAAAGTAACTGTAGTTGTTGCTGTTGTGTACCATCAAGTTGTAACCGACTCATAGCTGACCCTCCAATGGGAATGGGCGGCGTTGCTGTAAC